>NC_134234.1:107848227-108223227 GCF_965152275.1 Natator depressus
TGTACAGTGCTCAGTGTTCTGATATCACTATATGAACAAATTAAGATAGGTGCAATTGTTGCTGCCTGGGAATTTGATCACACTGTTTACAAGCCCTGAGGCAATAGTAAACTCCCGCAGGTGATTTAAGCAGGAAACCCAAGGTTACACATGAACGATCCCACAAGGATGTGAAAATGGACAAGCTGTGTTAGAAGCAGTTCATATCCAAAACTTCACTATCAATTTTTAGTGTTGATAACCTACTTGTTACTCTAGATAATGAAAATTGAGATGCTTATCAGAAAAATTTCAGGGGTTTATTATTGTCCTAGTCATTTTATTGACCCTTTGTGGCAGCAAGGTACGTGGATGCACTGTGTCTAATATTAACTAGGAAAAATTGCTGAGGGGACAAATATATGGTGTATGTACTCCATGCTATATCAGACAATACCTCTGTAAACCACTTAGCTTTCATTTTTATTTTCAAAGTCACATAGAGGATTCACTTCCTATTTATAATGCTGAAAGCATGGGTCATTTTTTCACCTGATTTTTTCTTTTAAAGCAGTAGTGTTCTGATGGAATAATATTGATGTTTTTTCTGCATTGGTTAAATGACTGTTCATTTACATAATACTACTATGTTACATATATTATGTACTGTAAATATTATGAGTTTTTGAAATAGTTGCTGCACTTAAACTTTCCTTTATGGCTCAAAATAATGCTTTTGTTACCCAGATCTGAAGATTTTATTGACTTTCTATGCACCAAAGCTTTGACAGTTTACCACCATTCATTATTGCAGCAATTAAATCGTTAACTGTCATCAGAATGATGTTATTTTATGATAATGGTCTTCAGTGCCAACATCACTGCAGAATTAAAAATCATATCTGCGTTTTCAATGTTACAGATCACTAGCTATTGTCAACTAATCAGAAATATTAATGCAAGAAGCTTAAAAAATACCAGTGTGAAAATGGTGGTATTCAGTCCAAAGGTTCAGTGTTTCTATTTTTGTGGAACTTTAGTCATGCTAATAATAGTACCTTATGTTTATGCAAGTCTGTAAAATATATGTGTACAGTTAGTATTATACTGAAAGAATGCAGAATCTGAATTAGAAGGTAGGTTTAAGCCATTGTCAACTCCTTTCCATGTGGCTTAAATGGTGTTTCCATTAAATGAGTATTTAACATAAATTGACACCAAGCTATATTAATTGTGTTTTTTGCATAATCTTGCCAAAACACAGTAATGTGTATATAGTGACGTAAAACATTGACAGATCTATATATTGTGCATTTCATTTGTGAATGGGAAAAGCCATCTTTAGTAGGTGACTGACTTTTGAAAATACAAACTGGATGTATATCTAAATGTTGCATTGTATTGTACAGTATGCCTATTATTGTTTGTGGTTGCATATAGCAATTAAGTGTTTTGTTTTATAAAAAAAAAAAAAGGACATCTGTTATGTACAGTTGAAATAAATTTTGCATTTGCTAGCCTGTGACTAATATTTAATCATTATACAGGGGAAAGGACAGCATTACTTACAATTTCACATTTGTTTGGCTTTTCTGAAAGTAGCATAATAAAATGAAAGCCAAATGCTAAAATAAGAGAACCAACCTGCTTTAGTGAAGGTGTTCATGTATGATTTGTGTGTAATGTAATCTAGACAGTCTAATGTAGTCCATCATAGTACAAGTTATTCTGTGTCCTGCTGTTTTTTTTTCTTATTTTAAAACTTTCCATCTCTAGAGATATTGTCATCTACAGAACATGTTTCCCATTTCCATTTATGGAAATAGTGTTTCCCCCCTTAATATGAGAAAACTTAAATTGATTTTTGTCAATTTATCCTTGGTAGCGGAACAGGCAAAGCAGTCGCTCAGGAGAAAATTGGATCAATTTATAAAAGATTGAATAAAATATGCAGAGGGCCTAGTACACAAGAACAAACAGTACAAATTAGTACATATATCTGTGGTCTTAAAGTTTTGCTACTAATGTAGCAATTCTTTTCTAGCCCCACGGCCATCTAACTGAACGGTGAGCATAATCTTTTCTGATGAACATCTGTATCAGTTAGGGAAATGTGGGCAATTCTGTATCTAAAGTAAGTATTCTTTGTATATCCTTTAAAATTTTTTCTTAGGGCTCTTCATACTGTCATTATTCCAAAAGTAGAAAGCCCCTTATTTAGTATTACTCCATTCATATACGCCAGCTGTGCGTCCTGTTATTTTTTCCAAGGATTTACTTGTGTCTATAAACTCTTTAAAATTGCTCCAAAAAATTACTGAATTTGACACATTGGCATACAAATAAAATGATGGATTTTTAGTTCCCAGCCCTACAAACTCACCCTCAGATCGGAAAGTCATGCTAGGTTCTTTCCTACTGATGTTTAACCACCAGCAACAAAGTTTTTCGTCAGATCAGCTTCTGTCTTTAGCTAATAACTGCACCTGTGCAGCCCCTTTGTACTTAAGCATATCTTTGCAACCTAGTGGTTTTCAATAGTATTTGATACGTTAGACTTAGGGCAAAATTTTGCTCTGCAGTTGGAACCTGGTTAACAATTCCGTTGATGCACAAGAAAGCACAGAATACCGCTCACTCTTCTTTAGATTTGTACGGGCTAACAGGAATAAAAAGTAGTAAAAACTTATTCTGAAAACACACACGGCCTAGAGGTACCATTTTTAGGGTTCTTCACAGTAGAACACTCTGTAAAGTTTGTTCAATGGGCAACTGGGTACCTGGTTTGGCAGCAGTATCCATCTGTGTTAATTATTAGAATGTGAATAATGCAGTGAAAAGTTGAACATTTAAAGTATGCACAGGTCTAATTTGCACGTGAATATACCACAAGTGTACATCCAAATGGCCAGTTAGATACCTAACTAGTAGGGCTGTCAAGCAATTAAAAAAATGAATTGCGATTAATCATACCGTTAATAATAGAATACCATTTATTGAAATATTTGGATGTTTTCTACATTTTCAAATATATTGATTTTCAGTTACAACACAATACCAAGTTACAGTGCTCACTTCATATTATTTTTTATTACAAATATTTGCACTGTGAAAAAGATAATAGAAAGTATTTCAGTTCACCTCATACAAGTACTGTAGTGCAATCTCTTTATCGTGAAAGTGCATCTTACAAATGTAGAATTTTTTTAACGTAACTGCATTCAAAAATAAAACAATGTAAAACTGTAGACAGTGTTTCTCAAGCTTTTGATGCTGGCTACCCCAATTGGACTTAAAAAAAAATCATGACCCCACCCACTAGAAAAAAAATCATGATCCCCCTACATTCAGCCTCTTGGGGCACAGGCCTTCGGCCCCCCTCGGGGTGCGAGCCTTCGGCCCCGCTGACTCTGAAGTCCGATTAACACATTAAAAAAATTTACACGTTAATCATGCTGTCACTTAATCCTTAATTGACAGGCCTAATGCAAGGTGAAAGGTCATGGGGACTTAATAGTTGGACGTGACGAAGGAGTGTTTTGGTTGATGACTATGAGCTGCCAATGTGATGCAGCTGTGAAAAAGGCTAATTCAGTCCTAGCATGCATCAGGCAAAGTATTTCCAGTAGAGACAGGGAAGTGTTATTACCGTTGTACAAGGCTCTGATGAAACCTCATCTGGAATACTGGGTGCAATTCTGGTCTCCCATGTTTAACAAAGATGATTTCAAACTGGAACAGGTTCAGAGAAGGGCTGCTAGGATGATCAGAGGAATGGAGAAATTACCTTACAAGAGGAGATTTAAGGACTTTGGCTGATTTAGCCTAACTAAACAAAGGCTGGGGGGGTGATATGATTGCTCTGTATAAATATATCAGTGAGAGAGATGTGCTATTTAAGTTAAGGGCCAGTGGTTGTACAAGAACAAATGGATATAAACTGGCCATCAACAAGTTTATGCTTGAAGTTAGATGAAAGTTTCTGACCATCAGAGAAGAGAAGTTCTGGAACAGCCTTCCAAGGGGAATAGTGGGGGCAAAAAGAGTACTTCTTTCAAAACTGAGCTTGATAAGTAGGGCTATCAAGAGATTTTAAAAAAATTAGTCTTGGTTAATCACAGTTTTGATTGCACCAGATAAAAAAATAGTTATATGTAGCTATTGCAGGGATAAGTTCCAATACTATCGAAGGGTTCAGAGTAGCAGCCGTGTTATTCTGTATCCGCAAAAAGAAAAGGAGTACTTGTGGCACCTTAGAGACTAACCAATTTATTTGAGCATAAGCTTTCCGATGAAGTGAGCTGTAGCTCACGAAAGCTTATGCTCAAAAAAATTGGTTAGTCTCTAAGGTGCCACAAATATTATAGAAGTACTTCAGTACCACCTACATGCTAAACATGCTTTCGCCTCCAGATCTTACGCTATAGATAACCCACCAACAGCAAATGAATCCCACCAGCCATAACAGAGTACGCTTACAGTTTGTTTGATCCAGGGGCTTGTAAGATCCTGAAAGTACAACAGCTTAACCAATGCTATTGCAAAGTGGATAGCTATGAACTGCAGATCACTCGACATTGTAAACGACAGAAGGCTGAGAGATGTTATTCAAATTGCATCTTCCAGTCAGTCATACACCTTGCCCTCCCGAGGAGCCATTGCATCATGAATACATGACCCATATTACAACGAGAAGACCATAAAGTTGGAGCTTCTGAAAAATGCCCTACCTGTTGCTTTGACTGGTGATCACTGGACATCCTTGAGCAATCACAGCTATCTTGAAGTCACAGCACACTTGATTGATACTGGATGGACACTGCAGTCATTTGCTTTAACAGTAACGCATACTGAAGAGAGACATTATGCTGAAACATATGTAGAGCGTTGTTTGGATGTTGGGAAATAATGGAATATTCAAGAACAGGTAACAATCAGTACTAACAGTGTGATCAAAACTGTGATTAATTTTTTTAATTGCAATTAATTTGTTTTGAGTTTAATCGCTGAGTTAACTGCAATTAATCGACAGCCCTATTAACTAGCCATTAGTGTGTGTGCACACCTGATTTACACATATGCACTTGTGGAATTTGAACTCCAAACTCGACCTTGAAACTCAAGCCCGTCAATCCTATTAGTAGATATTTTTAAAATAATTTCTTACAATAGAAAATGATTTGCCGTTCTATTAAAAATCAGATTTTTGTAGAAAGAGATATAGAAAGCAAGAAAGTCTGGCATTAATGTGAAAACTGTGCAGTTACAAAAGATTTAGATCAGTGTAAAAGTCTGCCCCCTCACCACTTATTTTTGCCATTGAAAATATGAAAAGCTAAAGACAGAACGAAATCTGTACAAGTTGTTTAGTCCAGTCATCACTGATACTCCCAATTTCTGCCATTACTGTAATTAAAAGCTGTTAAACTGTAGTGTATATAGAGTATTTGTTTCTTAATAGTTTTTTAAAAAACTATTTTATTTAAACCAGTCCAAGGTCTGAATCTAGGAAAAGGCCTAATATGTGATTATTACAAAAGTTTACCTTTTGTTTTCTCCCTTTCACTTTCCTTTTAAAATAGAATTAGTTATGTTTGCATTTATCCAGATACCCTCATATAGTGTGCCTCATGTCAGATTTAAAACCAACCATCAGACATCTCTGAGGCAGCTCCTGTGCAGGCAATAGAGCTGCATCATATATCAGTGTGTTCTTGCATGTGTCATTTTGTAGTCCACCCCAATCCCATTAAAAATAGGTGCAGCTGGACGCTAGGGAGAACTTTGGTGGATTCCAGTCTACATTCTGGCTTTCCTTTGGAGTTGTGCTAAACAGGGTCATGAGTCTTGTCCGGTCTAAAAATGCTGGTTTTAGAGTGAGATCAACTGGCCATTTTTGTCATGTGAATGTCTTAGCGGCTCTTAATATAAGTGGCCGTAGGTTGTTGCTTGATGAATGTTCCAGATGTGTCTGAAACTGCCCTTCCATGTGAATAATCCATGCCTAGAAGATGTCAGTCAGTGGTGACTAAAAGCACTGTGATCACTGAGGGATCTGATATGTGCATTCTGCAAGTATATATCTTCCTTTCCCGTGTTAACAGAGTGTGTATCGGAAATCTCTTAATACTGCATAGAGTACCAAGTATGAGCTGATGTACAGATGTATTTCTCTTACCCTGTGGATCCTACAAGTTCAGCCTGTGCCTTGGAGGATATTGCTAGAAGGAAGCATCAGAGCTGCTTCATCCTCATCCCTGGGAAAACAGAAGTGTTGCTGCTGGGAAGAAACTTGTGTCTCTGCTTGTTGATAGAGGTTGTGTGCGTTTGGATGTAGTGCATTGAGTTCATAAACCTGGCATAACTTTCAGCTCTGCATTTTCTGTGTCAGGCAGTGTTGGGCTTTTTTCAGTTGTACAGTTTTGCATCATGTATGCAAATTTTATTTTGTGACAATCATCTCAATAGTAAAACATGCCGTCATGACATCCACCTTAATTGTAATTCGTTCACAGGAAGGATAGGGCAGCTTCACCATGTACAACTTGTTCAGAATGCAATAACATGTTTGCTCGGACGTTTTAAACAACATGATTATATTATACTCCTGAGAGAATTCTGCACCAAAATATTAAAAATTCTGCACACAATATTTTAAAATTCTGCAAAATTCTACAAGTTTTATTTGTTAATAAATAATTGCAGAGGCTCCAGCATGGCAGTGGGAAGCACAGGCCACTAGCTGCATGAAAGTGGGAGATCACCCTGCAGCCTTCCCACCATCCACCCTGGAGACACCAACTCAGTGGTGAGGCTGCACCTAAACCGGACACAGCACAAGGCCTGGGCCTGCCGCAGAAATACCCTGGGGCCTTGGCCCTCTGCGCCAAGCACACCAGGTGTGGGCAGGCAGGCTCAACCAGGCAGGATCCAAGTGTGGAGGGGCTCGTTGTGGGGGGGGATCCACGTGTGGGGTGAGAGGATTCTGTGTGGGACAATCTGGGTGCAGGCAGCTCAGTGCGGGGGTCTAAGTGTGGGGGGATCTGGATGCACAGAGGCTCGTTGCAGGGAGGGTTCCAAGTGCAAGGGCAATGGGACTCTGCAGGGGCTTCCAGGTGAAAGTGTTTTGGTGCTCAGCGGAGGGGTCTGGGTGTGGGGGTCTCAGCAGGGGAGTCTGGGTGCTGAGGGAGTGGAGCTTGGTGGGGTAGGGGTCTGGGTGCAGCTAATTGGGGGTCAGTGGCGTGGGGGTCTGGATGTGGAGGCTCAGGGTGGTGCAGGGGGTGGGGCAAGTCAGGGTGGGGGTTTGAGTGAAGGGAGCTCAGTGGGAGATGGTCTGGCTGCAGGCGGCTCCAGGTGCAGGGGTTGAGGTTCAATGGGATGGGGTTTGGGTATGGAGGGCTAGGGGGTTCTGGGTATACAGGATTAGGCTTGGCGGGAGTGTCTGGGTATGGGACGTCCGCATGCATGGGGGTTGGGCGGATTGGGGAATCAGCTCCCCATATAGTGACCCCTTCCCCCACAGTTGAGGAGCATTGGGGGCAGGAAGCAGGGGAGGATGCTGAGCTTCCTGCAGCTGGGGGAGGTTTCTTGGGGGTGGGTCTGACACAGCCCCAGTTACTCCTTGCAGGGGAAGAGGAAGTCCCATCCTCTCCTGCCTCCAGCCCAGCCGGGACTAGCAGTTGATCCCAGCCTAGGGTAGGAGCCACTGGCTGGGGTGTCCCTAACCCTGCGGTCATTTACCTCTCTGCCAGTGGTCTGAGTGCCTGAAATGATGTACCTGCACAGCTAGGGAATGGTGCGTGACTACTCTTGCAGCTTCCCTTTGTTTCCCTGTCAGAAACTCATTTTTCTGCGGGGAAGCAAAGAAAGAGGGGGACATGAATTCTGTGCATGTGCCGTGGTGCAGAAATTCCCCCAGGAGTAATATTACAAGTTTCTTGCACTTTTGCAATGCTGCCAAATAATGTTTGGATTGATTTTTCTTTATTTAAATTGGTATTTTGGAGCTTTATGAACCAAAATAGTGTAGGCCTGGCTATGTTGTAGATCTTTGTCTGAATGTATACCTGACTATGAAACTACTGTCCTTTTAGAAATATCACTAATCTCATCTCAGGTCAGCAGGCCATTGTGGGAGGGTCCCAGTTATTACTATGTTTTAAAGAATGAAAATAACAGGTTACTGCTATTGTAGATTCTGTCCTTAAAGTTTAAAAGACTTGGGATGAGATTCTTTGTTGTGCCTCTAAGAGGTGCAGCACAGGGGGTAGTTTTAAGCCACATTTGCACCCTTTTGATCCTTTCTTCATTTCTGTGGGAGCTGGAGAGACCCTTGGTGTAATTTGAACAGGCCTTCTGGGTCTGCCATATAGGTGCAGCACTGCTGCAGACTCTACAATACTGCATGCTTCAGCCCAGCCTCACCCAACACACCCCTTCTGTCCCCAGTCTCACTCCATAGGCATGCCCTCTATGCCATAGCTTGCAAGGAGGTCATCTGAAAACAGTCTTGTGGCTGTCTTCTGCATAAAGGGACTGGAGAGGGCTGAGGATTTATTCACTCTTGGCCTTTGAGATTTTCAAAGCCCTTCAGGAGATTTAGCCACACACCTTCCATTAGCAATGTTAGATTTTCTGGTTGAGATGAAAACTTATTTCAAATGCAAATTTACAAGTAAATATAGCAAAGTCAATATGGTTTCTCTTTTAAAATAACAAAGATGGTATAGAAAAGAATCATCAGAGCAATAAAACAGTTTAATAGAGATTTGCATTTTTCTGTTGTCCATTATCGCATCAAATCTGTACTTTCTGCAAGTACTGTATAAGTTGCCCCACTAAGATGTTTTTACTACAGGCTGAAAAATGCTATATGTTTCCTCGTACCTCTGTTAATATTCTATCAGCAGGTGTTTGTGAAGTGCAAATAGAATATGACAGGCTGAAATACAAAATTACTTTTTTTCATAGGAACAAGATAAACACATCTATCTGAGGACAGAGCAGTGAGAGTCGTATGGTGGCAACAATAAAAAAACAATTACAACATTAGGAAGCTTGTCAATGCAATAAGAATGACAATGAAGCTCTCGATGTTCTGACTTCATCGTTATTATACACTCTGGCCCACAAAAGACCAGTGACATAGTTTATCTTTCTCATAACTGGTATGCGCGCGTGCGTACAGTGTTTATTCATGTGAACATTTTCTTTTTTATAAAATGTGATTAAATTTTACTTCAGCTTTCTACACCCCAGTGTCACAAGATATTTTCTGTGTGGTCTGTTTCAATTTTAATATACGTATACACATATATATGCAGATATGGTTATATATGATTAATATATCGTGTGTGTGTGTGTGTGTGTGTAGATTATACATAGATTAGATATGGTATTTGTGAAATAGCTTTACATTTGTAACATTTTCTGGGTTTAACTATCTTTCTCCCCGTGCCATCCCCACCCCTCCAAAGGCCCGATATCACTGTGTCCTTATTTTCAGCACAGAGACTTGGATGCAGCTCTATCTAGAGAGAAATGCTTCATTTCTTCAATTAGGTAAAGGGAATCACTGGAGAGAAATACAAGACATTCCTCTTTCCCAAGCAAAGACCACCCTCTGCCCCTGCTCCCTTGGGGTGCTCAAAACTGAGTCTCGGACCCAAACTCCGATGTTGCTAGATCATTAGTCTAGCCCAGGGATCAGCAACCTTTGGCACGCAGCCTGTCAGGGAAATCCACTGGCGGGCCGGGACAGTTTGTTTACCTGCAGTATCCGCAGGTTTGGCCGATTGCAGCTCCCACTGGCTGCGGTTTGCCATTCCAGGCCAATGGGAGCTGCGGGAAGCAGTGGCCAGCACATCCCTCGGCCCACGCCACTTCCCGCGGCCAGTGGGAGCTGCGATCGGCCAAACCTGCAGACGCTGCAGGTAAACAAACCGGCCCGGCCCGCCAGCGGATTTCCCTGACAAGCTGCGTGCCAAAGGTTGCCGGTCCCTGTGCTAGCCTCTTAAAATAATTTTTATCTCATTGCTCCACAATAGCCTGACATGTCACAATTAGCCTGGCCTACCTCAAGCAGTTCCCCAGCTTATTAGTCATTAATAAGCACAAGACAATAATTTTTGCATCAGTCAAAATTATGATGGACAGTGCCAATAGAGAAATTTCTTTCAACACATATGCAGAGCTCTGCTGTGCCTATGTTTCAAGTCACTCCTTCCTTGCAAAATTATGATTTTTCACATTATATAACAGCATGAGTTCATTTTAAAACAGTATTTGACCCTTTTTTATTATATAAGATTTATGGTTGTTTAGGACCAGATTCTGCTCTCAGATCCTTTTCTCATGATCGTTACTGTATAGAGATGTGAATCTAGTGTTAGATCCTCAGGGCCTACCGAAGGACTGTTCCCACTGATTTAACTGATTGCCCTCATTTACTGAAAAGTAGTTTGAGCTTTTCTGTATCAGTAAGCAGGGGTCTATTTTTCTCCTGTTGGCTTATCTGTTCTCAGAACGTATGACTGAAGTGGTTTGATAGTTAATGTCTTTCATTGGGCTCACGTTCTTCAACATGATTTTCCCTGTGTTCAGAGATTATAGCATTTTGTTACCATCTGTGAAGCAAAGGCAACATTATAATGAAGCAGCTGGTCATCAAGAATGAACAAATTTCCACGAACAGAAATGCTCCCCACAATACGCATTTATTGGGTGTAAATTGAAATCATGCTAAAATTAATACATTCCTGGTTAGAGGAAGACCATGATAATGAATTGGTAAATGAGTGGGTATTGTCTATAATTTCAAAGTTGACATTTTGGGTAAATATACAACAGCTCCAAAGCTTTATCAGCTTTATTTAACTAAATATGTAATCCTAAACAAATGCTTAGGAAGCATTTTATTTACAAACCTTTTTGAAAAATGCTAGTAATTTGTTGCAGCCTAATTAACTATCATTTCTAGAACAGTTTGCTTCATGAAAGACACATGCCTTCAAAGCAGTGCAGTATCTGTTCAGAGCCACCTGTTTCACAATTTACACTAATTATCTTAGAGAGACATCATTTTGGAATGATAATAAAAATGTACATTGTAAAATGGTGCTGAAGGAGATGTGTTTTGAGATTGTTGTGAAATCATTTTTTCCCTTATAGTTTACGGTTTTTATATTTTTTTTAACTGTGTACTTTGTATAATGATTTTAATAATGTAATGTGGCAATTTATATGAGTAAAAAAGCACCATCTTTATTTATGTATATATAAATGATGCTATTTGTAAACTTCTCAGATGTATAAAGAATAGCCTGCTTTCTGGAAAAAAAAATTTCAATTTTTTATTTATTTATTTATTTATTTATTTATTTGATACTCCCACTCCTATGTGATTGATTTCATTTGTGCCCTGAAACTGCAATTTCAGCATATGATCTTACGTCCACTGCTTCTCACTGGTGTAGCTATTGACTTTGCTGGAGTGACTCTTGATTTATACTGGTGTAAATAAGTTCAGAATTAGCCCTCAAGGCTTGACTGCAATTTGTTTATATACACACACAAAACTCTCATTTACCTCACTGTGGTGAATCCACGTGACTCTTACAAATTCAAAGAGACAGATATTTTACTATGCCTTGATCTCTGGACAGCATCACCACTGACAACACCGGGGAATTCCACCAACAACAAAAAGGGAAAAAATGGGTCAGATTTTTTTTTTTTTAAATTCCAGAGTCTACAGAGTCTGTTAAAGAAGTAAAGGATATAAGTCAATAGCTGTGTGTTCATGAGAAAAACAATTTAAAGTAAATACTTGGTTCATAAAAGTGTGTCGTGCATTATAGAGATGAAACAATAATCTCTTGAAAGTGCTCTGGTGTTGTGTGCATGCTATTCATTTTATAATTTTTTTTTTTGTAATAGGTTCCCGTAAAGAGTCTGCTCCCCAAGTGCTGCTTCCAGAGGAAGAGAAAATTATTGTAGAAGAAACAAAAAGTAATGGTCAGACTGTGATCGAAGAAAAGTAAGAAAATGTCTACATTTAAAACAGTAAATTTCACACTTGCACAAAAGTAATTTGTTGATAGACTTTGCTTGTGAAGTTGTTTTTCAGTTTATTCTGTAACAGTAGATTTAACAGCAGTTGTGATATAGTGGAGGTTTTTTCGCTGGTTATTCATAGCGTACCTACCAGCTGAAAATCGATCAATTTTGTTGCTGAATGATATAGTCTTTCCTTTAGCGTCAACTTGCACGCTTCTTTTTAACTGTGTATTTAGTATTTATTTTATAGTGTATATAACTTAATTTACTAGACATGCATGGTGTTTTAGAGACAAATAAAGTGACCCCAATTATGTTAGATGTTACAAATATGATGATGGGTCCTTTTTCTAAGGAGTTTACTGGCTGGTTATGTTTTAATAAGAATGTATAACATTACGCAAAGGGTCGGGGAAGCTATAGGCGCTAGCAGGCTCTTTTGCTTCATGATTTTTCATGTGTTGGATTTTATTTCGTGGTACTTGATGCCTTGTAATAATATATAAATCTGTTAATTCATTTACACTTTATGAAACAATTGTAATGGATTTAATCTTCTATTTTAGAAGCCTTGTTGACACAGTATATGCATTAAAGGATGAAGTACAGGAATTAAGACAGGTTGGTAAATAATGTATACTGTATTTTATCAACACTTGTGGATGGCGGGGGAGTGTGCAGATTGTGCAGTTGTAGCAAATAATTATTAAAGTTAGTAGGGTTATGTTTTTTTCAGTAGCAGGGTTAGGACTAGATTCAGAATCTTCAGCTTTTTGTCCAAAAAAGGAGGTCTATCCCAGTTGAATAAAAAAAAAGGAGCTTAGAAACTGAGGGCAGATAATACAAAACAAGAACATAAACCCAGGAGAAAGGAGTTAAGTATATTATCTCCGTGAGTTGACTAAGTGAAACGTGTCCTGTTTTCAAAGTTTTCAAACTTCAAATTGTGACATGTTGGGCAGAAATTTAAAATACTATAAAAGTTTACCATATCAGCTGAAAAATAGAAAAAGCCAAAGATACTGGGACTCAGACTATAATAACCTCAGTGGTTTAAATATGTCTGATTCTATTTAGGCCTTAATCCCTTCTCCAGTTCCCCCCTTCCTCTCCCCTCCCCCTGGGTACTTGAGCACCTCCTTTTGATCAGTTCTTATATTTTCTCATTTCAGGAGATGAAGAGCCATTTTCATTTCCTTTCCCTCACTTATTGTCATGTGGCCGCTATTCAAAAATCATTCATGCCACAAGTTAGCTCAGATATTATTTTATCACCTAGGTGAGACATCTTGCAGAATTCCCCTTGAGAAACTAGCATGGAACTTGCAACTAGAGCTGTCTAAATAACTGATTTTTGTTTGTTTGTTTGCTGGCCATTCAAAAAAATGAAAAGAAAATTAAAATTAGCTTTGGGTTAACCCAAAACTAAAATTTTTCAAAATTTTCAGTGATCCAAACAGTTGAAAAAATTTCAGGTTAAACAAAATACTTAGTTTGACCTGAAACAAAATGTTTGGTTTCTTTATTGAGCTTTAAAAACTTTTAAAAATAAATTGATGTAAATTTCTAAACAAAAAATAATTTAGAATAAAAATGTTTCATTTAGTAAATGTCAAAAGGAAAAATTCCACCTCCTTTCCCCCCCCAGAATTTTTGGGGAAGGTTTCTCCCCCCAAAATTTGGCAAATGGAACACAAATTCGCAAAATGTTTTGATTGATCTGATTCTGCAAATTTTTTTGGCCAAAAAAAAAAATTTAAAAAAAAAAAAGAAATTTTCAGACATAAGATTTCACCCAGGTATACTTGTAACTGCTTTCTTTCAGTGCGGGTCCATATTTTCAGAGCTTCACCTACAGGTAAGAAGGCATATGGAAACTTCATAAGAACAGGGAAAAGAGTTCTTTGGTACAGAATAAAGTCTGTTCAGACTCGGTGAGGCCCTGATCTGTATTGGGGACCCAACATGCTACCACAGTATGAGTACTAAATAATACCCATAGTGTAAGCAAGTGAATAGTCCCACTGTCAGACCATTCACTTGCTTTAGTCCTTTGCTAAAACAAGGCTTTTAATTGTGTACATGTTCCTTATATAGCAGATAACCCAGGTTAGCACTGATCTTGATTGTATTACTGGAAAAAATGTTCGTGTAGATGTATTTGTATCTGTTGTGTACCTGCCGTGGTCCTTGGGCTGTTCCAATCCTCCTCTCTGTAACTTACGAGTCAGCCCACACTTTCAAGGTCACAAGGTCTTTTATTGTTTGGGGTAAGCATAGAATCTCTAGGTTCTTAAAAAATCTTGATTGGCTGTGCCTGCCTAAAGGAAACGAGATGTAAAATAAAAGTATTGCAAGAATATGCTTATCAATTTCTGGTCATTCTCAAGAATCAAAGACTGTCACTCTATCTTTGCTAGACTGTAATGGATAGAACTGTCTACGCCAGACCTGGGCACTTACTTAAATCCATAGTTGCCCTTCCGCTGCCGATTGCTAGGAGGGCCCAGTGCAAATTATCTGGTCTCCTAGTCAGACACATTGTCGCTGGAGATGTTAAAAATGCAACCAACACACAGAATCAGTTCGATTTGAGAAGTCCCAACTGTTGTTCTCTGCTGCTGCACATCTGCATTCCTGAATGTGCGGGTGGGTAAAAAAGCCATTAAGTTAGCTCCTTTTCCCTATATGTAAAGTAGTTAAGTGATCTTCGCTTCCAGAGCTAGAGACTATTAGATGAAATCTCCCTTCCGGTGTACCACAAAACACCCAGCTGATCCAATTATATACATATAAATATGAATCCGTATTCTCTCTCTCTCAAAATTTTTGTTCCAGAATCAATGAAATAGTCACAATCCATATATCCCCATAAATATCACAATTGCTGCGTAAAATAAAATGTATGGGGGGGTTTTATTGATTTCAACATATAAAGAATGCCTATCCCAGGCTCTAGGTACCTTTGATGGACCATTAAAAACACAATTCAGTTAAGACAAAAGCAGCAAAAGTAAACTAGCAGCATTTCTCTGCACCAAAGCAGCCAGTCCGCAAAACAAAAATGCCTCAAATTAACTCCTGCAGAACTCTCAATGCCCCAAGATAAAAATCTGCATCCTCACCTGATCCAAACATTACCGCTGCACCCCAGGCCTCTCCAAATAGATGGACTTTTCAGATAGGCCAGGTTTGTTAACCATTGGACGATTTCTGAGTAATGGGGAGAGTGAATTCCAAAGTCCAGGGGCCCACATGGAGAACACCCTGCTAATGTTTTCCTTTCTCACACACCATGGGGGCGCCATCTTGAAGGCCCCTACTGTGGCAGTGTCACGTAGGGAGTGGGGTGATCTCTAAGCGAGGCAAGCCCCAGGCAACGTAGGGCTTTATAGGTAGATATCAAGAATTTAAACTTCATCTGGAAACCCACAGGCAGCCAATGTGGATTCCAGACCACTGGTTTCATGTCCTCATGGTGAGGTACACCACTTACCACCTTCGGTTTCTAAGCTATTTCAGACCGTAGCACCAAGCAGAGCATACTACTTCTAGTCCAGTCTTGAAGTGGCAAAAGATAGAAGTGTGGTCTGTGTCTGAGAGAAAAGATTTCACTCCCAACCTGATACAGATGGGAGGAGGGGGGTGGAGAAGCAGTTACTGCTTACTGCCACTATATAATCATCTGATAGATGCTGAGAGTCTAGTGAGATGTCCAGATTACAAATTTGAATGACAAACAGCAGGCACACACCCTCAATCTTGGGGCTTTAATGTAATCCGTGTTGTATCCTCTGGTTGCTTCCCCCAGCCCCTACCAATATCACCTCAGTCTCCACTGGATTGTATAATGTAAGCATTAGTAGTGTTCAGTTGGTAGCACCCTTACTTGCGGCCCCAAAGGTTGTGGGCTGAAGTTTCAAACACAGGCAAAATGTTGGGACTTGGACTCACAATCAAGTGATGAAACTGGAATTAGAGGAGCTGTCTTTCAGATAATACCTCAGGCCTCTTTGTTTGACTGGTGGTTGTCTAGCTGAAAGTGAAGTCACAGAGCATGTGTCAGAAAGAATGATAGTTAATATCAGTGTCCTGACCAATAAAGCAATTTAGATTTCTCAATAAAGCAAAATAAAGCTTGTGTGAGCTCTAGAGTAGTGTTTTAGGTTTGTGAAACTTATTTCAGTGTGTAGAGTTCAGTGTCAAGAACTTTGAAATACCAGAAGGTATAAGTGGTTCTTATAAGGTTTTTCATTCTAATCTTTTTATTTCATTCTCTTTCTGTGTTATTACAGATATATTTCATAGTAGTTATTTATGTGCTTAAACTCTCACAAGGGACTTTAAAACTGTTTTCCATTTGTGGCTTGTTTCCAATAACAACTATGTATATGAGAGAGAAGCATTTTAGTTTCCATTAGGCATTTCTGCTTCACTGTACCAAGTAATTGTGTAAGTAACATTTGAATATTGAATAAGTATAACACAAAATAGCTGCATCAGACAGCAAAATCTGAAACAGACGTTTATTTAAAAGAGCCCTCACTGCCCTTCAGTTAGCAGCACGCATTTTGGTGAGGAAAGATCAGTTTGCTGTTGAAAAAAGTTACCATAAACTATCTGTCCTCTGTTTAACAGGATAACAAAAAGATGAAGAAATCTTTAGAAGAAGAGCAAAGAGCTCGCAAGGACCTGGAAAAGCTTGTTAGGAAAGTGTTAAAGAATATGAATGATCCTTCTTGGGATGAAACCAATTTATAACTAATTTACCATTGTTTGTTTCTTTCTATTGAAAGACCAGTTGTCAAATCAAACTGGGAAGCCTTCTGACTAGTCAGTGTTGCATCAAGAGCACTACAAAGCAGAATTTAACTGGATCTAGTGATTTTCTTGCTTGTAATGTATACAAACAAGTCAAACCTTTCAACGGAAGCAATCTATAAGTGTGGAGACCATGGATCCTGAACTTTACAAAACCTAATTTGTTTTCATCTAAATTACCTCATTTTGCAGAATGTGCAGCAGCTGACTAAAAGTCCATGTTTTTCAGTGGCTTTTTAATTAAATATATATATATTTTCTTGTAAATATCTGTAATTTTGAATGCCTATGTAATTGATGTATCGGGGCTGATACAATGTTATACTGTACTTTTTTCCCATTATTATAATTGTCACAAGTTTTAGAAATAACAGTACACTCTCACCTCCGAAAGATCAGAATTCTTTGATGCTGAGTTTGGATCATTTGTAGGTTTGTTTCAAATTACCCTACTCATATCACATGCACAAATCTACAAAACCTATTTTTTCTTATTGACAATGTATTTAAATCATCTAATTAACATTATTTATGTCTGTGCAAACATTTAAACACAGTTTTAAATGCTTTTTCAATATTAAATCAAAAAAGATACAATAAATTGTGGATTGACACCATTTTTTTGTTTCATTCTAATGGCCCCATGGCATATTTATTTACACTTGTTTGGAGCACTAATATACAACACTCTTTTGGCCAATTAAAGACTGATGTGCTTGCTTGCTTTTTTATGACTGATTTTTAGGTGTTTGTGTACTACATTTTCTGTTGTTGTGCATGTACTTTAACATACACTGGCTGATCATTTTAAAAAAAAATCCTAATCTCAATTTTGTGAATAAAAATATTTATTTTATGGTCACGATAAACAAACAAATTCAAAATCTAGTTATGAGTAGGCCACTCAGGTTAGGCCAGCCTAATGACAGAATTCTGCTCTGCCTTTAGTAGGCAGAATATTTTTATTCAGAACACCCTCAGTATGAGAATAGTCTCTGTCCACATCCCCTTCTCTTATCACACGTAAAACAATATTGTTTCCATTGCAGCATGAATAAACAAAAGCAAATTTAGAAATAAGGTTTGTACTTACAATTGGCCTTTTTGTGGCATCTGTTATACTAAAGTGTGTTTTGTAATTTGCAGCTCTGGCAGATTGGAAGCTCGGCAATGCATACAGTGGGCACCATTAAAAAATTCAGCCCATGTAGGTTTTATAACTGCAATACCTACAGTGTCTTCCTAGATTTAGAATAGAGACACTACAGAACTGCAGCTGGTGCCCTCTTTAAGGATCTTATTCAAAGCTCATTGAAGTTAATAGAAAGACTCCCATTGACTTCAATAAGCTTTGGATCAAGCACCAGGAGACACAAATTTCTGCTCTGCTTTAGTCATCAAATTAGAGGGGAGAGGTGTATTGTCCACTCAGGTGGTGTGTTCCAACTCTCTCCGTTCTTTTTTTTTCACCTGACAGCAGCCAGAAATGGAGGTATAGCATAACCACCTGTATATCAAGTTCAAGCACTGGCTTTATCAGTGTTATAAAAAAGGTCTTAACCTTTACTCAAGTTGTTCCATTGACTTCAGTGGTACTTACTGTAGCCCTGATTCAGCAAAGCACTTAAGCATCTGCTGAACTTTAAGCTTGAACTTAAGTCCCATTGACTTCACACTGAAGTACATGCTTAAAGGCTTTGTTGAAGCAGAGCCCAAATGAAGGTAAATAGAATTAGATTGTTTCTTGTTACGTTTATTACTCATTAATATTTTTATCTGATAAACCATTTTAAAAGTAGAACGGATGCGATTCCTCTCAATTTTTCATAGGGCTCATGCACTGTTATTTTAGCAAGATGACTGTTAGAGTTTGCTCTGAAAAGTCCATTTTAACTACAGACTTCATTTTTCATATAAAGTTTTCAATTAATCTCTGGTGAAAAGTGAATTTTCAAATTGCTTGGCTGAGAAAAATGGATGGAGATTCTTTTAACAATAGAAAGATAAAAATATCATCACTTAACAATACAGGGGATTAAATTAATAGCTTGGGAACCTAATGTTAGGGATCTAAATGGACACATAGACCCCAAATGACCATTTTACACATCTAAATATATTTTAGGCACTTAATTCCATGTGCTCACGTTTGAAAATTGGTCCCATATTCTTAAAGGAACAGACTGAGAAAAAGTTAAACCATTCAGGTGTGTGAGAGATTTTTAGTTATCTTCCCAAAGACTCATTACTAATTACAGTGTCTTATCTTGAAATGATTTTCTGTTGCTGAATTCAAACCAAAATGTAGGGCTGATAAATTTGATTGCCCTTTTGTTTAGCAGAATTTATATCATTACTTTTAAAAAGAGTAAGCTAAGTGATGCTACACATCACAAATATATCATGTTTTTCCTGAATTTAGATTTGGGAATAGCAATGCAATTTGAGTTTTGTTCAGGTATGCTGAAGTTGTAAAGTTCAGGCACTGAAATCCAAGTGATTTACTCAGCCTTTATTTTAGTGTGAATTTTAATTTTCTGTTGAGTACCGGTGAAAAGACATTCCAGAGGAAAAACATAAAAGGAAGACATTTAATCTAGCAGTATTTAGCAAATTTTAACTCAGGAACAACTTCCATCATAACATGATCTTATTTTACATTGTATTGTAAAGAGTAGCATTGCTGTGTGAATTTGCTGACAGTACATGTGAGATCTAATGGTGATTTTTACTTTGACAGTACCCCCATACAGGTATCTTACTGAATATGCCTTTGATATTAGAATTAAGCAGTTAATATGATCATGATTTAATGACTGGTTGTTCAAAATGAATTGGGATGAGGAAATTGGTATTAAAAAACAACAACAACAAAAGGCTAATACAGTATGTTGCTTTTTGTCCTTCGCTCTACAACAGAGAGCAAGATCAGGGTTTTGGGAACCAAGATATGTCTAGATAACTTTTTTTTTCTAAAATTTGTTATACTGTATAAAGATTGTAAATTTCACAGTGTGACCTTCTGAATTGTTGGGAACTTTATATACGCATGGATAAATGGGGCACTGTTTATTTAACTTATTAAAGGGTTGTTTCTTTGCTCTCATCATTTAAGGATGAGGAGGTGAAGCCATTTCTTATCCTATAGATGTGAAGCACTTTCAGTTCTAAACTGTTCAAAAATGTAGCATAACATTACTGTGTACTTAAAATGATGTATGTGCTTGTTTGTTTCACCATGTCATGACATCTTAAAAATTAAACAACTGACTGCCTTTGTATAAACCTTCTTTATGCCAATCATTTCAGGAATCCAGGGTATCCATTTACAATAATTGTGGAGAAATTCAACCATAGTCTAGGGCAGTGGTTCCCAAACTCGTTCCGCCGCTTGTGCAGGGAAAGCCCCTGGTGGGCCGGGCCGGTTTGTTTACCTGCCGCGTCCGCAGGTTCGGCCGATCGCAGCTCCCAGTGGCCGCGGTTCGCTGCTCCAGGCCAATGGGAGCTGCTGGAAGCTGTGCGGGCTGAGGGATGTACTGGCCACTGCTTCCAGCAGCTCCCATTGGCCTGGAGCAGCGAACCGCGGCCACTGGGAGCTGCGATCGGCCGAACCTGCGGACGCGGCAGGTAAACAAACCGGCCCGGCCCGCCAGAGGCTTTCCCTGCACAAGCGGCGGAACGAGTTTGGGAACCACTGGCCTAGGTCACAGATAATGTCCTGATACTGACTACTACAATTTTTATATCCCTTTGTTGTAATTAAACAATGATTTTTTTCCCCTTCACCATGAAAAGTTAAATTTCATCTAGTGTGTGATGTATGATTTTAATATGAAGGAAAACTTTTTAGCTTTCTTACTGCGTTTATTGATATACATATTCATAAAATATAATTTCAGCTATCTTTATATAATTCAGTCTGCTATCCTGAAAAAAATACCTTTGCATGGTGTTTATATTGACAGCAAAATAAAACCTTGGTATCACAAGAAAGTAGGAGAAATGGAAAGAGAGGACAGCACAAAACTGGGAAAAAGATAATATGATATGTCATGATTATACAAACGGCAGCTCCCTAATTCTTGATCCACTAGATGAAGAACACAGAGAAAAGAGATGAAGTGTGAGTATTTAAGGAAGAAGAATGGTCTTACAGACATACTGGGAAAATGGGTAACCAGAATAGAAAAGGAAAAGATGTAATTCTACTTTACGATTCAGCTGCAAGAAGAATGGACAGGAGCAGTTAGTGATCTGACTTCCAGGAGCCAAGATTAGAATTGATAATTTCATCAGCTTCAGGGTGGAATCTACACAGTATGTGCCCACATGAACTAATACAAGCTGGACAAAATGATGGAAGAAATCAAATAAAATTTAAGGGAAGCAAAACTATCTTCACATGTAATATTCTTAGGATTCTTATAGTCCAGGTAAAAGACAAGGAAGAATAAGAATTGTGTTAGATGAGTTGGTGGATGGAGAGAAAGAAAGAATGTAGGGATGGAGGGTTTGGATTCACAGAACATTGGTCAGTTCAGTGAGCGAGAAGTAGGAGTGAGGCCTGTTTTGGATTAGAATGGTCTTCAGCATGGAAAGCCAATTTTAAGCATTCTCAACTTGCCATTTTGAGACAAGGACACAAGATAACAAACAAGGGGGCCTACTTGGTAGGTCCATCATAAACTAAATGAGTTGGGTTATCTTTCATACCAAGAACATCAGTACTGATTTGCACAATCTGTCAGGGATAGGGCAGGGAAACATGAGTGATTATTTAATTATCAAAGGTTGGAGCTAACTTCATAATATAGGTCCAATTTTTAACTTCCCGTAGACACCCCCAAAACAAACCAATATTTCTGAAGTTTCACAGGATGTATCTAATCCTAAGGAAGCTTTTTTAGGAAGTATAGTAAAAATAAAAAAAATATTTAAAGTTAGCGTTATTAAATTTGTGCCTGAAGTTCACTTTAATATTTTTCCTTTCTGACTTGTCCTAGCTTCCGAAATAGCTTGTCCTACCAACTCCAAGTATATTTTGTTGCTGAGAAGTGCCTTTCCATCTTCTTTTTAATTGGGGGTGGGGTGGGTGTGAGGTGGGCAAGTTTCAAAAAGAAACAGTATACAAAACCCTACATAAAGGCTCCAATCTGTTACATGTTTAACTTATGGGACTCCATGCATGAACTCAAATTGGACTACTTGCATGAGTAAAGTTAGTCCTGTATGTTTACAGGATTGGGACCTAAGGTGGGCATAGGAGGGCTTAACTAGGTGCTTGTTACCACAGGGGTATAAATAGAAAACACAGGAAGGATAGAGATCGGATCCTGAAGAGAAGTGGAAATGTTCTCCTTCCCCAACTTAGCCAAACAAACATGAACTTGGAAACTGGCCACCTTGCTCTTTGTTTAAGGGATTTTGATGCAATTATTAAACATTTCTCAGCCACCGTTAGAATTTCTCTCAATTTATATTTTGTCCAAGTAACTGAAGTTCATGTTTCATACATTTGTGACATGCATTTCCTGAGTGTTTTATGAATATTTAGATTTAAGCCATTGTTAGACTTTTACTAAGCACTTTTCCAAATGCTTGGGAGCAGCTTGCAGGGATGTGACTGTAGATAGCCGGAAGAAACGTCTGCTACCCCTAAACATGCATGTCATTCATAAGTTTACAGTCTTATCAGTACTGTGGGGAAAATATGTGGTTGAATAGAGGAGCACAAGGGACTGGGGAGCATGGCAATGAAGGGGGGGACTTGGAGGGCCAAAGAGGAGGTTGGGGGAACACGGAGGTGAGGTGAAGTTGAGTGGTTGTAGGGATGGGAGTTGGGGTGGCTGTGTTGAGCATGGACTTGGGGGGGAGGGAAATTTAAAGGGGCTGGTGGAGAGGCAGGAATTTTGTATCCTGCTACCAGCACAGAGCTGGAACACCAGTCTCTGATCTAGGACAGAATGGCTTGTTAGTGAGCGGGGACAGCTGAGAAAAGGACACAATTGTTCAGTCTTGATGGTGGGTGTTGAGGCAGCTTCCTCGCGCTGAGGATTCTGCAACTACTCAAGTTTCTGTGTGACCCTGAAGGTGCTGCTCTGCTCTCCTGGCTCACCTACACCCCAATCACTGCTTGAATGCTGCTGCCTCCTAACCCTGGAGTTCAGGTGAGAAGCCTGCTGCCTCTCTCTAGAGAGGCCTCTTCTGGGCAGGGTCATCAGCCTCTGGAATTGGGCATGAGAGTGGCTGATTATGAGGGTACCAAAGGGACCTGAAATACACAGGGAGCCTGAGTGGTGGGACTGGGGTCAGAAAATGCTTGGTGAGAGGGTTGCAGAGGAGAGCCCAGAAATGTGTAGTCAGTAACCAGTGAAGAAGTGTTGAAAGCAAATTCAAGGTGAATGTAATTTGTAATTGGAGCTGGTTGGGAAGTCTTCACAAAATGTTTAATTGGAAACCTTTGAGGGAATCTTCTGGTTTTGGGGAAACGTCTGTTGAAAGAGGTTTCTCCGGTCCAGGCTGGAATGCCTGGACAAAACCAGAGAGAGCAAGGCAATAACAGCCAATAGCTTCTTTGTCAGGGGACTGACCTGTGATGTGAGAGACCCAGGTCCTAGTCCATGGTCTGCCTGATTTGAGACTTGAACTGGGGTGTCTCACGTCCCAGGTGAGTGGGCGATTGGCTAGTCTGGGATCTTGCTCTGAAATAATGACAATTTTCATGGGACACAAAAGCCAATTCCTGCCCAGCCGTATTGGCAATGCCCATTCTGATATCTGGGAAGTGGATACATACTTGTCATTTTGTATCTCATGAATGCTTTGGCCTTAAAACAAACTTGTAGTTTCGATATGTGCTTGATCTAATGGTTCCCCCCACCCCCGATTCAGTTTTGGGGCTACGCATTTTGGAAGTTAATCATTGCTAAATTAAGAACATCATGGGACTGTATAGAGTTGGGAAGATAAAACAATTGTTTTTGTGGAGAAAAAAATTATATTTAATCTGCAATTAACTCTGCATTTCTACTCGTGTGTGTATGTGTGTGTGTATAGATATCTATATCTTCTTCTGAAGACCAAGCACGCTTGTTCCCCAACTAAAAGTTCACCAACAGACCAGGCAATACTGAATAAAGACCAGGAAAGTGTCTATACTGCTTTTTAGAAAATAGAAGGCAAAACTAATTCTTAGTGCCACTACCACTTGGTTCATTTAAGAAGTTCTGTTGTTGAACACCCTTTTCAGAAGCTGTATAACTGCACATCCAGATTGAACTGAGGGATAACATGGATGTTCAATAATATTAATGTACATTGTGTATTTGATAGAAAAATAAAAAGAATAGTGCTCCAGGAGGAGGTTGGTTTTCTGTTTTGTTTTTCAAGTTGATGTGAATCACGTAACGGAGTAAAGTTCTTAAGAATGCTAAAAGCCTGTGATTGATCCTTTTCCTATGAGTGGCTGTTGAAAATAGCTAACTTTTATTACAAACAGACCCAGGTATGAATCAAAACAACACCGTGTACTGCTCAGAACTGTGGAAGGAATAGGAGAAAAGATGGTTTTAGACCTGGTCCAAATCTCAGTTTGGAGGGATACATGGAGCATGGATCAAGATCCAAATTAACTTTCTGATCTTGCAGGTAGTTTGGATACACATCCAAATTTCCCAGTTCAGGACCAACTCTAATTTTGCTGTAGTCACAAAGGAATTAGAAAAAAGGAGTACTTGTGGCACCTTAGAGACTAACAGATTTATTTGAGCATAAGCTTTCGTGACCTACAGCTCACTTCATCGGATGCATTAGGAATTAGAGTTGACTGTTTTAGTAACTGCTGTGATTAACTAGATTGTTTGTCCTGTTTCTGAAACAATAATGCAGTTTTCAGCTGTACACAATTGCTTCAGCCAGAACCACCAGGTCCTTAGTGTCCTGATTGATTGATACTTTCTCCTATCTGGGAGCATAACAGTGGTTGGGCTGTGGCTGTGAGAGCTGCTCCCTGAACTTTTTCAGTGAGTACAAACTGTGATACAGCCTGGCCAGAAGGCAGCAGGAGAGTGATATAGGAGAGATATGTAAGCCCTAGGATGAAGAGAAGCCTTATTCCCTGTAGAGGGAAGAAAGGTTGCTATAGATTAATTAAAAGCACCTGAAGCCAATGAGAGCACCTGAAACCAGTCACCTGATAAAAACCCCCTGCTTCAATAAGCCAGGGGAAGGAGTTGGAGCAGAGCAGAGTTTGCAGAAGTGCCGTGGCTGCCTAGAAGACCAAGACCCTAGGTAAAGAGACACCTGGCTTGTACAGAGAGAGGGCAGGAAGCCCCACAAGCTGAAGAGCAGGAGAGGGAAGTAGCCCAGGGGAAGGAAGTACTAGTTCAAGTGGTTTGCCACTATCCCTAGGGCCCCTGGGCTGGAACCGGGAGTAGAGGGTGGGCCCGGGTCCCTCCCTCTCCACTCCCCTTCTCTGGGTTACTAGTGGGACAGTAGATACCCTAGTTCAGGGGCAGGAAACTGCACCCTGAAACCCCCCACCCCCCACAAGAAGAGGAAGCACGGAACCCATCATAATCGTGCCGGGAATTTGCCACAAAACTAAAAGCAAGAATTTGATAAGCCATCGATAAACACCCAAGAGTTTAATACTAGGCATGGACTCTACCAAAACCCTCAGCCATTTGATGTCACACCAACACAGCATTTCAACCATCATTCGAGGTTTATTGCCTATTGAGCTGCCTGTAATACTTATGCATTCGATATAGATGGATGGTGAGGGATGTCAGCCATCATTTCACAGCCGTGGTGAGTCCCAAGTATTATTTCTTAGTCACCTTCGGACTGACTGCTGCTCAATAAACAATTCTCATTGAACTTGATATAGCTCTGTCCAGGAAATATTAAGCAGGATGAGCTTTTTTTTAAAAGCTGACTGTGGGCTGTTTTCTCTGCAATGTGCATTTCCTCCCCCTGCATTTCACCTTTAATCCCCTTGGCAGCAATAAGCGGCGCTCTTGCTGCGTGGTGCAGAGCGCTTCCTGCAAGCTGACGTCAGTGCGAGGAGAGTTCAGGCCCCTATAGCACTGGGCCTTTTTGTCTTCCCAGGGGGACTTGTGAACTGGCTGAGGTCACTGTCAATGCTGCTTTGTATGTTACGCAGCCTGGGGGTTCTTTAAACACGCACTCCATTTTACCACAAGGCAAACAGGAGTGAAGAAACGAGCTGATGGTTATAGTCCAGTCCCTGGGGCACAAGTGTTCAAAGTACAATATACACTCCTCCCAGTGAACCTCCTTGCTGCCAATCTCAGCAGAGAAACCAAGGACTCAATAGCTGTGGAGACCAGACTGACCTGTTACTACTTTAAATAAAGGGGATGCATATTGATGGAGAAGCTTGTACAGCTTCTATTTATGTTGCACCAGTTTTGTGGTTAACCAGAGAACTTCAGTCACTGGCCTTTGCCCATACAAATCACTTGCATGCACATGATTTGCTCACTCCCATGCATATGCACAAATGACAGAATTTACAAGCACAAACATATATTTGGGTTTGGTCTGCACATCACTTGTGGACAGAAATGGTCGTATGTGTATACAGTGTATGATTTGCATTCCCCAAGGCACAGAACACAAACCATACAGATCTTCTTGCCTTTTTCAGTTGCAGATTATCAGATTGTTTTAAGTTTTGTAACATTTAATTAACCAGATTTTATCTGGAAACAAACATGGATAAAATTTAACTTTAAAAAGTGACTGTTAGGGAGCCATCCCCTTGAAAAAAGCTTCTGTACAGTCTGATTATTCAGGATGATTTCTGTTCATTTAGCATATTGTATTTTATCACGGTACGTCACTTAAATATAATCAATTATGCTTACAATAATTATATCACATAGAATGGGCTTAGGTGCACCTGTAATTTGAGCATAAGCTTTCGTGAGCTATAGCTCACTTCATCGGATGCATAGTCTCTAAGGTGCCACAAGTCTTGCATAAGGTGGGGAAAAATAATATGGTAAATAAAACAGAAACACTAAGTAAAACAACCGAGGCTACATTTGTGTGGAGCTGGATGCATCCAGGTAGCCAAGCTTGACTCAAGGTGCTCCCCTGGGGTTAGATGGCCGAGGCAGTCTCCTCCTTTGTGATGCAGAGGCAATGAAGACCTTCTGAAACTGCTAGTTCAGCCACAAGGCAGCAATCGATGTCTCCAACGCTGGGTCCCTGGTCGTATTGGGAGTCGGGTCAAATCAGTCCGCATCCTGATAAATTGACTGGCCCTTGCCCCAAAGCTGAACTTCTTCAGGACGGGAGCAGAGAAAAGGGAGTTCAGGGAGCCACTCTGGGGACTGAGCTCTACAGTATGGATGAAATAAATCAGGTCTGCAGGAAAACAGTCAAAATGAGTGACTTTCCTCCATTCCTTTGATAGAGAAACAGTGACGTTCTTTGAGTTCGCTGCAACTCCTGTGCTCTATCTCCACAGCAACTGTGGTGTTACGAACCCCTTCCATGGCTGGAAGCTGCTTAGGTACCATGGTTATGAGCATGATAGGGAAACCTAGCTAGATACCAGCTGACAGAAGGGCTAGGGTCATTCTGGAGTCTCTCCATCAGGTTGATAGATTTTAGTGAGGGGAAGAGCCGGGAGCTAATGGATTTGGGATTGTTGCTTTGGGGGGTGGAGAGGTGGGGAAGGAGGAGGAGAGATAAGGGGTAAAGTATTTTACCCAGGGATTATCACATAAGAAGCACACGGGATCTTTATAGGGGAGAAGGCAGCACGCCGCATTTATTGAGAATACAACAGTTAGCATATGCTTTTCAATCACACACATGCCATGCGCACAGTCCTGCCAGTTGATGTTTACAGTTACCAGCCCAGAGTCTGGATCAACCTAGTGGCCAGCCAGATTGGTCGCAGAGGGGAGCAGGGCTCTGTCGGTCGTGATCCGATGTTCCTGGAGTGTGGCAAGACGAACCCAAAGTCCCATGGCCAAGCACCCTGTTCTTATAGTCTTTTTTTTCTCTGTTGAAGTCTATGGATTTTGCCGTGTCACTTTGTGACCGGTTACTTCTTAATTGGTCTATCTTTTGATGTTAACATTCCAAAACACCTCTGAGAGGATCATCCTGTCCTGGTTTCAATTTAATCAATTGTCTTGTCTTTAGGGGTGCCAGCCTCCACCTCAGAGTCGTCAATCTGCCTTTCCTTCATTATGGATGCGCGTTGATGGTTCTCTGATGTCATTAAGTCTCTTCACTCCTTCTTCCTTGACCATCTGGCTATAACAATGGCCTTCACACCTTGTCTTTTCCTGATGCATATATTCCTCATTCACACAGTCTTTTACAGAGACCTTTGAGACTACAAACAGTGTCAGTTTATACTGAGCAAAAGACGTAAATTAAGCCTTCCTCTAATCTCCTTAACATAGACACAATACAAGATCCTGTCTCTTACTTACTAAACCTTAAAACAAAGAAATGTATATTTAATTAGAGTGCCTAATTTGTAATACATATAGGAAACCATAGTAGACTTTATAACTTATCATAAAACAAAAGGGTGACCATAATCAGTCATAAGGACTGTTCTGGTCTATCCCTGCCTTAACATCAGTACAGACACCGGCAGTCTGTCAGATGTATTTCTACCAGTGTCCCAGAGGGTCATTCCTTTCTGCTATTCAAAAAGGGTGGCTGGCAGGATGAAATCAAATTATGCATTCATTCTCCTAGTACAATTATAAAATCCTGCTCCTACATATTGTGTCATTGCCAGAGGTGGAATGTTTTGGAGGGAGCGCCTTATTAAAGGTTTGGCTCCAGAACACTGGCCTCGTTGTTTCCTTCTGAAGACAGAGGAGTCTGTTCTCTTGTGTCTGCCTTTCCCTGCTCGATTCCTCTTCTGAATCATGCTCCAGCCTTCTGCTACCCAGGCAAACCAGGAGTGTGACAACACAGGGAGCCTGCTGTGATGTCACATTCTCTGGTTCCTCACAGCTGTGGGTGGGAAGGAAGGAGGCAGCATCTCGGCAGGCAGGAAGTGGGTGGGAAAGAAAAAAGATCTGCCTGACTGTGAGCCCTAGATTTCTATCGGCCTGCTGAATTGCCCACAACTACGTCCTTCTCTTTGACTTTCTGAATGCTTTCATTTGCCATACAGAAGGCTGGGCTAAAACTCTCTGTCAGCTGCCTTCACGGCTTTCCACAAACTTTTCTCTTTAGTGTTGCCAACAAAAAGGCTTCAAGTACCGGGGCTGAATCCCTGGTTTATTTTTTTCCTGTATTTCCTCATGCTATGCTGTCTTCCATGGGCATTTGTTAAATTTTCCCCTAACTCAGGCAGTAAAATGAAATCTGCACCTTTCACTCATTTGTTAAAGAAAAGATCTACAAATTTTCTGCGGCATGGATTTGCAGGTAAGATGATGGGCTGAATTTGTATGTTTTTGCTAATAAATGTATTGTTGCCCCTTTCACCTGAGCAGTAACCCATTATCTGGGTCTAGGGCTGAACAGTTTCCATTAGGAGGAGAAATTGATACTAGCCAAGTATTTCTTTTGTTTAATCCTGTTTGTTTAAGAAGAGTGAACAAAGGCCTGTTTCCCTGAACACAGTAGAAACAGACAGCAACAGGCGGTTTCCTTGCTTATAAATTCCCAGGTCTGCATTTCCAGTCAGTTCTGTGCCCAAAGAGCGCGCTCTCTCTTTCTCTCTCTGCTTCCCACCCAGGGCCACTCTCAAGACTGTTTCTCTCACTTTCTGCTGGTTTTCTCCTCTCTCACACACAGCTTGCCTAACAATCACCTAGCTCATGCATTTGCAACCAGTCCCAGGAAAATGCCTCTTGCTTCATGGTTTAGCCCTGCTTTGGCCTTGCCATGTGGGCCATTGCTTTGGGTGGTAGCTTCTGTTGTTTCCAGCTACCTCACTACACAGAAAGGGGTTCCAGAGATCCTCCTATGAGTGGGGTGCTTAGCATTAAACAGGTCAAAGAGCCACCTTCAAGCACAACAGTCTTTTACAGGAAGTGAAAGCCCACTTCATAGACTATTTGAGCACTTCAATACACTAAGTAATAACTCTCTAGGCAATAATGTGCCAAGATGTAAGATTAGTCAGGATACTGGGGTACCTTGAGAGTGTTTTTAAGTATTTGGACTAACTTCATGATCTGTCTACTTATTGTTAATACTTGAGGTAAGCCACACTGGTGCACGTTCTTTTCTTCCAGTACAGTGTCTACACTAGAATTTGCACTGCTGCAAAAAAACCCAGTGTAGACGGGCCTTATTTACACATACAGTGTTTCAGAGGTGATGAGCAAATTTACAAACCTGGCAAGTGTGAAAGCTCAGGGTCAAACAGAACACTTAGGTTCTTATCAGAAGGGGCATATGTGTGTGTGTGTGTGTGTGTGTATATATACACACACATACACACACCCCCCATACATACGTACACACACAGAGAGAGCACAAGCTAGCTGCCCTTTTGTTGAGCAGTGACACATTTTGATGGATCAGTGCCACACCAGGAGAGAAACTGGTGATACAGACCCAGAGTATCTTCTAGAGTCATTCACTGATTTACAAAATATCCTATTTATATTGAACAGAGGTGGCCAAAACAACATCAAAACTGAACTCTGGCAACTTTGCTTGCAGAAAGCCCAACTAAAACCTGACTCTGTCAAACCCTATCTCTGTGACCCACCTTGGCCCTGTGTCTTCTTTGCTCAGTGCCCACAAAGTCTGTTCTCATCTCTTGACTTTTCCCTGCACTTTTTACCAGAGAAACCTCCTTAGGCCAATAGCACTAGCCCTTGGACTCGTGTTTTCTACACTAAATGTGGACTAGTTTAGGTGGCCCTAGGCAATCACCTCTCTCCAGTCCAGCTGCTCTGCAACGCAGGTGTGTCTAAACTGCAGCGAGGAGTGGGTAGACAGGCTATTTTTAGTACACTAGCTGATGTATCTGTCTATCCAGGCTGGGAGGCTCACTCCCAGTGGTAGTGTAGACATTCCTATAGAGAACTCCTCACACAGGCTTGATTATACCCAAATGCGCAATGAAGCCAGCTCTTCTGCTACTATCAGTTCAGACAAGAGAGTGCTTAACCCACACAATCCCCTTAGGTCACTGTCTGGAAGTGGTTGTTGTCACTGGCTCCTCTATGGGCTTGTCTACATGCAAAGTTGCCATGGTTTAACTAGAGATGTGATTTAAAATGGATTTAGTTAAACTGGTGCAAAAGGCTGTGTGGACATGCTTACATAGATAACACCCTGGCTAATGCTGACTTAGCTAACCTGCAATAATTCAGTCCTAAATGAAATAAAAGTGTGCACATAGAGATTTGTAATGGTTTAACTAAATGAGCTTAAATACAAGGTTTAAATTAAACCAGTGTAATTTCTGTGTGTAAACAGGGCCTATGACTAGCCTTTCTATGGAGAGTTTCATATCAAGCATTTGCATTAATCACTCTTAGTATGCATTTCATTCACACTTTTGCCACAATGCTATTTATGAGGTCGAGTTGGCGATGTGGTGGTTGAGGTTTCTGTCTGTACATGCTAGTAGAATGTAAATTTTTTGGTGTGGTGAGTTGAAGGGAAGTTACCATGGAGTAAGAAGTTTGAGGATGAAGCAGTGAATAAATAAGAGGGCTGAACAGCTGAGGGATTACATACAAAAAAAATTACCTTAAAAAAAGGTTAAGTTTTATGTGTAGTGAGATAGCTGGAAACAACAGAAGCTACCACCCAAAGTCAAGCACTCAAAAATTAAGAAATGCCAGAATTAAGGTTACATGTGTAACCTTAATTTAACCCCCTTGTGGATATGCATTAGGATATAGTCTAATTACATACAGGCTCCATATCCTAGTATCCTGAGATTTTCAGGGAGATGGCAAAAGGCAGATCCCTGATAAAGGCCCACTCACCGGCAAATTTTGAGTTACTTCTCCAAAGCATGGGGATGCTAGACCTGCTCATTATACAAGTTGTAAGATTGTTTTAAGCCTGTCTTAAAATCATTCTATTTTTTCCTAACCTTGTTCTTAGAAACAGCTGAACTGTTTTTGCTGCAGATTTAAAACATAAATAAATAAAAATTCAGCCTTCTGCAGACACCCGGCATGGGAGCCTGCATGGTTAAAGTTTGACAAAGTTACAAGCAACTGAAAACAGAATCTTATAATGGGAAATGTCCAGCAACCTTAACTACAGGCATTGCTGCCTGCAGTCAAGCTTTCATCTGCATAGAAATGCACGGGAGCGGAGAAAGACTGACCCTAGGGAGATGGTGCAGTGGAGATGTCTGCAGCTGAGGGGTGTGTATTGACAAAAGAAATGATTGCAAAGGTTGAAGCACAACCAGAACTAAGTGCCTGAGATGCTTATGAACATTTTTTTTCTTGGGTTTTGGGAGCTGTCCTAGGGTGATTCCCGCACGGGCGCCTTCCACCGTCAGGCCATGGCACAAAAAGTGCACCCAGCCTCTGGTTCCCTTTGGTTCGGCCTTAAAAGGATGATAGTTTCTCAGTGTTTGATATAAAACCATTATATACATATTTCCCAAGAGCTTTGGAGTAAAACCATTCTCCAGCTCCCACTGTAAACACATAAAGACCGTACTTTTCCAGTCCCCTTTCCTGGGACGTCGTGTCCAAGTCCCCCAGCCAAGACTCAGTAGCAGCACTTTGTTCCCAGTTCCTTTTGCCCCAAATCCAGGGTCCCGCTCACCAGCCCATCCACCTGAGAGTGACCAGACTCTTTTAACCTGGCCCCTCCCTTGGGGCAAGTGCACCCTGCCCCCTCTTGGGGCGGGATGAGGGTAATTATCTCCCCACAACTGAGCCCATATGCTCACCCCAGTGGTGTTCCATTCCCCATGTCTCCTCCTGGCCTGTGAGTCCTATCCCTGCCCTTGTTCCAGGCTCAATTTCCCCAGACCAAGCTGGAACTTCACCTTTTTCCTAGGGGCCACTGCCTAGAGTGATTGTGGTAAAGTGAGGAAACTTCATTTGGCACTTTAAGGTGGATCCCTGGGGAACACAATACAGTAGACTCCTGCAGATAAATCTGCTGTGAATGTGGTTTTGTATATATATTGTGAGTATGATGTGGGAAATATTTTCACAGGTTAGATATAACTTCATGTATAAGTGGCAGAACTGAGCCATAGGCGGGCTATGTAATGTCACCCCTTATGAAGCCATTCGAAAATTGTGAGCTCCAGACACTTCCCCATCTCCCTCTAGAATTTGGCAAAAGCCCAACCCCCCTCATGTAAAACATTCTCCTAAAGAAATCGCTTAGACCCAGAGTTTTAAAGATATTTCGGCCTCTGCACTCAGTGTCTCAAAGCCTAACTGATTTAGGGGCTTAAATCTCATTTTCAAAAGGGATTTAGGCATGTAAGAGTCTAATGGGACTTAGGCTGCTGAGTGCATAAATTTCTTCTTAAAATGAGATTTAGGCTCCTAAAGCAGTTAGACATTGTAATGTTAGCACAGCAACACCTACATCAGTGGTGGGCGACCTGTGGGCCGCATGCAGGCCATCAGGGTAATCTGCTTGAGGACTGCGAGACATTTTGCTGACGTTGACCATCCGCAGGCACGGTCCTCCGCAGCTCCCAGCGGCCGCGGTTTGCTGTTCCTGGCCAATGGGAGCTGTGTGAAGCTGCGGCCAGCACATCCCTGCAACCCGCCGCTTCCCTCAGCTCCCATTGGCTGGAAACGGTGAACCGCGGCCACTAGGAGCTGCAGGGGGGCCGTATTTGCAGACGGTCAATGTCAGCAAAATGTCTCGCAGCCTGCAATCAGATTACTTTGATGGGCCGCATGCAGGTTGCCCACCACCGACCTACATACTTTTAAAAATCGGGGTCTTCGTCTGTTTTGATTGCTGATTCTTTTACATTTAAAAAAAAAATCATGATCACTTAGAAAAAGAAAAAAAATCTGTGTATTATTTGGAAAGTTGTAAAGCATATTCTGATTTTGGAATGTGTAGCACACCTAAAATCTGCCTATGCACATTGTAAATCAGGCTCTTTTAGCCAGCTGCACAGATGTTATAAATAGTTGAGGCGCTCCCCCTGGTGGTTATTAAGTATAAGTCTGCCTTGGGTGAAATCAAGCACATTAAAATGTAACAAGGCAGGTAAATGTGACTTTTTGGGTAGATTGAGCTCCTTGAGTCTAACAAAGGGAACTTTAAGGGGTGACTTGATCAGTTGATAAATACCTATATGGGGAACAAATATTTGATAAGGAGCTCTTCAATCTGGCAGAGAAAGTTATAACATGATCCAATGGCTGGAAGTTGAAGCTGGACAAATTCAGAATGGAAATAAGGTGTAAATTTGTAAGAGTGAGAATAATTAACTCTGGGACAACTTACCAAGTGTTGTGTGGGTTCTCCCTCACTGGCAATTTTAAAATCAAGATTGGATGTTTTTTTAAAAGAAATGTTCTAGGAATCGTTTTGGGGAAATGCTATGCCCTGGTTTGTACAAGAAGTTAGAATAGATGATCACAAATGTCCCTTCTGGCCTTGGAATCTATGCATATTTGTAAATCAGCTGGAAAACAGAGTTCAACAAAATGATCTGAACATTACAGAAAACCCAAAATATTGTGGTAAATATATTATGATTCCTTATTGAGTCTTTTCCTCTGATAGATAATCTGGGCTGTTAGTACAGCTCACTTTGAAGTGTTTAGCCAGATTGCCTCAAAATTTTTGATTTTGGCCTATGGAAGAGCTCCGTAGTGCTCAGATACTCAGGAACAAGTCTGCTGAAATTCGACAGGCTCTCTGCTACCTAGGTAGCCTAGTGCCAGCAATTGTCACTGAAAAGCCATACATAGCTACTGCTTCAATATTCCGTTGAAAAATATCATCTCGAATGGATACATCAAGATACTGTGGTGATAAGGGTCATTAAAATACCTAGACATTTTAGAGGGGAAGCAATAATTGGGGTTCTTGTTGGAAGGGAAAAGACTGAATGGATGGGTAGATGAACTAAATTACCCTCTCATCCACCGAAGCCAGGGTTCTAGGCAAGTTGGAGGGTGCTATAGGGAGTTGCACAGCTACTGTTGCCTGTTTCAGAGGTAAAAGCAAGGCTTAATTAAGCAGGATTCAGTCTTTCAAAGGCAATAAAATTAGCCCATATCTTCTGGCTGAGCTAGAGTATATCTCGTAGAAAGAGATCCAGTCTTGATTTAAATGTTTCAAGTGATGGAGGATCCACCACTTCCCTTGGTAAATTGTTCCAATAGTTAATCACCCCACTATTTGAAAATTGTGCTTTATTTCTGCTTCGTCATGATTCTCCAGGACCCTTGCAGTGCCGATGTGCTAATGTTAAATTCTTGTGCGATTTGCAGTGTGTGTGAAGCAACACTGATTTAATGACCAGCCATACAAATATCTTTCATAAGCCTGGGATCATTTTAAAAATATTTTTGAGGAAGACTGCAACAACAATGGTATTTGAAAACGGGACTTCGAATTCCCATCATGCACCATGATTATGAACAGATAGATGTGAGCAAATCCATGATTCTGGGCTATGGATGCTTCCAATTATGTTTTATTATAAAACTTCTATTGAGATGCATGTTGCTTTGTTTTAATTTATATGTGTTTTTATTAGTGCTTGTTTTGCAGCTGGGAAGTGCCTATGGTGCATTCCGCTTGTTCTTTTCCATCCTATTATGAAGTATTTCTCATGTAGTCCATTTGATGTGTCTGTATATAGGGGTCTTTTTTTATTTCAGAATTTTTATTACCTTGTCAAAATGATTTTGACTTCCCATTTCCACTTTATAATACCAACACCTTCTTACTGCAAATGTTGAATGTATTGAAAATGTCATTTACCAGGAAATGTCTCGGTTCGTTCGTTCGTTCTTTCTTTCTTTCTTATTAATCTTCTCCTGTAGTACATCACATATTCATTATCTATCTTTTCTGTCAAAATTGGAGTAAAAATTTCTCTCTCATTACATGCACTTAAAATCTTAAAAAAGAAAATCCCATGATATGGATAATTTAAACTTGGAGAACATTTAAATTTGAAATAATTATACATTACAAACTGAATTCCAAAATTTCTGTTGTATTCAGTGCCTGTCTTCTGCTTCAGAGTACAGAATACTCAGGCTGGCACTGGCAGAAGCCCTCCACTGAAGAATATTGTCTTATTTTGTTTGCTCATAAATTTTAATTTATTCTATATCTTAGCTAAATTTTCACTTTTAATGGTGTAATGAAAAATGCTACTTTTAAGTCTGTTGCTTTATTTTTAGCGTTTTGTTTTTTTGTAGTATGTGAGCTTCCTCTTTATGAAATATGTTCCGAAAATGTGTCAAGAGTCCAGTGTTCAGGATTAGGATGTTGCTTCCATAAACAAATTTGCTACAGGAAAGCGGTGCCATGTAAGTATTTAGAATAGCAATATGATACACTTCAGATCCAAGACCTTGTTTGTAATTTTAAAGTGACCTTAACTCTACTTTTGTGTACTTTCCTCAAATCTCTCATTCCTCAGGCCTCAGGATTTGGGAGCAAGTTATGAGCCTGGCCCAAGGCCCACTGATATGAACAAGAGTCTTTCCATTGACTTGGTTAATATCAGGATGTAGTTGAAACTTACCTATCTGTTTTAATGTGCATATTAATCCACCTATTTTAAATTTAAAAATATTACTAGATCACAAATACATGCACATTACTCGAATTGGCAATGACGTGCACAAGGCAAAACAAGCCTTGAATGACCTTATCTATGATGGGGATCTTCAAATACTGGTTTCCCACATTGAATAGAAGTTGCATTTAAAGCTTTGCTTGTATTACAAGGTGTATTAATTTTAGCTGTGCTAATTATGTATTGTTGCTCACGCAGTTTGGTAAAACACTTGAAATCACATATAAAGGCCTTCACCACTGCTTCATATATTAATTTGGCAAAGGTGTCCCCTTGACTATAATATATTGTGACAGACTCAGACCAGAAGAATATAAGAGAGTGCTGGAAGGCAGGTATATCAGCCTTCAGAATGAGCAGGCCCTTGTTCCCTGGATAAGCAAACAAAGGCTACTGCAGGCCTATTAAGACACCTGACGCCAATTAACCAGCTAAGGGCGTTAGGCTAATGGAGACAGGTGGAACCAATCAAGGTCCCACTTACACTGTTTAAAAGCTCTCCTTCCAGTGCCCTCCAAGAGGCTGAAGTGAAAGGAGCTGGAGGAGAAGAAGCAGCATTGCTGAATCCTGAGGTAAGGGTGAAGCTAGGAAAAGGGGACCACGGGGGAAGTGGCCTAGGCAATCAAAGGAGTGTCAGTGGTGAAGGGAAAGCCACCAACAGCTGCTACCATTAGGGTCCCTGGGCTGGAACCCGGAGCAGAGGCCATGCCCGAGTTCCCCCCCGCCCCCCATACTCTACAGAGATCCCCTGGAGAAGGGAAGCAGGACTCGGTCCAGGCAGTAAGCCGAACTGCGCCTACTGAGCTCTAAGGAGCAACAGAGACTGGTGGGTATTCCCCCTTCCCATCTCCCATACTGGCCGGTGATGAAAGTAACTCAATAGCCTGTGACTCTTGCCGCTACACTGAGAAAGGGAGGTCACATTGGGGCCTTATCAAGTTTCTGAGGCCACTGAAACCACCCAGAAGCGCGGAACCCACCAATACAGGCTCGGGACTTTATCACAATATGTACTAAAATAATATGCATTATTTGCACCATATATACAATAGTATGCATTAAGCACAAATAACATAGCAGTTATATAGCCTAAATTGTCCTATATCTTTACTATAATCCTAGTCTCTTGTGCTAAGTATCCTATAATGCCTTGCATTCGCTGAAGTAAGCTTTGGCATAAGCAGATTGGAAACTTGTCAAAATCAAGATACATTTGTTCTATGTCTTAGTACAAGCTAGGGAAGGAACAGAACAACAAGTTAGGGAACTGTGACAAACAGGTTGGATTTTAGAGCCGTGTAAAGAGATGTATAACTTGTCAAATCATCAGATAAATAATACCAGCTGAAATGTGTAACTTTGGGAATACACCTTCTGTGTAAGGTGAATTAATTTCACTGTATAAGATGGCTTTCTGGAAACTGGTGTGGTATAAATCTTTTTCCTGTACTACATTATTACTGGTTTATAGCAATAAATTTAATGGACATTGGTTATTTTGTCTCTTGAGTATATTTTATAATGAACCAAAGTGTGGTCAAGCAATTGACTATACCATTTATCAACAAAATGATCTCCACAGATCTATGCTGACAGGTAGTGGTGTGCCAGCTTTCTCTAACTGTAGGTGTGACACAATATATGATTTTTGAGGGAGACACTGCAATCCCAGATTACATAAGAAATCCCCGCATGTCAGATCCTAGATACTAAATTATGCCTGTTATTAATCTTTGAGAAATCTGCTAATTTGGAGAAGAACTAAGGATTGTGGCCATAGCTGTTTCAGTCCCATTCAGCATTATGTTTAGGTTTATATTCTGCAATTAGTACACTGAATTTTTTAGATTTATTTGCATTTCTGAGAATTCAGCTCTGGTTTCAGCTTCCTCTACTTAAAACCACAGCACTAGAAAATGGCATGTTAGGAATGAGAGAAGTATTATGGACAAGATAGGTAGAAAATAACATGGACAGAAAAATCATAAAATAGGATTGCAAAAATGTAAGGAAAAAAATTTGAAGCACATACTCAATGGGAGGGAAAAATCTTGAAATGACTAATGCCAGAAGACATAAAGGTGTGAGATAGTGGGCTGAAAATAGCCTCTGCCTCTATGGTTGTTGTACTCCTGTAATACAGTCTGTTTCTATGTGACTCTGACACCTGGAATGTTGTGTTATGAGGACCTTGTTATCAGAAAGGCATGGTCAAAGGTATGAGAGAGATAAGGGGGGTGAGGTAGTATCTTTTATTGGACCAGCTTCTGCTGGTGGAAGAGACCAGCTTCACAAAGCTCTTCTTCAGGTCTGGAAAATATTAATCAGAGTATCACAGCTAAATACAAGGTAGGACAGATTGTTAAGCATTAGGGGTTAACATATGTTGCTTGAGATCACATAAAATGAAGTGGGCAATTAACAGCTCTGCAGTCATAGGACAAAGGAGGAGTAGGTTACAAATTGTTGTAATGAGCCATAAAATCAGTGTCTCTGAGTGTAGTATGTTTAATGTCTAGCACAACCTCCTTCTGAACACTAGCCTTGCCACCATGGATGTCACCTTCCTGTACTTCAGTGTCCCTCACCAAAAATATCTATAAGACAATGTACCCCACTCAGACATCCACCCCAAACACATCATCAAATTCAACCATTTCATCCTCAGCCATAACAACTTTACATTTAACAACACACACTTTGTCCAAACCCTGGGAACAGCCGTGGGTACTAGGATGGCTCCCTGATATGCCAACCTCTTCATAGACCACCTTGAAGAAGAATTTCTGGACCAATGATATACCTAAGATACGCAGATGGTGTTTTCATCCTCTAGACAGAAGACCTAAATTCCCTCAAAGATTTCCATCGCAACTTCAACAACCACCACCCATCTATCAGACTCTCTCTAGAACACTCCCTCACCAGCATCAACTTCCTGACACCAAGATCAACTTCACGATGGAACCTTTCAGACAACTATATACAAGAAACCCACGGATCACCACACCTACCTCCACAGATCCAGTAACCACCTCAGATACACCAACAAATCTGTTATCCACAGCCAGGCACTCGGATACCACAGAATATGCTACAGGTGAAAGTGCGGAATACACAGCTTAAAACATAAGAACATAAGAATAGCCATACTGGGGCAGACCAGTGATCCTTCTAGTCCAGTATCTCATCTTCTCACACTCTACCACAGCAGGAGATCTCATCATGAAATGGGCCACCAACATACCTCAAGAGAACCTGCTTTAATATATTTAAAAAAAACCCACCTCCAACTGCACACCCTAATTGTCACCTACCACTTCACACTGGAACGCATACGGGGGATCATCAAACAATTATAACCCATTGATTAGTGCCCCATCTGGAAAGACCTCTTTACTGAACCCTCTCTTCTGGTCTTCAACCCCGCCCCCCCATCCATGCCAATTTCATCACCAGAAACAAGCTCCCCATAGATCAGGACAGAAACTCAAAGCAGCACCAGACCCTGCCAGAACAACAGATGCAAAACCTGCAAACATCTCTCCAGTGCTACAAATAGCAACACCCCTCATAACACACCTTTCAAGATCCATGGGTCCTACACAACATGTGGTGTGCTGCATCATGGACCAGATCACCAACATACCCTGAGAGAACTTGCTTCAATACAGAAATAAATCTCCCTCTGACCACACACCCCTAGTTGTCACCTACCACTCCACATTGGAACCCATACAGGGTATCATCAAACAACCTCAACCCATACTTGATGGGGACGCCATCCTGAAAGAAATTTTTCCTGAACCCCCTCTTCTGGCCTTCAAACAACCTTCCCGGCCTCTCAAAGCTCATCATCAGACACAAGCTTGCCACAGACCAGGACACACCAACTCCAAGTGTTCACTACAAGAACAATAGATGCAAAACCTGTAGACATATCTCCACTGCTACAATGATCAATAACCCCAGAATACACCTTTCCAGATCCATGGGTCCTACATATACCTGTAAAACATATGGTGTACCTTATCCAGCACATCAATTTCCACAACAACTATGTGTTTGAAACCAGACAATTACTACACTCTCTAATGCAGTCACACAGAAAAATAAGACAAAAATGCCCTATTACCCAACAGCGAATACTTTTCACAAAGTGATCACTATATATGATCTCTCAGTCCTCGTCCTCAAAGGAAACCTGCACAACACCTCTGAATGATGAGTCTTGGAACTTAAATTCATATCTCTGCTAGCTACTAAAAATTCTGGACTAAACAGAGAAACTGGTTGTATGGCTCATTACAAGAATTTGTAACCTATTAACCCTCCTTTGTCCTATGCCTGCAAAGGTGTTAATTGTCCACTTCATTTTACATGATCTTCTGCTACTTATGTTAACACCTTATGCTTAACAATCTGTCCCACCTTGTATTTAGCTGTGACACTGATTGCTGTGACAGTGGCCCAAAGAAGAGCCCTGTGAAGCTTGAAAGCTTGTATCTTCCACCAACAAAAGTTGTTCCAATAAAAGATATTACTTCATGCACCTCGTCTCCCTCACATCCCGGGACCAACATGGCTACAATAGCACTGCAAACAATGATGGAAAATGGTCAAAGGTATTCAGAGAGGCAATAATGAACTTTTTAATGGGATGATGCATTGATTTACCATGGACAATTAAGCAAGCTAAATATGAATAGCTTGGCTAAGTGACAACTAAGTGTGAGAGGAATCTGAAAATACTATAGAAAAGTTTAACACCAAGAAGGGAGAGGATTTTTTTTTTTCAATAATAAAATGGAGAGGGAGTATGTGTGATAAACAGGGGGAATGAAATGGAATGTAACTAAGAAAAGGGACATTTGGGATCCATGTTGAGAAAAACTTCTTGATAGTGACATCATTTAGCCTGTGAAATAACGGAAGTGGTGGAATCACTTTTACTAGGTAGATTTTAATCTAGACTGGACAAAAGGGTAGTAAACATACAGCTGGAGATGGTCCTGTATTAACTGCGGGGGGTGGACTAGCTGACCTAATTTTCCATTTCTAGATTCTTTGCACTAGAAGGTTCTCTGCCCCTACATACTGTTCGTTTTTTACATGCTTTTATCTTCCTCCTTCCCTTCCTCTTTGTGAAACAAGCCCATGTGTGTTTGCTCCAGTGCTTCATCCTGATAATTTGGTCTGCACTTTGTGCAAAATAGCTTTTCTACTTCTCCCTGTTTATTTTCAGTGACCTAGGGATCTATGCTCCTCTGTAGCAGCTGGTCCACTGTAACCGTGTGGATTTTTTCCTAGAGGTGCGGGCGGCAGAGTTCAAGACTTCAGGACTCAGTAGAAGCCTTGCTAATGTAGGCCTCCTGAGAATGTGCTGAACTGGCACATCCCCTTCTTGTTGGAGCTGACTGGAACATTTTCAACAAAACAATTTTTTGTTGGAAAATGCTGATTCATCAAAATTGAAACTTTTCCCTTGAATATCTAATTGTACAATAATTTTAACTTCCAACAAAGTTCTGTTCAGAATAAACTATTTAATTAAAAATTGGTTATGGGTGAGTGTATATAAATTTATTGTGATACCTTAGGAATTCAAACACATTGCCATCAATGGCTACTGTGTGTCTACATGTCTGAGAAAAGGTATGAAGGGGAATTCTTTAGAAACTGGTTGCATTTTGAAGTTGTTTTCATGTTTTATTTGCAAATCAAAGGAGAGAGAGGTGAAGAATAATCTTTTTAAAAGGTAAACTAAACAGGATTCTTAGTTTAATGGCATCAATATTCGGCAGAAAAATCCAGACTCCAAACAGTAGCTTCTGAGACCAGCTGAATGTCTTAGACCTTACAAAGGAGAGCATATATTGGCTGCGAAAAGTTGCTGCTATTTCAAAGATTAGTGCATGCAGCTAGTACAGCGCTCTCCATACTGTTCCTGTATTTAATCTGCAGGCTGTCCCAAGTAGTATTTAAAGAAGAAGAAAAAATCTGTGAGAGCTTTAGATGACACTAAAATGCAATTATTTTTCAGCATACATGCAAGTGTTCATCATCTTGATAGTACTCATCATGGGATCCTTCATTTTATTTGTATTCCACAGGTGAGTACTTTGATATTATAAAATCAATTTAATTGTTTCACTCAGACAATATAAAATGAAAATGCCCCATGACTTGATTCAAAATACATGGGAATTTTGTCAGATGCTGAGTCATTTGATTTACAGGCAAGTCTGTTAGTCGCCCAGGGAATGTTCAGTGAACACTACTGTGTTTCAGAGAATTATCTATAGTATGAGCCATGACAAAACTATTTTGAACACCTTAATCTGCGATGTAAGCTTGATGGTGATTCATTGAGACTAACTCCTCTCAGTCCTGAAGAAAGGGTGACAGAGGTTGATTACAACTCCATACCACTTAAGGAAGGATTGAGAGAAATGATAGATACTTAATCATATCTAGAAGACTTGTGGCATTAAGGAAGTCTGGGTTAAATCCCTCTCTTTGTGCTTTACATAAAAGCTTGAATACGTGAACAAAGATCTGCAAACAAGCAGAAAGCCAGATGGTGATCATAGTATGCATTTATTTTAAAGACTTAAGCTTTTAGGAATATAGGAAGCCTAAAGAAATTAACCATTCTATGAGCCATTTTAGTTCCATGGAAAACTTGTAAAACCAGCTTGTGTCCAGGTACAGAAGTGTTCTAGCTGGCTTAAGTGCATACTTAAGTGCATAGGATTAGACTTATTCCAAGCAAATGCAGAAGGTACTAAAAATGGTTTGTATTGAAACAGTACTCATAGTTGTCCTACAGGGCACCAGAGGCCTTTTCAAATCTCTCAGAATCTATTGCTTCTGGGAGATATGCCAAGAACTGTGGGAAATGGTATCCTGAGATCATTGCAACTGACACAGTTTAGAGAAGGATGGCAGGACTGTCTTATTTCACCTTGACAGAAGATATTGGTACTCTCCTGGGAGCTGCAGGTGAATTACTTCTGACTCACTATGGGAGGCATGGTTCATTAGATTTCACCCTGAACATAAGAAAGATGAGGATAGCCCTCTGAGGAGATGAAGCCAGAGTCTGAGTAGACAGGTCCTAAGGAGAAAAAGTCCCATACGACCAGCTCAGATGAGAGAGAAGGCTTAGGCTAGGGTCTGTATAATATTACTTTGAATTACCTTTTCTGTGGTGACTTTCTGATTCATTACAAGAAGTGTGTAGGTTGTTGGAGTTGTTTGGAGTATCCACATGTTTAGTGGCCTATTGCTGGCTGACATTTTAGGGTGGGAAAGGATGGTAAAAACACTGGACCGGGACTTAGAGGATCAGGGTTTTGTGCACAATGCTGCCATTGTCTTGTGGTGTGCCAAGTAACTTAACGTCTCCATGTGAAGTTCTCCATTTGTACCTTACCTAACAGGAGTGAGGAGACATTTATGTCCCTCTAATGTTTGTGAGGGACTAAGATGTTATGGTGATGTGGGCCATATGAGTACCTAGATAGAAAGCTGAGGAGAAGGAGAAAGCTGTGCTCCAAGAAGTGTGAATTTAAATTTAGAGAGCCCTGTACCTGTTAGGTAAGTGTAACATCAAACTTCAATACTTTTAAACTTGTTTACTCGATATAAAACCTAGAAATATAGTACACATAGGGTCTGTAATAAATAACCAATTTCTTCTGTTTAGAAAGGGCATTTAGAGACTTTTCAACAAAGCTGTCACCTCATCAAAAGCTTTGTAAGCATCTAGAATATTTTGTTAAACCCGATCACTTATCAAGATGTCACTTGCATTATTTGGCTCACGCAAGCAAATCAGCCTTGAATTGTTAGTTGCTCTATCGGCACAACTCACTTAACCTTGGTTTTCTGACAGATTGCCTGCAGCTTCATTAATTATAATCTAGGAACAGAGAAGGGTAAAGAAAAAAGAATCAAACAACTCCCTGATGTTTTTAGATTTATTTTTGATGCAGCTAGTGTGTAGGAAATGATATGATTTGGTACCTAAGGTTCATTTGATCTATTAAGGCAAAACATATCATTATCACTCAGTGCCTCAAGTTGGAAGGGTAGAAAATTAGACAATTAAGGACTCAAGTATCAAAAGAGAAGAAACATAAATACAATGGAATGATCTAAAATAATGAAACACTTCTGGTAATTCCATTTATTCTGGGGAATGCTTTTGCAGGAAGGGGCCCTCCTCTTGCCCCATTGTCTTCTTTTGCAGTGGCATCTACAGCCTTCTCACTGTTAAGAGAAGTGGAGCATTGTCATGAATTCTAACCTAAAGGGACTGATCGCATTTTTAAGAAGAATGAACATCAACCAGTTGAGAGCCTTATATGGTATTCTCCCCCATTCATTCAAAAAATGCCAACTTCTCAGGTAGCTTCTCTGATAAGTTCTAGTAGAGGATTTTTCTGTGAATATACTGAGGAAAATACTCTCTGCCATGTTCAGTGGGTGGATGGCAAAGAGCTTTCTTTTTTGTCAATATTCCCCTCTTCCATACAAGTTCTGCCCTGGGAATAGTAACACAGACGGCTGGATTTGCTGGTCTGTCACATTCACTTGATTTTTTTAAACAGGTGGAGCATGATCCAGAATTCCTGCTGGGTAGGGGAAGTCTCTACTAATGTAAAGCTGGTGGAGATGACTTCCTTGCTTCCTACACCAGAGCAGCACCACCTGGCATGGGAGGTTGAGAAGGGTATCTTGGGGACAGGGAGTGGGAAGGCAGTGGGGAAGAGAGGGGGTATGGTGGAGCAAGGCTCCACTGTGATTGATTCCCCACTGACGTAATGTCCCCGAGGGATCTTATACTAGAAGGACACTGGACCAAGATCCTGCCTGAAGGTTTCTGTGTTGTTCCTCATGCTTTAGACCTTACTATGGTCACGTGTAGGGATCCTTAATCAGAAAGGCTGAACTATAGTATACACCAGTGGTTCTCAAAGCCGGTCCGCAGCTTGTTCAGGGAAAGCCCCTGGTGGGCCGGACCAGTTTGTTTACCTGCCGCGTCCGCAGGTTCGACTGGTCGCGGTTCGCCGCTCCAGGCCAATGGGAGCCGCGGGAAGCAGTGCGGGCCAAGGAAGGTGCTGGCTGCCCTTTCCGCAGCCCCCATTGGCCTGGACCAGCAAACCGTGGCCAGTGGGAGCTGTGATCGGCCGAACCTGTGGACGCGGCAAGTAAACAAACTGGTCTGGCCCTCCAGGGGCTTTCCCTGAACAAGCTGTGGACCGGCTTTGAGAACCACTGGTATACACAAACTGCCAGGTTATTCAGCTAATAAGCTCCTGGAGAACCACTGAGAAATACCCCTTGTGATTAATGTACTCGGTGGCTAGGTGGTCCGGTGCCAGAATTGGACTGTGCGTGCCATCTGTCGCTCCTCTGCAGTTAGGGAAGCCCATTTGTGCAAAGCTATCCACAATGTCACGCACGTTGCCCAGAGTCACGGTCTTTCGGAGCAGGATGCGATTAATGGCTCTGCACACTTCCATCAACACGACTCCAATGATCGACTTTCCCATTCTGAACTGGTTAGCGACCGATCAGTAGCAGTCTGGAGTAGCCAGCTTCCACAGTGCAATCGCCACGTGCTTCTCCAATGACAGGGCAGCTCTCATTCTCGTGTCCTTGCGCTGCAGGGCTGGGGAGAGCTCATCACACAGTCCCATGAATGTGACTTTCCTCATGCAAAAGTTCTTCAGCCACTGCTCGTCATCCTAGATGTGCATCACACTGTGATCCCATCACTCAGTGCTTGTTTCCTGAGCCCAAAAGCAGCACTCCACTGTGGTCAGCACCTCAGTGAATGCCACAAGCAATCTTGTGCCATAGCTACTATGCGTGGCGAGATCAATGTCACACTCCTCTTGTCTTTGTAGTTTAAGGAATAACTCCACTGCCACTTGTGATGTGTTGGTCAGAGTGAGCAGCATACAGGTCAGCAGTGCAGGATCCATTCCTGCAGGGTGCGCAGTACACAAACCGTTGAAAGATGGCGCCAAATGCGGACAGAAGCACAGGGATTGATGGGATGCGAAGCAATGCATCACAGGGCATTGGGACTGGACCCAGGATGCCCCACGACCACCTCCGCTTTCCCACAAGTCTTAGCGACAAAAGAGAAAGAGGTGCTCTGTGGGATAGCTGCCCAGAGTGCGCCGCTCCGAATACCGCTGCAAGTGCCGCAAGTGTGAACACGCTATTGCGTGGGCAGCTGTCAGTGTGAATCACAACAGCGGTTTCCCTTCTGCGGTCTCTGAGCAGCGCTGTGACTGCTGGCGCTGTCACTCTGCCAGTGTAGACGTGCCCTAAGGTTCCTTTTTCTTTTCCATCTGCCAAAACTTTCCCAACCAGAAAGGCTCGTCAGGAAGAAAAGCAGGGAATTAAAGCAACACAGAATTTCTAACCCAGTGGTTTTCAAACTGTGGGCCGTGACCCAGTACTGGGTCGCGGAATGTAAGGCACTGGGTCGCAGCGGCTCAGTCCTGTAGGCGGTGCTGCCCGGCTAAGGCAGGCTAGTCCCTACCTGTTCTGACACTGCACTGAGCCCTGGAAGTGGCCAGCATCAGGTCCAGATCCTAGGGGTGTGTGTGTGTGGGGAGGGGGGTGCCATGGGGCTCCACGTGGTGCCCCCACCCCGAGCACTGGCTCCACACTCCCATTGGCTGGTTCTCAGCCAATGGGAGCTAGGGGACGGGGGTACCTGCGGGTGAGAGCCACACAGAGTACTTCTGAGTGTCCGCCTAGGAGCTGGACCTGCTGCTGGCTGCTTCCAGGGCACCAGGACAGGCAGGAAGCCTGCCTTAGCACCCCCGCTGCGCCGCTGACTGGGAGCCGCCTGAGGTAAGTCTGTGCCCCAACCTCCTGCTCCAGCCCTGAGCCCCTCCCCCCCAACCCAGAGCCCCCTCCTGCACCCCAAACTCCTCATCCCCAGCTCCACCCCACAGCTCTCACCCCTGCACTCCAATCCTCTGCCCCAGCCCTGAGCCCCTCCCGCACTCCAAACCCCTCATCCCCAGCTCTGTTGGGTCATGGGCATCAACAATTTTCTTCAACTGGGTCAGAAAAAAAGTTTGAAAACCACTGCTCTAACCAACGCCTCTTTGCCTTCATCCAGAATCGTAATTACTAGAGGGAATCTTTATCCATTACAAACACTTGTACAAAAACTAAACATACATCTTTACGTACCTCCTGTGATACCCATACTATGAGTGTGCTCTCCATGTAGTCAGAACATCCTTGTGGCAGGGCTATTATTTTGCCCAGCCTCTTAGTTGGGGTTAGAAACCTGCCTAAAGATGCTGAAGGCGTGCTGATAAATACTTGTGGCAGATGTAGTTCATTAACTCCAGCTGGAATAAAGGTAGGTGGAGTCTTTTCTGGAGGGAGGAATCTAGGGGGCTAGGACTGGGGAGATTGAAACCTTAGGGACAGCCATGCTCAGGGAGATGTATGTTATGTTGCTGGTTTTGTATTACCAGTTAAGCCAGACTCAAGGCAGGGAGGTGAATTGGGGCATTGTCTCAAGGCCTGGGCATTGTGTTGCAGAAAAAGAGGAGTCTCACCTTGTACAGTACCACACTGACACAGGGTGGTGGTAATACTTTGCACTGTTCATCTTCAAAGCACTCTATAAATATGAATTGCTAATCCTCCTTCCATCCCTGTGAAGTAGAGCAGTTAGTATAATCACACTCCCTCCTCCACAGACCCGGAAACAATGACTTGCTCAGGACCCCAGAGGGAGTTGTTTCTGAGGAAGAATTAGAATGTCAGCATTCCTGGTTCAAAATCCCATGCCCTAAGTAAGAGATAATGCTCCTTTCTCTCCCTGTGCATAGTCTGAAGTGTGCTGTTAAACTAACAGTGCTACAACAATTAAATCAGGAAATCATTTCATTTAGCTTTCTGGTAGAGAAGAGGAGAAGAAAGAACATGAGTCGACAGAAAAATGTGCCAGAACTATATCCCACTGCTACTTATTTTAGTGAAGAAGACAAGGAGCAACAACAGGAAGGAAAAATTAGCTCTGATGATTCAAAAAGTAAGGCCATATTTTTATTACACTAAGTATAATGAATGTTCCTAGGCACTCTCTTTGCATGTTGTGCAGTAGTGCTGCTTGAAAAGTAAAAGAAATCGATGTATAGAAGAATGCTAGGTAGACGTAAAAGCATGAGATGAGGCAAATGGAAAGGAGGGTAGGGGAACAGAGTTGGAGAAACAAGTGACATTGCAAACACTTAAATTAGAAGCACTCTTCTAGCAGCACAGACTCTGAAGCACTTCTAGTACTGACTAGCCTAGAGGGCAAAAGACCAGAACTGGGAACTGACCCAAGTTTCGTGGTTAGTGCACAGCATTACCATTGGGTCACCAAACAGGCCCAGTCTGTAAAATCATAACAAATATTATGGTTGCATTTCAACTTTCCTGTGGCTGGGCTGTGGCAGTGACTGTCAATTTTTTTTTTTTTTTAATTTTAATTTAGTGCTCTCAAAGGTGCCATATTGTCAGCAACAGACACCGAAGTCCACTGCTGTGGTGCCATAGGGTCTTGATCTTTCCCTGAGGGAGGCCTGTTCTTTTTAAAACTTTCACTTCTGGACCACCAAACAGCTGAGAAATTCCAATTGCTCATTGCTTGAAATGAGTTTGTTCTCAGTCATGTGACTGTCACCAAAACACATTGTCAGACTTGGCACTAACTGACAAAGCTTCATGGACAGTTTCAATGATGTCACTAGGGCAACGCTTGCATAGCTTCCCATGCCAGTCAAGCATTATTTAATTTGAACTGACACAGAGACTGAGCTTCTCTCTTTCACCCAGAGGTGGTCCCTGTATGTTGCTCAAAGGGGATTTGTGGTGAAGCTCATATTGCCACTGCCCATGCTGTATATCTTCTGTGGCTAAACTCTTGCATTACATAAGCATCAAGCTGAGTTTAAAAGATTACCTACTGTATGTTTAACTATTGCAAGCTGAGGTGAGTAATAAGGCTATTGCTATTTTTATAATGCAATCTTTTTGCATAAGGTGAAAGTTAAAATGCTGGCAAAGATGAATGAAAGATGGTACTGGAATAAGAAAAAAGAAAAAAAGATCCAATTGCCGTATGGAGTTGTGGTATTGTACATTCCTCCATTTTGCGCAGTGTATCGTATGGTATAACACTCATTAGAGCCCTCCTAAAATATTCCTTACAACAATACATTTTGTTTAATATTTCATTATATACTTTATTTAACATGTCATAACTGGCCATAGGGGAGAGAGACTTTTGGAAAGTGTTTCTTGGTCAATTAGGAGTAATTCCCTGTATGAAAGAGTTTTTAAAGCAAAACTTCCAAAATTGGTGGTGGTTGTGTGTTGACTTCAATGGGGTTTGGACCAGGCCCTTAACTAGGAGTTATTGGGCTCAGTGGTGTTCAGATGGCCACTAGAACCTGCACTTTACTGTTACAATATTAAACCAATTTCTCTGTGGTTTGGGGGGCATTGTGACTCTGGCCTGATTTTACTACAAAAATCATCCTTTTAAGTATTCCTTGAACACACATGTGTAGAGACAGAAGAAGCACCATTAAAATGAATGGAAATCAAGAGATGAGTGTGTTTTCATTTTGGAAATGTTTTCATTTCCTTTCAGCAAAGTCTTTCAGAGGGCAAAAGGTGGGTTTTAAAAGTCTCTTGCTGATACTAAATTTCTTCCTTGGGGAGAACAGTCAATTTGTTGTTTGGTTTTGGCTCAACAGTGGTTTGAGAGAGAGAGAGACACACACACAAAAGAGAGAGGATAGAATAGCCAAAGATATAAAAATCCTGCTCTGATGCTATCTCTCATGCTTGCAGTTGAGTCAATGGAAAATCAACAGTCAGGTCAGCAGACATGCACTTTGATCTCTGGACCCCGTCTCTTTTTCCTGATTGGGGATAGCATCAGTATTTCATGTTGGGACAGGGCTACTTAAACTGTCTTAGACTGTTGTGCTGGTCATGGCAATGATATTGTGAGGTTCGATACTTTCCAGAGTTGACTTAGAAGCCAAAAAGATGGTGTAATGGTTGCAGGACTAGCTGCATCTTTCCCCCGCCCCCCTCTCAGAAAGCATCCCTTCAGGTGCCCAGCCTCATACATTTATATATCTTGGGACAGAATTTTGCAGTTCTCCCATTCCTCAACCAGACCTTGGGCTACGGTACCTTATGTATCCACGGTTGTTACCCCATAGGTCCGACTGAGTTCGGGCACCTTCAGGTGTGTGACCAGTGGTACATAGTGATGAGGCAACCTTATTAAGCCAAAGCATAGTCTATTTTATCAGTTGGAATAAAGCATTAGAGAGAAAAGGATTTTAAAACAACTGCCTACGTGCATGTCTATCTCTTACCCGAAACTCAGCCTTCCTGTGATAGTGACCTAGGCAGGCCTAGGTTCTCCAGACACCCCAGCTTTGCCTCAGACTGGTTCCCCTGAACAACTAGAATCTTTGAATCTATGAAACTACTGCTCCTCTCTTGAGAGCGTGTGCTTATTTAAATGCTGCTACAGTTGTTCCTTGCCAATCATGCACCTTTTCCTTCCTTGCTCAGAATCAGTTTTATAGGTTGGCTTGAGACAGGGGCAGAATCATCAAAGCTAATAGTTCTGGCATTGTCCCTTAACAACTCAAAAGTGTTAATGGAGAGGTGGCTGTCTTGAACCATATTTTTCTTTCCTGCCTGTTTTTCCAGGCAGCCTCCTATTGCAATAAACCAATATATTCATACAGTAAACATCCCAATAACCAGGCCAACATGCAGCATTCATAAATTATCTCAGGACGGCTTCAAATAAATCAGTAACAGGATTGCCTCTATAGCACTCCTCGGTGGCCCATCAGGGCATGATTCACCCAGTTGCGCGTCTCCGCTGGCCTGTCACTGTCTCTGTGAGGCCCTCTGTCCTTTAGTCCTACCTCTTCTAGGCTGTTAAGGTCCAAAGAAAATCAGAAACTAAAAACACGACTCAAAAAGGGTTGTCTGATGAACCTTCAGTGGGACCCTGCCCTTCTAATTAGGACTTGTCTCACAACAGTCCATGCTTCTGTTGATCCTCAAGGATCTGGGTGTCCCTATTGGCAGGGGCTTATCTGCCTGGTAAGCTAGCTCAGTCTCTGTGTTACAACCAGGCTTCTTTCCCATCAGGAGAAGTGGATCTCTACTCTCCTTCCTGGTCAGCAGGGCTGTACAGAGGTTTTTGCGGACCCTGGGGCTAAATCTGAAACTGAATCCCACCCTTCCAAAAATTACCTCTGAGGGGAGGCTCAGGGTGTGCGCGCGTGTGTGTGTGTGTGTGTGTGTGCCCTGCACTCACCCCTGTCTTGAGGGGCTGGACCCAGATTCCTGCTCCAGGCATTGTGACCTGGTGTGTGGGGTAGCAGTGCCACTCAGGTTTGGCCTAATGGAGGGGTGGACAGGCCAAACCTGAGTGGCACTGCGACCCAGTGTGCCAGGTCACAATGCCATTTGGTTTGGGAGCCCTCTCAAATGGAGAGCCCAGGAAAATTGCCTGTTTTTGTCCCCCACTCCCTCCGGGCGGCTCTGCTGGTCAGCCCTGAAGTGAGCTAGGTCTGATCCTTTTAACTCCTCTCTTCATACCTGACATTTGGTGCAGGTGTAGCAGGGCAGGGCCAACTGTATCCACAGGCTCTCCTTAACCCTCTGGCTGTCAGGGTGGGGCCCATCTGCCACATCACACATGGTTAGGGAAGAAGAACACAGTGGGTCCAAAAATGACATGCAAAGGAGAGGGAATATCCAAAATTCCAAATCTTAAATGTTTAGCATCCAGCTGATCTAGTGGGAGTGGTCCAGTGTCCTCAGTGGTCAGGTTGTGACTTATATATCCATATCCCCAGAGTCCACAGCCAAAGACATTCCCAAGGTGAGGGTGAGTGTTATCTCCCAAAGCTCCTGAAGATGCTACTTGGAAATAAGCTGGTACTTCTATGACGGTTCTTTGGGTACCCAGGACTGAGAGTCACCTTGTTACCCCCTGCCTCCACTGAGAGGGACACTTGTTTGTGCTTAACTGGGTGTCAGCTCCCTGACACCACCAGCTTGTTAGCCACACAAGTACTCTCTTCTGGGCTATGCCAACCCTTACTTTGAAGCATTCCCAGTAATGTCCAGCCTCCTCTCCTTTCAACAGTCTCAGAAATACTGGGTCTGTTGTCCTCTGAGGAACAATGTATACACGAGCTTAAATGATTCAACTCACGATCATTTCCTTGTACAATACCATAGAACTGAGATGTATTTATAGTGGAAAACAACAACAATAAAGTATTATCAAAGATTCAAGATGTTGTGAGTAAGGATAATGGAAACTAAAGAGTTACATATAAAACAAAATCATCATACAGTACATTTTCTAGAGCCTAAACTTGATAGGCTATTCTTCTGCCTAAACTAAGACGTTTATCTCACCCTAATGTCCTCTGCAGTGTTTCAGATGAGCCTGGTAGAGATCCCATTTTCATGAATATAATCACACTGCCCAATTACTTCCTAGGTGCAGAGTAAAGGGGTATCTCCTTGCCTTCTGCTTATATCCCCAATGTTCATTGTCCACCTCTTGGACAGTGGGTAGTTTTTTATGAGTCCCTGCTTTTTTCCTGCCGATTTCACATCCCCCTGTTGATTTCGTATGTAGATGACAGTTATGTTGGCTTACAATGCTTAATTTAATGCCAGCTGATAGGCGAATACAGGCATCCAGATCCCCCCCCCACCCTTCACACTGAGCTGCCCGCACCCAGATTGCCCCACACAGAACCCTCTCACCCCACACCTGTATCCCCCCACACTAAGCCCCTCAACACTTGGATCCTGCCGGGCTGAGCCTGTCTGCCCACAATTGGTGCACCTGGCATGGAGGGGCAGGGCCCCCCAGGCATTTCTGGGGCAGGACCGTCCCTTGTGCTGTGTCAGGATCTGGTGATTTTCCACCTCCATTCAACCAGTGGCCTGTGCTCCCCACTGCTATGCTGGAGCCTCCATATTTATTTATTGACTAATAACATTTGCAGAATTTTAAAATATTGTACTCAGAATTTTTAATTTTTTGGCATAGATTTTATTTTTTGATGCAGAATTCCCTCAGGAGTAAACTATATAGACACATATAAACTATATAGACACATTGTCATTATCTTTACTTAGTACCTTCTTCTGCCTTTTATATATCTTACATTCTGGCTACCTTAAATTCATTTTAATCTGGTCTTTCAATAAAATACATGATTTTTAATGTGTGAGTGGCAGAACAGTGTGCCATAGTAATGATACTTGGCACGTTATAAAGTGATTTTTATTCAAGCTTCAGAAAGCATTTTGCAAACATTAATGAATTTATCCTAATGATATAGAGAAATATTATTATCCCTGAATTACAGATGCGGAATTACTCTCTCTCTGAGAGAAATTCCACAAGTGCCTTGTGCAAGGTCATACAGGAAGCCTTTGGCAGAGCTACTGAATCCCTGTCATGTGTCTTAACTACTAGGCTACTCTTCCTTCCAGATTTTTATGATACAGAGAAGAAAGGTTCTTTAGGGGCAGTAAAACCCAACTGTTTTCTGTGGTTCACAAGTATTTATTGCTCTGTGTCTTCTCTCCACTTCCTCCCTCCGCCCCGCCCCTTTCTATTTTTCACTAGGTGCACTTGGGGTTTAAAACCTTGGATAACACATGTTGACAACTGACCAAGAGCTAGGTGAATATGAGCACTGTGCACTTGTTTGGCACCTTTTCTTCGGGGGATGAAAAGTACTCAGAGAGAGTGATTCTTACAGCACCCTTTTGAAGTACAGTTTATTTCCCTTCTTCAGAGAGCCTGCAATGGTTTTAGTTTCCCGAGGGATCACCTAGACTGGTTCCCAGTCCTAGCATTTGCCTTTGAATCTTGGTCAATGAGCCAATGTTTCTTGAAAATTCTGAAATTGGGTTATTTCTTCTTCCTCCATGGGGATTCTGAGGAGGATCAGGATCTACTAAACCCTATTAGATGAGTATTGGTCCAGCTGTTGAATGATTAATAGTTTTCAGCCCATAACACTACCATTTAGACATCCCTGAATAAGGGGAGGGAATATCACATAATCTTTATTTCCCTCAATTTGTGTATTTGTAAAATAGAAATAATACCTACTTTCCAGGTGAGTAGTGAGTCTTAAATTTGTGAATGTTTTAAAGTGCTGCAAGATTCTCAGAAAGTGCTACAGACATCCACAGTGTAACTTAAAAAAATCTGCTGCTGACAAAGAGAAATACTGGGAAATGAAGACAAGAAGCCTGTGCAGGCAGGAGTGACTGGGAATGGAAGTTGGTCTTGGGGGCAAAACCTGGGACTGGATGGGAAAGGAGACTGGGGCAAGGAACCTTAGGTTGGGAGCGGATTGGGAGCAGGAATAGAGGGAGATTGAGATTGGATGAGGAGCTCAGAGGCTGAAACTGAGACTGGCTGGGCCTAGTGGGGAGACTAGAATGAGGATTCCAGGGGTGAAGACTGGAACTGGGAACTGGGCTGAGGGGAAGACTAGGAATCAGATAGGAGCCAAGGTGGATTGGGACTAGTTAGGCAAGAAGATTGGGATTGGGATGAGGAGCCAGGGAAGACTGGAGGAAGACACTGGACTGGGATAGAAAGAGGCTGAAAGGGTCTGAGGAGTCTTTAGCCACTAGCACACACTCCCACCAGACTCCTGAGTCTCACCATTCCTCTATTGTCAGCAAATATGTATGAAACCCAGCCAGGGCTGGATTAACTTTTTGTGGGCCTGGTGCCAAACATATTTGTGGGCCCCCCTGGGGAATGAAGGGGCCACAGGCAAGAGCACAGCGGGCAGATTGGATTTGATTTAAATCACTTGTCAGGAAGACTCAATTTAATCATGGATTTCTACATACAAGTGCATTCTTGTTGGTTGTTATAACCTTAAAACATATTCTTCACAACTCAAAGATAGCTAGATAGATGCAGGTTTCATTTTTAGAAGGTACACACTATACATTTTTAAACAGTAATTTATTTTGAAAACTTTTCAGATGAGTTTTACAGCTATATCAGAAAATGAATGATTGTTTGGTTATTTCATTTACCAAAGGTAATTGAAGCAGATATTTATGAAGTCATTGGGAGGTGAACTATCTCCAATTCAACAGATTAATCATTAATATTTGGAGGATTTTCTTGCCATGCTGTATTAGGAGGAGAACATCACCAGACAGACATTTAAATTATTTTATTTAACTAAAACAACAACGTTAAGTATTCTGGATTTTTTTCTTCAACAGCAAACATATTTTAACAAAAAAGCATATGTCCCTCGCTTCTTACATTTCTCCAGACTTCTTCTCCTTGTCCAGATCTATTCTGCCCCAACAATCTTCTATTCATTGAACTTTTTGAAACTTTTCACTTTTAGAGAGAGGTAAGGGATTGACTCTGTGTACACAAATTTGCAGAGGGACAATAGAGTTGAGGTCTGTTATTTCTCACCTCTATATATTTATTTATTTATTTTATTTTGCTGTTAACAAGCATGTTACCTCTGGAGACACAAATCCACAGTTTGAGAACTGCAAAATAAGCATCTCTGATGGTATCTTCTAGACTGAGCACTGAGTAGATAGAAAGATTAACCTAAATAATCTATACAGAAGCCTGTGGAACACCATAAAATTGGGTCCCTAATCCATGAACTATTAGAACTCCTTTACAAAACTTTTCTTAAACATTACGTGAATATATTGTCTTATACTATAGAATTCAAATTTATAATCTCTATTCCATGATGAGAGAGGTTTTTCCTCAAAAAGCATTTTATCCAAAAAATCCGATTTAAATAAAAAAAATCAATTTTTTTGTTTAAAAAAAATCATTGATTTTTATCCTCCCTGACAGCTGGGCATGGTGCAGTGGGAAGGATTGGTCCCCAGCTGGAGCGAGACAGGGGCCAGGGGCAAGATGAGCACAGTGGGCCATGAGGGGGAGGATTAGTCCCTGCTGACTGGAGCAAGGCAGGGGCCGGGGGGCAAAAGCACAGCGGGGCGGGAGCTAGGGTTGGTCCCTGGAGCAAGGCAGGGGCTGGGGGTAAACTGCAAGTGCAGCTGGGCTGGGGAGAGGATAAACAGGATTCATCCCGGTCTTACCCATATAGAGCGGGTACCTACCTTCTCCCTGGTTGTAGCCCATTCTCTTCGTCTCTCTCTGCACTGAGCTGCCCCTCCTCCAGTGTGACAAAGTGAGAATGTTCTTAATGTTTTCTCTGAATACTGTGTGGGCGCCTCAGTTTCCCCTATGCATTTCTTAAGTATCTAGGTGGTGGGATAAGGTTGCGTGCTTGTTGCAGAGCCCTAGGCAGGTGTGATGCAGTCTGCACAGAGAATGGCTGATGGGGGTGCAGGGTCTGGCCAGGAGTTAGGGTGAGGGAGGGGGCTCAGGGCTGGGGCAGGAGGTTGGGGTGTGGAGTGCTTACCTGGGGCAGCTCCCATTTGGTGCAAGGTGGGAATGTGTGTGTGTGTGGGGGGGGGGGTGCAGGAGCTCATGTTTGGTGCTCAGGCTGGGGTTGGGGATGTGGGGGGATGTAGGAGTCAGGGCATAGGGTGTGGGGGGGCTGGGTATGTGTGGGGGTGCAAGAGTGGGGCTGGGTGTGTGTGAGGGGGGGTCCAGGAGTCAGGGCAGAGGGCTGGGGGTGTGGGCTGGCATCGTGGGGGTGCTCCCTGCCCTGAGCGGCTCATGGCAGGGGGTGGGTATGGCCCGATTCCATCTCCTTCCCCAAGGCCCCATCCCCGCCTGTTCTCCACCTCCTCCCCCGAGCAGCAAGCACCCTGTGGCCCTGCTCCTGCCCATCCCTTGCACCGGCAAACAGCAGTTCGGCTGCGTGGGAAGTGCTTGGAGGGGGAGGGGCAGGAACACGGCACGCTCCAGGGAAGAGGCCGGGGAGGGGGGAGCTTGGAGGCCAGTGGAGCCTGCCCTGCAGCAGGAGCTGGCAGGACCAAGCTTGTGCCCGCTGCCCCCACAGGAGACAGCAGGGGGCGGAGAAGAGTGGGCCAGGCCGGGGCCCCTTTGGAGCATGGGCCCGACGCCATTGTGCCAGTGGTGCCATGGTAAACCCAGTACTGAACCCAGCGGCAAAGTGTCTTATAGCTCTCTAGTGCTGGTCCACAGAGAATTACAATTTACTGCTGCTTTCAGTTACTCTTTTAGCTCAAGAGGCTGAGGTCTGTGCTGTGGATCTAACTGTTCCAACCCTGCTGATGACCCATGTGGGTGTCAATATGAACTTTTGTGAGGGAGTTTCTGTTTTGTTCAGTTTGCTTTTTAAAAAACCGGCTCCCCTGTTGACCTCTGTGCCTGGAACGGTCTGTCTTTTATCCCCCAAGCCTCGCCACCTCATTCTCCTCTTTCAACCTACTTCCTTCAGGAATCCGTTCTTTCTCCGTCTTGCCAATATTCTTAAGTGACTTAATAATAACTAACCGACACTCATATTTGTAACAAAAGAAAAGAAGGTTCCAATTGATCCATCTTTTCATTTTCTTTGAAGCTTGAAGCAAGTAGATGCAGCTTTTCTTCCTCCATTTATTTTAAATGTATCTATATTGTCATAAATTCGGATTACATAAAATCCCAATAAGTTTCCCACATATATAGTGCGATATTCATACCGCTTTTTTTGTTCATGCTCACAACTCTTACATTTTCTAACCCTTACTTCTTACTTATCATAGATAATGAAATCTTCAGTAACATGCCAAGCATTTCTCAACAGTTCAAGGTGCATTACTTCTGCATATTTTCCTTCCTTCATGAACCATTTTCACTTTTCTGAATGTATCACTTTTGTGTGAGATACCCCTTCATCCTTGACAAGGCTGTTGAAAAGAGATTAGGTTTAAATGCCTACTTCAATGACTGAAATCCTTCTAAAAAAAGTCATTTGTCTTGGGTCTCTGACTCTGTTATTATCCTTAATTCACACATCATCTCTGCCAAGGTCATCCTTGACCCCAAACTTTTTCTCTCAAACCTCCCTTGTCTGTAAATCTGCTAATTGTCGCTTCAGTAACAAAGCCAGAATTGTCCTTACCTTGATTCTGCCTCTGCTAACATCCTTATTCATGCCTTAATCACTTTGTAGCTGGACTAGCTGTCATGTTCTGGAGTGCAATCCAGATCAGTGAGGGGTTGTGTCACCATCTGCCCTGCAATCTTGGGTGCCTCACAATGCTTTGCTGTTGTAGCTCCCCACCTGGGCTGCTCACAGACCGCCAAACAGCATGCAGGTCACACCTTGAGTGTTTGTGGATAGCTGCAGCACTGGTCCAGCAACTCTGACCCCAGGATCCTGTCAGCAACACTCCAGCCACATTCTGGCTTCCGGCAGTCTTGGTGACTACCTTCAGGGTGACCCTAACACACTCCTAGTCTCAAATTCCCCCCCCCCCCCCCCAAATGTGTGTTCTGCAATGTCCAGCCCTCTCCTGGGCAGTTCAGATATTAGAAATCCATTGCACCTGTAGGGGATCAATGTACAACAGTATGTTACTTCAGTTGGAGTTACCAAAAGTTCATTTTCAAGACAACACCGGATTAATTTTGATTAAAAAATAAAACAAGTTTAACTACAAAAAGAGAGATTTTAAGCTAGTACAAGTATAAGGTATAAAAGTGAGATATGGTTACAAGAGAAATAATGATAAAAGGCTTTCCAGTAACTAAAACTTAACAAACTAGATTTGGTTCAAGGTAAAATCCTTACCAAGTGTGCCCAGCAACACTGCAAAACAAATTTTCATGTCAGGATCTCTCTCAAAGCCAAAAGGGTTGTTCCTTTGTTTTCTGAGGTGAAGGGGCGGGGGGGAATCCTTGGTTGTTTTTGCCCCTCGCTTTCATAGTCCAGTCACCATTTGAAATGCATTTGCCTGAGGGTTTCCTTTAGATAAAGTTCCTTCCTGCTGTGAGGATGGGGATATGCAGTGTTATGGTAAAGGAAGTTCCATGTTGTTGTTTGTTAGAATGAAGATTGATCTGTTCCTGCCCTGCTCCGTTGCCAAAGAATGGCCACTTGACAGGTGATTGCCAGTTAACTTTGATGACACCTGACTAGAGGCATCAGCTTGTCTTTTGTCTTTGAGAAACTGGTTTACCCACTCCCCAGACTTGTCTGATACATTGAAATTATAACTGAAATGTGTTTATGTTCATAACTTTACATATAACATTGCTACATGCATTTCACCATGATATTATTGATAGGTGAGTTACTAGTTTACAAATTATACCTCACAAGGCATAAAGATCATTACAATAGTGTGTAGGGGCGCTGTGACAGGGTGCTGAGCAGGAGAACTGCAGAATCAGCCCCCTGCCACACCAGCGCCAGTTAAGTGATTAAGTGGAGCTGGCTGGAAATAACTTGCCCTAATTGGGGAATGAGAGCCAGCTGCCAGCCCAATTATTCCAGGGCTATATAAGAGGCTGGGAAGAAGGCAGCAAGGGGGTGGGACGGAGGAGAGCAAGGGAGGCCAGGCCAGGCCAGGCCAGGCCGGGCCGGGCCGGCCGGCCGGCCGGCCAGCCAGCAATCAATCAATCAATCAATCCTCCCTCCCGGATTCAGACACAAAGAACCCAGAGCTGTGCACGCTGCATGGTGAGAAGGTGGTGGGAGCATAAACTTGTAAATAAAAGCACCAGTGGTTTCAGAACCCGAGGGTCTCTGAGTGACTTTATTGGAGCCTAGCAGAGGCGGGAGCCAGGAGGGTCAGTTACACTCTGTTACAGGTGCACTTGGTCACACTAGGGCATGGGTGGGCAAACTTTTTGGCCCGAGGGCCACATCGGAGTTGCGAAATGGTATGGAGGGCTGGGTAGGGAAGGCTGTGCCTCCCCAAAGAGCCTGGCCCTTGCCCCCTCCCACTTCCCGCCCCCTGACTGCCCCCCCTCAGAACTCCTGACTCATCCAACACCCCTGCCCCCTGACAGACCCCCGACTCATCCAACCCCCCCATTCCTTGTTCCCTGACTGCCCCCTCCTGGGACCCCCGTCCCTAACTGCCCTCCCAGGACCCCACCCCCTATCCAACCCCCCCGCTCCCTGTCCCCCCTCAAACCTCCACCCCATCCAACTGCCCCCTGGGACCTCCTGCCCTTATCCAACCCCCCCCTCGCCCCCTTACCTTGCTGCTCAGAGTGGCAGGATAGGCTTATTTGAAACCCTGGGAGGTGGGCAGGTGCAAGCCATGCTGTCCGCGTGGCTGCGGGGGTGGGGGGACGGCAGGGGATGGGCCGGGGACTAGCCTCCCCAGTCGGGAGCTCAGGGGCCTGGCAGGATGGTCCCGTGTGCCATAGTTTGTCCACCTCTGCACTAGGGTAATGCTTTTTCTCTTCTGTGTTTTGAAATCCTTAGGCTAAGACTGAAAAAGTAAAAGCCTAAACTTAGGCTCCTAGACCCATAGTTAGCTCTCCTAAATAGGTAACCTGATTTTCATAAGTGCGGAGCACCCACTACCTCCCATACAAATCAATGTTATCTGCTAGGCATCTTAGGAGGAGAAATAATGATTTTAGAGCTTAGCTTTTAGGCTCATGTTTCTGAAAATCTTGGCTCTATCACATGTCAGGAAATACAAAATGCTGCATACTGACTATTTTCTTACTCTAAGATGTGGGAGTACATCACACTCATCCTCCTTCACCTTAACCAGCTGCCTATCCAGCACGGAATGTAGTCCATACATTGCCTACCTGGCTTTCCAAACTATCCAAGGGTTTTCACTAGGCTAGTAATGCCTCATTTTGTATCTTCCCCCTTGCTTGTGCTTGTAGACTTGGCACCCTGTGTGTTCCATCTCCTGGGCTCACCATCCATACTAGCTAAATGCAGTTAATCACTTGAAATCAATAAAAAGAAAAGGAGTACTTGTGGCACCTTAGAGACTAACCAATTTATTTGAGCATAAGCTTTCGTGAGCTACAGCTCACTTCATCGGATGCATACTGTGGAAAGTGTAGAAGATCTTTTTATATACACACAAAGCATGAAAAAATACATCCTCCCACCCCACTCTCCTGCTGGTAATAGCTTATCTAAAGTGATCACTCTCCTTACAATGTGTATGATAATCAAGTTGGGCCATTTCCAGCACAAATCCAGGGTTTAACACAAATGTCTGGGGGAGAGGGGTAAGAAAAAACAAGGGGAAATAGGTTACCTTGCATAATGACTTAGCCACTCCCAGTCTCTATTCAAGCCTAAGTTAATTGTATCCAATTTGCAAATGAATTCCAATTCAACAGTTTCTCGCTGGAGTCTGGATTTGAAGTTTTTTTGTTTTAATATTGCGACCTTTAGGTCTGAGATCGAGTGACCAGAGAGATTGAAGTGTTCTCCGACTGGTTTATGAATGTTATAATTCTTGACGTCTGATTTGTGTCCATTTATTCTTTTACGTAGAGACTGTCCAGTTTGACCAATGTACATGGCAGAGGGGCATTGCTGGCACATGATGGCATATATCACATTGGTGGATGTGCAGGTGAACGAGCCTCTGATAGTGTGGCTGATGTTATTAGGCCCTGTGATGGTGTCCCCTGAATAGATATGTGGGCACAGTTGGCAACGGGCTTTGTTGCAAGGATAACTACTCTACTTGCGCTATATTGATGACATCTTCATCATCTGGACCCATGGAAAAGAAGCCCTTGAGGAATTCCACCATGATTTCAACAATTTCCATCCCACCATCAACCTCAGCCTGGTCCAGTCCACACAAGAGATCCACTTCCTGGACACTACAGTGCTAATAAACGATGGTCACATAAACACCACCCTATACCGGAAACCTACTGACCGCTATTCCTACCTACATGCCTCCAGCTTTCACCCTGACCACACCACACGATCCATCGTCTACAGCCAAGCTCTGCAATACAACTGCATTTGCTCCAACCCCTCAGACAGAGACAAACACCTACAAGATCTCTATCAAGCATTCTTACAACTACAATACCCACCTGCGGAAGTGAAGAAACAGATTGATAGAGCCAGAAGAGTTCCCAGAAGTCACCTACTACAGGACAGGCCTAACAAAGAAAATAACAGAACGCCACTAGCCGTCACCTTCAGCCCCCAACTAAAACCCCTCCAACGCATTATTAGGGATCTACAACCTATCCTGAAGGATGACCCAACACTCTCACAAATCTTGGGAGACAGGCCAGTCCTTGCCTACAGACAGCCCCCCAACCTGAAGCAAATACTCACCAGCAACCACATACCGCACAACAGAACCACTAACCCAGGAACCTATCCTTGCAACAAAGCCCGTTGCCAACTGTGCCCACATATCTATTCAGGGGACACCATCACAGGGCCTAATAACATCAGCCACACTATCAGAGGCTCGTTCACCTGCACATCCACCAATGTGATATATGCCATCATGTGCCAGCAGTGCCCCTCTGCCATGTACATTGGTCAAACTGGACAGTCTCTACGTAAAAGAATAAATGGACACAAATCAGACGTCAAGAATTATAACATTCATAAACCAGTCGGAGAACACTTCAATCTCTCTGGTCACTCGATCTCAGACCTAAAGGTCGCAATATTAAAACAAAAAAACTTCAAATCCAGACTCCAGCGAGAAACTGTTGAATTGGAATTCATTTGCAAATTGGATACAATTAACTTAGGCTTGAATAGAGACTGGGAGTGGCTAAGTCATTATGCAAGGTAACCTATTTCCCCTTGTTTTTTCCTACACCCCCCCCCCCCCAGATGTTCGTGTTAAACCCTGGATTTGTGCTGGAAATGGCCCACCTTGATTATCATACACATTGTAAGGAGAGTGGTCACTTTAGATAAGCTATTATCAGCAGGAGAGTGGGTTTGTGTGTGTGTGAAAACCTGGATTTGTGCTGGAAGTGGCCCAACTTGATTATCATACACATTGTAAGGAGAGTGATCACTTTAGATAAGCTATTACCAGCAGGAGAGTGGGGTGGGAGGATGTATTTTTTCATGCTTTGTGTGTATATAAAAAGATCTTCTACACTTTCCACAGTATGCATCCGATGAAGTGAGCTGTAGCTCACAAAAGCTTATGCTCAAATAAATTGGTTAGTCTCTAAGGTGCCACGAGTACTCCTTTTCTTTTTGTGAATACAGACTAACACGGCTGTTACTTTGAAATCAATAGCGAAACTAGGCTGAATTGGTCTATAAGTGAGAAAATGTTGCCTGAAAGATTAGTTGTCAGTCTTCCTTCTCCCTAGAACAGTTTAGTGTGCGCATGTGTGTGCGCGTGCGCACACACACACATTTTGCTGCATAGGGGCAATACACTTTACATCTATGGCTGCTCTGGTGCATTCTGAAGCATGTGTACCGCGGTGCCGAGCACGATTGGTAGGAGCACATGGCTTTGAATCATTGACAAATATGAAACTTTGTGCTACTAGACTGAGCCCGGGAGACTGGCTAAAGTGGTGCATCTGCAGCTCTTGTACCAACTCACTTATGCTGGGGAGAAGAAATTATAGATAGCTGCCACTGGCTAAAATGGACCTCAAACTAAATTCTTCATCTCAAGTATTATGACCTATTGATACAACCAAATGCTTTTAAAATGTTAGAGTTGTGTGTAAGGCACTGTAGGGTTGCTCCAAACTCAAGGCATTCCTACCAATGATTTGTTGTAGCTCCAAAGAAGGCCTGAAGCAGCAATTCACTTGAACTGCCCCATTAATTTGGAATTCTGTCATTTCTTCTGTTTATAACAGAGCCACTTCTCTTCTCAAAATCTCACCCATAATCTTCCTTTTCCTTTTAGTTTCTCCTTGAATATCTGTGTAGAGTGTTTACTATTGAGTGTAAAGAACCCGTTAGGAAAATGGAATGCATTTTACACGGTAGTAAAAGAGTTTAATGTCCTAATGATTTAATTTAGATTTCTTTTTAATACTCACCTGGAGCTCATGAGGTAAAAATGATTTAATGGATTTGTTTAGTGGTGGATAACAAATCCACAAAATCAATACTCATTTCATAGTAATCGTTCTCAGAACATTCCTTCACTATCCTATCATGTTCCTGACAAAGAATTACCAGAGTATCAGATCAAAGTTAGAGTAGTATCAGATCAAAGTCAAAGTAATGCAACAACATTGGCAGCATAAAACACTCTCATTATAAATTGGTCTTTAATGCCTTGAAGATAAACTGATGCTTTGAGATTTAAAAAATAACAATTTGTTTGGCCAAACATTCAAGCCATAGGCAGGTATTTGGGGAAAAATGGTGTTGTGGGTCTTATGAAACGGACTGATCTGGATGAGCTGGCAACATGCTAATCCTCGCTATTGGTGAAAGCAAACTCTTTAGAAAAAACTAAATCACTTTTTGGCATATAATGGATGCACCATTATCTGCAAAGCCATGAATGTTTTGGGTTTTTTTTATTTATCTCTTGCTGAGATCAAAGGGGCCTATTTTATTCAGGTTCCTATACTGTCCTTGTCACTGTAACATATGGGAATTTTCCAGTAGTACTTTATGTGACATAACTAGCATCTGTCACATGTGGTTCCTTGTCCATTGCATGTGATTCCTAGATGACATCACAATGGTAATGGGGGGTGATGATTTCAGCATTAATGAAAAAGAAAAAGGTGCGTTTGTCACCTGATGAAGAGAGATTATCCAACAGTGGGATTTCCTAGCAACCGATTTGATTGAACTCTGATTAGGAATCACTTAGACCGGTAGGACCTAATCTAGCCTTGAATTTTCAGTTGTGCAGCAACACCTCTTATTTGATTGACAACAACTGGAGCTAATATTTGTGAGGTGTGTCTATTAGTTAGAATGTGTTAATTGGCAGTCATTTAATGGAAAAGGCAAGGATAGAGAAGGCCATAGATTGCCAGTCATGGTTATCTGCTCTACCCTTCCCTAATTCTGTCTCACTACTTCTCACTTCTTCCCTTATTCTCTATACTTCTCTGTTTCCTACTTAAGGGTTGTTTAACATCCGTCTCACTTTGACTATGGTAACATCTTGTTCTGTTCATTCCTGTAACTCTTCTTAATGTCTATTTAAAATTCTGAGGCTAATACCATCATTTTCCACACAGTTGTGACCACACTCCTCCTCTACCTTTGAATCCTTCTCTTTTGGTCTGAAACAGGCACAAATCAAAAGCGCGTAATTTGAGCCCATATTTTAGCTGCCTGTGTCCTCAGGTACTCCTTCTACATGGTTTTATCAAACAAGAGTGGACATAATTTCAAGGGGTACGGGTAAGGCCCCAGATAGAGCCAGAGGGGGAGGAATCACTCTCTCTGCCTGAGTGGGTGGAGTCAGGCTGGGCTCAGCCCTCCCACCAGAAGTTGGGAGGTGGGGCAGGAAGTACAAAAGGCGGAGCCCCTACCTCAGTTGGAGTGGAGCCAGGCAAGGAGACAGATATGTCTTGCTCGCTGCAGCCTGCTGCCAAGCTAGGAGGCGCCCTGGACCCAGGGAGGACTGAAGCCAGGGAGGAGCTGTTGGCATCGCTGTTGGCTTAGTACCCTGATGAAGCAGAGGATCCTGAGACCATGGAGCCTGATCCGGAATTCTGGTAGGAAGTAGCCTGGGGAAACCAGGCTTCAGTTTGGTGGTGTGGTGGCTTAACAGCTGGTCAGCGTGTTGCAGGAGGATCCCCCTTGACCCAGTGGTGGGACCCCCTGCCACTGTTAGGGCCCTGGGCTGGGATGCAGTGGAATTGGGTGAGCCTGTGTCCCCCTCCCCCATTACCCCACCCCTGGAGTGGCAGCCTCCACACCGTAGGCCACGAAGCCTGCATTTGTCTGTCGCCCACCAGAGCCATGACGATAGACCACGTGCCAGCTCCACCTTGCCTAAGGGTGAGAGCTTAGAGACTGCTTATTTGTTCTGCCCTGCCTAAGAGCCAGAACCCATAGACTGCTTATTTGCTCTGATGGCTAAAAGGTTTGGGACACTAACCACTAATTTGCTGATTCCCCTGGATACTCGGCCATGAGCCCAGCAACGTAGTGAGGCAGTGTGGCCCTCCCTCCGACCTAGAGGGGGAGGCACAACTGTGAGTCCACTACAGTCATAAGGAATGAACTGTAAATATCATATCCTTGACCTCTACCTCAGAATTGTGCTTTGCTGGAAAATCCACAGAAGAGATGTAGAATAGGATGCCTGCAGGTTTGAAGGGGAGCTAGAATTGGGGAGGAACAGCTCATCTTTATGGTTTCCCTTTCTTTCATAGCTCTTCTAGTGTATGCATAGCTCAAATCCATAACTGGGGCGCAAGATGATCGGGATTAAGGACAGCAATGCAGCCTTAACTCTGGGATAAATGATTTATTTTTGACTCTTTCCTGTGGAAAATTTTGTTGCAATCTACACATTCCCACCAAATGTTTCCATTTTGATCAAACTGCATTTTTTTAAAAGGAAAACAGTTTTGAAAAAATTTCAACCAGCTCTACTTTAAACTCTGATTCACATTGTAACCATTGTTACATATATGGAAAACTGAATTAAACACATAGTGACTCTCAGTTTGAAGTACAAGCAAATCAGCAAGGGCCTGATTCTGACTTTATCAGAGCAAATCAGGAGTAATTGCATTATAGTCAGTGGGAGTTGCACTGATATGAAGTAATTATCAGAACCTGACCAAAAGCCCATGAAAGTCCACAAAAGGACTCTGGTTGACTTTAACGTTTTTGAATCAAGCACTTCATAGGAGAAGGATCAAGCCCAGGGAGTCTAGTCTCTTCAGTGATACTTCAGTCATTTGTGGAATTCTTATTGTTCATGAATAAAATGTTTTTGATGGCAAGTAAAATACCATTAGCTGTTTAAAAATTCTCCTCTTTATAGCAAGGTTGGGTAATGACATCCTAATGGTAATAGGAACCTACTCATATTTTGGTGCTCATGTAGGCACTTAGATGGCATGTGGTTATGACACCCAAGAACCTCGCTAAGTAAGTAGGCTTGTGAATTTTCCTGCTAATTTTGCAGGACTGGTGGAAGCACATGTTTAAACTGGTAGTTTTAAAAAATATCTTATGTTTAAAGTATACTTTGTGAAAGGCAAAGGATGAGGAGCAGCATGAAAGGCAGAAGTTTCTTTAACCTCGCAAGTATCTCAAGCTTTGTTCTCTGAATGGCTCCCTCACTACAGTATATGTGATGAAGTTGTTTCTAAAAGAGAAAAAACTGGACAAATATATTTTTTCAAGGAACATACCTTCCAACTCCTCATAAATGTTCTATAAAAGAGGTCCTATTTTTTCCACCCACAAATAGTTTTTTATGCTTGACTTTCTAAACATAGTATCCTGCAAAAAATTAAATAAGTGTTGCTGTATTTAAACCATTTGTTGTTGCAGTCACTGGTTGATTACAGATGTACATCAATTTTTTTCCAGTCTTTTTAAAGGGCCAATCACTATGGTAACCATATTACAGAAAATTGCTTGGTCTCCTTAAAATACCCTTCAGAAAAAGGGGTCATTTGGTATTAACATTTTCCAACTAAAACTCAATGTTAGCTGCATCAAGAATATTGTTGTCACCACTTGCTATACCCCTTTGTGTTTTTCTTTACTATGCATATTTCAGTAAACTATCAAAACAGGACAAAATATTGAGATGTTAAACAACTGTAATGTTACAACATTTTGTACTTGCTTTTGAAATATGAAGATTTATTCAAGTTAGTGTGGTTTGACTATTAACACAAGGCTTTCTTTTGCTAGTTTCCTTTTTATTCTATTGGGGAAAAATAGAGTTTGAAATGGCTCTTTCAGTCAATAGACAAAGTGGTGTACATTAGATGTGGGGGCAGGAGCAGGATTATGGCAGACAGCAGCCTGCTGTCGAATTATGAAATAGCTGTTCTGGAGAGTCATATTACAGACTGGAAATGGCTGGCTAAAGGTTTCCACTCGGTGTGAAATGCAACCAAAGGGTGTGGGATAGAAAAAATTAGGTCTGATTGTAATAATAGAATCCTGTCCTGTGAAGTGACAATACATGAAGTTGTTCCCTTTCTGGATCATGCCACTTGTTTTTTGCTTGATTGGGCATGTTGTTTCTTTGTCATTTTGCATTATCTACAGTGGAGGCAAAGGATGCTCATATCTGTATAGTTTTCTTGTTCTGCAAATGTCTATTTCCTTATAGGTTTTTATCCAAGAACAGTAAACGATTTAAAATAAAAATCCCTTTCCTTGGAGTTCTGGCATAATTTGGAATTGATAAACAAGTTAAAAGGCTGCCAAAAGAAGGCATGAGTTGGGGGAAGTTAATTCGCATTGATGTGTGCAAACCACTGATAGCAAGTTATGCCTATGACATTCTGACATTGCCTCTCAATAAAGAGGAAGAGTGGAGTGGAGTGAGAGACTAAAAGGATGTTCGTTTAATTGGAAAGCCTACTGAGATCTAAGGCAGCTGAGGCAAAGGATGCACCCCTTCTCTGCACAATGGCATTGGTTGAAGGTTGTATATAAGGTGGCCTTATTAAAGTGACAAGGCAATTTAATTCTTTTGTGCACAATGATTCTACTTCATTGATTTACAATGGGAAGGATATAATTTTGCTACTGTTGGCAAAAAGCTCAAATGTCAGGCTTTTCAAATTGCCATACTTGCCTTGTTCAGGATGAATAATGAATAAGTCACCTTTTGTCTACAGTTAAATATTCTTGAATAAATACAAAGACCATAAAAGACATAAATGATTGCCTGATTTATATTTAAAATAAAGATCAACATTGTGATAAATGGTTGAAAATGCTTAGTGTAAAATAATATGACGATGCTGATAATTACATTACCAATTAAGGAGCAGCTCAAGTGTAGAATGACCTCACCACATATTAAGTGTTGGGGGGCTGTTGTCTTGCTGGTAGGAAAAGGTGTGTGGCCCCTTTTAGGGCTAGATAGCTGGAACGTGACCTGCTGTGGCAGCTTCAGACCAGGTCAGCATGGGGACACTGAGCCATTCCTGCACCCCCAGGTGACTGTGGGGGAGAGAGAGGGGACTATTTAGGTTGATGCTGGTGCAGGAAAAGCCCTTTTTACCTGGACCAGGTAGAGCAGCACCAACCCTTCCACCCATGTAATTAGTTTATAATACCAGGTTTGGCCATGATCCGCTGGGGGGCATTGTCCTAGTCGCTCCTTTCTCATGGGGGCTTAGAAGGAATTTTTTCCCTCCGCACCAGATTGGCCAAGGTGAGGTGGGATATTTTTTTTTTTTGCCTTCCCCACAGTACGTTCGGGGCTTGGTTGGGGAGTAGACGCACAAAAATACAGGGTAGGCTATGATGTTGCCGCTCATTATGTAAGCATGGGGCAGATGTCCAGGACAGGGACCCTGTAGGGAAGGGATACAGTGATCAGATCAAATGGAATGGGAAAGGATTTAAAGGAGATATTCTTTAAAGGAGCAGACACAGAGTGGGCTTGGGGCTCCTCTGACTAGTATGGCTGGTAGCCAACCCCCCCGCTCCTTTTTAGCTCCCTTTAACCTTCATTCAAGGTGAGGGGTTGCAAGATCCCGGCAGCGGGTTGACTGGGGACCAGGATAGGCAAAGGGGGGTTGGGTGGCTGACAGCAGCCCCACCCTTGGTATATGTAAATGTTTATGGAATTACTTGCACTGTGCCCTTTTATCTGTCGTGTACTCCCTGACATTTAGAAAGTTGTGGCCTAATGAAACCATGTCTGATGTCTCCTGTCCTCCTTCAGGCGTGACTGGACAATGCTGTAGAATATATGGCAGAGACCTGCAGTGTACAACATGCCAAATTTAGCTGGAAAGGAGAGAAAGTAATGAGTTATGCAGGAAATTTCGTATTAAAATATGAATATCTCAAATGGTCTGGTATCTAGTCCCATTTTGATTTGTGGATATGTCTTCTGATTTTGATCTATGGAAGATTTATATGTGTAACCCCATTAGCATTATCAGGAGTTGTCTATATATCTTGCAAGGTACTGAATGTAATTAACTCCATTTAACTTCACTGGGACTTAAGGATGCTCAGTTCCAGTCAGGATCAGATCCTTATCCAGAGATGAGCAGAGCTGATGGATCTGTGATAGAGAATGACTCTACAAACCATAATTTAGAAGTTTTTCAAAGACTTCAGTGGAAGATCTGGGAAAGGCATTAAAATGAACTGATGTAGATATTCTACCATCCTAGTAATATGCACACAACATCATTGCTCTTTTATAGTAAGTGGTTATCAGGTAGCAATAGAATCCATTAAAATGGATGACATCCAGTATGTTTGCATTTTTTCCCTTAACCTAGGAGTTTAACACTAGTTATGAGTTGGGTGAAACCTTGCTATGGGTTAAGTTTGATTGGAACAAACATACCCTTCAGTTAACATAACTGGTCACAAGCTGTAGCCTAAGACAAAGGGGTATGTGAATGTGCCCAGGAGTTTTGGGGGGGTGTGTGAGCTGAGAAGGGAAAGGGAAGACAGAATACTGAACCAGAGAGAGAAAGCCAAACAGCAGCCCTGGAAGAAGCCTGGAAGAAAGTTCTGGGTGAGGGTTGCTAGCTGAAAGAAGCTTGGGCAGTAAGCCAAGAAGCCATCTCCTGGCTTTGGTTCCTCCTGCATTTGGAATAACAAGACTTTGTACATGCCTTGCAAACAGCGGTGCTGGAACAATTTTTCTAGTGGGGGTGCTGATGATGGAAACCATGTATTTGGTGTGTGTTGTTCCCGCTTCAAGCCAGGGGGTGTGGCAGCATCCCTAGTTCCAGCACCACTACTTGTAAATATACAAAATTGCATCAAAGAAAATACCAGATTCCTTTATTAATTTCTACTTCACCTGGAACATTCCAGGGTCCTCACCTTTGACTACCAGCTTGGGCTGAAAAGGGGCAACCTCCCACATATGCACACGACATTAAGACCTATAGATGTATCATGAAGGACAGGATCACCACCTTCAGATTAGCTAGCCTTTTGCACTGCCAACATTCTTATTATACGTTTTGCGGATGGGGTGACAACTCTCCAGGCCTTTTGCTTTTCATCCACATTGGTGTGAGGATGCAAAGAAGGCATACAAAATATAATCTGTACTCTTCATTCTCCCATACCTTGACCACAGGCTCTGGCCTTGTCTAAACACAAATTGGGTTAATTAAGCTGGTGGAAATTAAGTTAACCCCTGTGTAGACCATTTTATTTTGTTTTAAAAGTAACTTATTTTGCTTTATCAAACAATCATTTTTAAGACTGTATCCTAATGCATACACACAAGGAGGCCAAATTAAGGTTGCAGAAGTAGCCACTGTCTTAACTTTTGAGTGCTTAACTTTACAACCTTAATATTCTTTTAACATATTTTTGTGTGTGATTTCCTAGGTTTTTAAAAGAGCAAACTGAAAAAATAGAAATTCCACCATGTGGCATCATATTGGGATCCACATGGCTCATCAGCAGGGTTGGAACCTGTAGATCCACAGGGCAGACCTCTTCCACTTGAGTTAGTGGAGTAGCTCATAATTGTCAAGCACCATGTAGACCAGCACTAGAGAGAGAGGAGATGCTTTGCCAGTGGGTTTCACAGATATTTGCTGACAGCAGCAGAATTGTGAGACTCCGGAATCTTGAGTTCTTTTCCAGACTCTGGAAGGGAGTGTGCTCTAGTGGGCACAGACTCTTGTGCCCATTTCTCCAAGCATGATCCCTTTTTCCTTATCCCCTCCAACTGTCCCAGTCTTTTCTCTTCCCTACCACAGCTCCTTATCCCAGTCCTAGTCTCCGCACTTAACCAGTCTCCACTCCCTAGGTTTTTTGCCCCAATCTCCTTAACCTAGGACCTGCTGAGCAAGTCCTTGCTGCAACGGGACTGTTGTTTCTCAAAGAAAATGTCACCAGAAATTTTCCAGCATGCACAAAAGAATGTGTTTTCTCCTTTCCTCTATCTAGGAAACAAATGAATCATTTTGACCAAAATTTTCCAAAAATATTCAGCCTGAGGCAGACATCCAGCATGGAAAACTTCAGCCCAAACAATTAAAGTCTGGCAAAGCTACAAGCAGCTGAAAACAGGATTTTATAATGGGAAGTGTTGAGCAACCTTAATAATAGTTGGTGGTATTATAGATATCATACTAAAACTTCACCCAGACCAGTATTGTGTAGTATAGCAGGCTTGTGCAGGCTGCTAACACTGCCAACTTTAAAAATGTGCTAGCACCTTGTATCCATAAACATTGTTTTCTGAACAATTCAATACTCAAGAACTAAAGATTATCTCAATGACAGGAGGCTATTTAAACACCAATTTCAATTAATATGGGGTCTGAATCTGACCTCATGCTAGTGAGTTCATTGTAATTATTCCTGCTTTACATCAGTTCAAGAAAGCTCAGAATCAGGCTTATACTTCTAGGGGCCAAATGGCTAGACGGAGCAAATGCTTGATTCTGAACAGAGAAATGTCTCTCTGGAAGCCACTGTCACTTTTTCTTTCTTTCTAAATAAGTGCCAGTTTCAGTCCTGGTACTGACTGAATTGCCGTTCTGCTCTCCTGTAGGTGGAGTGGTCTCTCTGCAGGTCAAGATGGAGGTTGATGGCTAGATAATTGTAGGGAGATTTCACTATGACTGCCCACATCACACGCATCTTGTAGGGAGACAGCAGATGTTGATTTCAGGCAATTATCTACCACTTTATTTGCTCCAGTGGAATTCTGCTCAGTAGAGAGATAAATTCAGTGACATTTCAAATTGCCATGAAAATGTCATGATAGAAGTAAACTGTCACATGATACAGCAATCCCTGTTGTAGCCTAGGTCTGGTGACTTTCAAATGGTTACGTTACAAGAATAGTCAACCTGAAAGGTTGTCCTGGAGATACACATAGTGGAGCGCACATTGCTGCAGCTCTGAACAGAACCAGTGTGTAACACTAGCCATGACTAAAGCTGTGAGTTTGTCACGGATTCCATGACTTTCCGTGACTTCTGCAGTGGCCAGTGTGTCTGGCCTGGGGGCTGTCTGAGCAGCTCAGGCAGTCCCTGGGCCAGCCACACCAGCTGCTGATGGGGCAGTCTCGGGCCATCGCCCCCTCCAGCAGCAGGAGTTTGGATGTGGGAGGGGGCTCGGGGCGTGGGTGTGGGAGGGGGTGAGGGCTCTGGATGGCGCTTACCTTAGGAGGCTCCCTGGAAGCGACGACGACCTCCTCTCATAGTTACTAGGTGGAGGGCGTGCGCTGCCTCTGCCCGCAGGCACCGTCCCCGCAGCTCCCATTGGCTGTGGTTCCTGGCCAATGGGAGCTGTGGAACTGGCACTTGAGGTGGAGGTCGTGCCCAGACTGCCTAGGAGCTGAGGGAGGGACACACATCCCCACTTCCAAGGAGCCATGCGGACCTGGGTTAGGATAAGGAGCCTGCCAGCCCTGCCAACACCCTCCCCACACCAGCGGGGGTCCTGGGTTGCTACCACCAGAGCATCCACGGCACCCTAAGGCCACCACCCTGAGCACCTGTGGCACCCCTGGGCCACCCTCCCAAGATTTAGTCAGGGGTATATAGTACACGTCAAATTTTTGTTTACTGTCCGTGACCTGTCCGTGACTTTTACTAAAAATACTAGTGACTAAAACATAGCCTTAGCCGTGACACGCTGCTATGTTGCTAGATGGCTGCTGGTGGTGGAAATGCATGTAGCTAGCAGTTATCTAACTGCACCTCTAGGGATGTAGTGTGTGACCCAATATATTTCCTGTTTCTCCAATGACAGGAAGTGATGCTACCTTGCCAGGAACAAAAAGTGCATTTCATTTCTTACTTCCCCAGTTGCTCCAACAGTGCAAGAGAACCCAGAACCTCCAGTAGACCAAAATATAGCATTCTTTCTTTGCATCTTAGCAGCAGCCTCATTTCATAACCTTTCCACATGATGATGACAGTGATAATACATAGTGCTCTTCATCTGTATATCTCAAAGTGCTTTGCGAAGGAGGTAAGTATCATTAGCCCCATTTTGCAGGTAATCATTGTCACAGGATACATTTTAATTTCGTATTACCTTATCTGAGAAATCAGACATCTTTGACATGAGTTTACTTTTACTTAAGTTTGTATGCTCTTAAGGGGAGGGGCCATCTCTCTGTAATTTGCATGTACAATGCTGACCACAGTGGGGCTGTGGCTTTTATGCACTACAGCAAAACAAATAATTTGATGAGCATTGCATGTTACCTTGAGAAAATGTATATGATCTTAAGTGATATATAGTTTAAATACTTCCTTTATGAAGACCATTTGTCTTCATGCAAGAATATTGAGTGGAATGTTGTCTCTAGACTAAGTCCTCTCTCTCTCTCTCTCAGCTCCCTTTGTGGAGTCTAATTTACAAAGAAATGGCTCACTGTACTTCTGGGTCTATGGAAATAAACTGGTTTGTGATTTATTTAGGCAGCCAGGCAGGCAGCATGTTTACTATAACTTTACTTACAAAAGGAGCCTGGAGTGCAAGTACAATGTGCAATGGACTGAAGGAAGCAATAAAGCTGTGTGTGAACATACAACATACAATTTTACTACTTTTTGATTTGAGCAGTTAGCTAATTTTCTGAGCCTAGTGGGTTATTTGTGTTAGGAGGAGAAATTGATGATGGAGTCAGGTGTTTCTTTGATGCAATCTTGTTTGATTACAAAGAATGTACAAAGTCCTGTTTCCCTGAAAACAGTAGGAATCAAACAGGAGAGGGAACTGTGAGCAAACAAACTCTGTCTCTTTCAGCTTGTGCTTTATCTAAAAGCTCTCTTTGCTTTTCTTCCAGGGTCATGCTACCAGGGCTGCTTTGGCTGTCCTTTGCTCCTTTTATGTTCTTCTATGTGTTTCTGCTGCTTCTGTCACATATATGGACACACATTTCCACCAATCAATGTCCCAGTCCCTGAGTATGCTAGACCAGTCCCTAGGGACACCCCTAGGGCCACATGGTTCAGCTTCTACTCATGCCTTGTCATTTGCCTATGTTTTGGATGATGGCTTCTATTGTTGCAGAGCTCTGGTTCCGTAAAAGAGCTTGATTGTTTCTTACATTTATTCTGAATGAAAGTGGGTGGTGATTCCCACCAGCTTCAATGAGGTTTTCCCCTACCCACTAGCATAACAAAATATGGGAATGAGATGTACCATCTGGTAGTATGGGAATGAGATGTACCATCTTCTAAAGACCACAAGATCAGGAAGAGGCGGGGTTTCTAGAACAAATAGCAGAATATCCAAAACACAAGACCTGATAATAGTGGGGGATTTTAATTACCCAGACATCTGATGGAAAAGGTCATAAGACAAAACACAATTTCCAGTAAGTGCTTGGAATGTATTGGACAACTTTTTGTTTCAAAAAGTGGAGGAAGTAACCAGGGGGACAGCCATTTTAGACTTGATTCTGACCAACAGGGAGGAACCAGTTGCAAATCTGAAGGTGGAAGGCATTTGAGGTTAAAGTGATCATAAAATGATAGATTTCATGATTCTAAAGAAAAGGAGTTAGAGCAGCAGAATAAGGATAATGGACTTCAAAAAAGTAGATGTTAAACTCAAAGAACTGGTAGGTAAGGTCCCATGGGAAGAAAATCTAAGGGAATTCAGGAGAGCGGGGAGTTTCTCAAGGAGACAATTCGCAGTTGTGTCTTTAATATTATCCTAATGTGAGGGGGGGGGGGGAAGAGGAAGAAAAGTATGGAGCTAATGGCTCCATTAGGAGCTCTAATGGCCTGAAAATCAACAAAGGAATACTATTAAAAATGGAAACATGGATGAATTGCTAAACCAACCCAATTTTCTTCATTGACAGAGTTACTGGCCTAGTAGATGATGGGGGGGGGGGGGGGAAAGCAGTAGATGTGATATAGCTTGATTTTTAGTGAGGCTTTTGATGCATGCCCACATGACATTCTCATAAGCAAACTAGAGAAATGTAGTCTGGATGCAATTATTATATGGTGGATGCACAACTGGCTGAAAGACCATATTCAAAAAGTAGTTACCAACAGTTTGCTGTCAAACTGGTAGGATGTGTCTAGTGGGGTTCCAGAGGGGTCAGTCCTGGGTCTAGGACAATTCAATATTTTCATTAATGAGTGGATAATAGAGTAGAGAGCATACCTATAATATTTGCAGATGACACTGTGACTGAAAGCACCCCTGTATTCACACCCTACATACTCCTGTAATAATCTTTGTACAAAATATGCCTTGTGAGATATCATTTGAAAATTAATTACTCACTAGTCAATTATATCCTGGTGAAATGTGTGTAGCAACATTATATGTAAAGTTATGAAATCCCTCTGTATGATGTTCTTAACATATGTTCAAAACCACGCAGCCCTGTCCAGGCAGAAGTATCCTGAACAAAGAAATGTGTGTTTACCTCCCCTTACGTATAAGTAATTCACAAAGGGTCTTCAAGAGAGCAGGGAGAGGAGATGCCAAAGGGAACCCTCAGAAGAATCCACTTCAAAGGCTAACTGGACTATAAAAGAAAGGGACAGACAACCCTAACCTCCCTCTCTCTCTTTCACCTGAGAAGACCAAGGAACCAGCCCTTTGACTTTGGGGGGAGATCCTGATCAGAGAAATTGGTCAGCCACGTCGCTGGAAACCTGAGTTAAGGATTTTACTTTGAACCAAGCCTACCTTGTTAAGTGCTAGCTTCTAGAAAGCATTTTGTCTTTATTTCTCTTGTAACCCTTTCTGACTTAACACCAGATACACTTAAAATCCTATCTTCTTTTGTTGGTACTTGCTTTATTTTTTTAATCTAAACCAATCCAGTGAGGTGTTTGAGCTGTTTGGTAACTCCAGTTAAAATAGCAAACTGTTGAATATTGACAATTTACAAGGGGCAACTGACCTTTAATATCTGAACTGTCCAGGAAAGGGCTCGACAATACAGAACACACTTTTGGGAAAATTCAAGACTGGGAGTATGAAACTACTTGCCGGGTTAACAAGGACTGGTGGATGTCAGACTGTGACTGGAGTGTTGCTGACAGGTGCTGGGGTTAGAGTTCCTGGGCCAGGGCTGTGGCTATACACAGACACTGAGGGTGTGACCTGCATGCTGTTTGTAAGTGGCTCAGGGTGGGATCTACAACAGCAAAGCATTGCAAGACACCCAGGGTTATGGGGCAGGTGGTGACACAACCTCACTGGTCTGGATTGCACTCTGACATGTGACGGACACCAACCTAGGAGGGGTTGCAAGCGCTTTGGAGGACAAGATTAGAATTCAAAACGATCTTGACAAATTAGAGAACGGGTCTGAAATCAACAAGATGAAATTCAATAAAGTACAAAATACTTCACTTAGGAAGAAAAAAATCAAATGTACAACTACAAAATGGGGAATAACTGGGTGGGCAGTAGTACTGCTGGAAAGGATCTGGGGATTATAGTGGATCCCAAACTTAATACGAGTCAGCAATGTGAGGCATCTGCAAAAAAGGCTGATGTTCTGGGGTCTAGTAACAGGAGTGCTGTATGTAAGACATGGGAGGTAAACGTCCCGCTCTACTTGGCGCTGGTAGGGCCTCAGCTGGAGTTCTGTGTCCGGTTCTGGGCAACGCACTTTAGGAAAGATGTGGACCAATTGGAGAGAGTCCAGAGGAGTTCAACAAATATGATAAAAGGTTTAGAAAACCTGCCCCATGAGAAAAGGCTAAAAAAACTGGACATGTTTAAGTCTTGATAAAGAAGATTGAGGGGGATCCAGATAACAATCTTCAGACATGTGAAGGGCTGTTATAAAGAGGATGATGATCAATTGTTCTCCACGTCCACTGAAGGACAAGAAGTAATAGGCTTAATCTGCGGCATGGAAGATTTAAATTAGATATTAGGAGAAGCGTTCTAACTACAGTAACTCCTCACTTTAACGTTGTAGTTCTGTTCCCGAAACATGCGACTTTAAGCGAAACGACGTTAAGCGAATCCAATTCCCCCATAAGAATGAATGCAAATAGGGGGGGTTGGTTCCAGGAAACTTTTTTTTTTTGCAGTACAGTACAGTACTGTAGTTGGGAGGTGCCCCCACCTTACCCCACACAGGCACAGTCCACTGGCACTGGAGACAATGAGGCAGGCAAGGAGGCTGAAGGTGCTGTAGGCTAGGAGAAGCACGTTGCGCAACAGCAGCTTCCCCTGCTCTGCAAGCACCAGGGGCGGGGGGCTCAATCCTCAGCCCACCCACTCCACCCCTTCTCCCCAAGCCCCCACCCTTAACCCGCCTCTTCTTCCCCCCCACTTTACTTTGCATGCTGCGTCCTTGCTTCTCCCCCTGCCTCCTGCCCGCAGCAATCAGCTGACTTGGGGCATTCAGGAGGGAAGGGGAGGAGCGAGGACATGGTATGCAGGCTTCCCCCTCCCTCCCCTGCCTCCTGAATGCCGCAAACCAGCTGACTGCCATGGGCAGGAGGGAGGGGGGAGGAGCAAGGATGCGGCGCACCTCCCCCCTTCCTCCTCCTCCGTCCCCTGCCTGCTGCCTGTGGCAATCAGCTGGCTTGCGATGTTCAGAGGGTGGGGGGAGAAGCGAGGACTCGGTGCGCAGCCTCCTGCCTCCTACCCTCGGCAGTCAGCTGGTTTGCGGCGTTCGGGAGGGAGGGGGAGCCTGTGCACTGAGTCCTCGATCCTCCCCCCCTCCCTCCTGAATGCCGCAAGCCAGCTGATTGCCACGGGCAGGAGGGGAGGGGAGGAGGAGGGGGAAGGTGCTGATCTGCAGGGTCTGCTAGTGGGTGGGAGGCGCGGCGGGGGGGGGTAGGGGAGCTGATAGGGGGCCTGCCAGCTGTGGACAAAGCGGGCAGCCAAACGACGTTATAGCGAAGCATTGCACAACTTTAAATGGAGCATGTTCTGTAATTGAGCAGGGACGTAAGATCGAAACAACATTAAGCGAGAGGATGTTAAGTGGGGAGTTACTGTATAAGGGTAGTTAAGCACTGGAATAGGTTACCAAGGGAGGCTGTGGAATCCCTGTCATTGAAGGTTTTTAAAAACAAGTTGGAGAAACACTTGTCAGAGATGGTCTAAGAACACTAAGTCCCACCTCAGTGCAGGGGCCTGGAGTAAATGACTTCTCAGCGTCCCTTGCAGCCCTACATTTCTATGATTTGTTAAGTGGAAAACAGCAGACACCTTGTGAGAAGTGTGGGTGTGTGCGTGCATGCATGCGTGTTGCACGCATATAGCTGTCTGTGAGTAATTATGTATATAAAATGACATAATGAGCCTGATTCTCCACTGCCTTGCAACTCATGTCGCCATTTACAACAGTGCAAAGTGAGTGTAAAAGGGTATTGTGGTATATTGAAAACTGTGTGACAATTACAAGCTTATCATTTGAAATTGCATGGGGTTGCCTGGTCACAGTGGCAGGCAAGGCATCTCTGAGGGAAACCATGTTGTTTAGGTCCTCTTTAGGCAGTTTGCAAAGAGAGACCACTTGGAACACGCTTGGTAGAATGATACTTCTGTTAGCAGCCTCCTCTGTTTTTGGTTGTGTGTTTAAGCTTCTGGATTCTAAGAAATAAAATAGTGTTATGCAGCAACCTTCCTGCACAAGTATTTGTTTTTTCCCCCCTAACTTCTCCATGAAAATTCCATAAACATAAGCCTACTAACGTGGCATTTTACGTTTGCTTTGCACAGATGCAAATGCTACAGGAGCCTGTGGAGAATTAAGCTAATAGTTGTCATTATTGATGGTAACATTCAGGAAAATGGCAGCACAAACTAGACAGCTCTGCAGCAGATGGACTCCATCACTACAAACTGCCTGTTAGCCATCAGATCAAGATGCCAAACTAGGAGGAATATAGAATCTTGATGAGGGGCAGTCAAAAAATTTCCATCAAAACTGTTTTGGTTTTCAACTAAACAGCTTTATTCACACACATACACACACAATTTCTTTCTTTCCACAGAAGAAAAATTATCTTTTGCTGAAATAATAAAATGTCAGCTGAAAATGGAAATATTTAGAGTTAGAAATATTACCACAGTGCCTCATGGGAGTTGAAGTTTGGGTGCCTCATGTCCCCACTCCACCCTACAGGGCCTGCTCCCCAGCTGAACTTAATCTTCCATGATGATCTACTGCCATGTGACTCTCCTGGTGTGCTGCCTGCTCTCATCAAGATGGGAGTCTAGTAGTCAGTCAGACCAAGGAGCATAGTCTATAGATGAGAATGAGAGCAGAGGTATCCCAAACTATGACTCCCATGATTCCCCCCCCCCCCACCTCAAAAACTCAGTGTTTTCTGTTCGGGGGAGAGGGGAGCGAAATCATTTTCAGACTAGCTTAGTCTTGATCTTTTTGGTAATAAATTCAGCTTTGCAAAAGCTGCTTCTATTTCAAGAACTGACAGAAAAAATATTAAAGGTGGTCCTTTACTATTTCCAGCTACTGTAACAAAGAAAATGCAGAGCAAAACTGAGTACACCAAAGATGTACATATAGCAATACAACAGCAGAGTCCTAAAATGTGTTTGTTGGTACAAGGTTATGTTTTTAAAAAAAAAAAAAAAAAAAGCAGTCCACTTTAGCATAAAGAGAATTGTGCTCTCATAAACATTAAGGGCCAAATGCTAAAGTAATGGAGCGACATCAGTTTGCAACACAAGTCCATATCATGACAAAAGAAGAATTTCCCTTATTTTTTTTCGCTCCAAGAGCAGCTATCATGACAGTATATTTTTAAAATATAAAAATTGAAAAGAGCAGAAAAAGAAATGCTGATTTCTTTTTTATTTCTGTAATTCTAGCATCCAACTTTGTTGTGACATTAAAATAAATCTCCTGAGCAACAGCTGAACAAAGACAACATCCTTCTTCTCCCCCCCCCCCCCCCAAAACACAAACAAACAAACAAACAAGCAAAACCAAAACCACGTACGGAAGGGAGAATTTATGAAACCTCTTCTGTTCAGGTAACCAGCACTCCAAATCCACTCTACATGACTGAGTACTCTGTGATAAAACACTGAAGTAACAAGCAGAAGATTAAAAAAAAATCCACCCTCTGAAAGCACTCTGAAAACAATATAAACTCCTAAGTTCATACGAAGTACATTTCACAGGCTACTCAAGCACTCTGATCTGTTGGCATAATTTAAACTTCAAATGTTAAAATTTAAACGTTTAATTTTAAATTAAACATTAATATGTTTAAACAAATTATGTCTTTAAAGAGAGTAATGGGAGGGGGCAGGGGTATTGACAGCTTACCCTAAGCCTTACACCAGTATGAGTGTGGTCCTCTTTATAGATGAGAAACTCAGATAATTCTTTCAGTCTGTGAAACCATTAAAAATATCTAATTAGATCTTGTTATAGGAATTAAGAGTCCTAAAAAAAGAGAGAGAATGAGACCCAAATAAATTTTAAGTAATCTGTATCTTTACAACATTTCTCAGTGCAGTGACAGAGTTAAACATGCTTCCACACAAAAGCAAACATACCCCAAGTCTAATGCTTTGTCTACACCAGTGGTTCTCAACCTGTTTACCATTGTAGGCCGCATATGTGGCCCATGATGTGTTATGTGGGCTGCATCTAATATTACCTCTATGGTCCTGAGGATGTCACATAGGCCACAGGTCTGTGCAGTGTGACAGGGTCTGGCCAGATGGCTACAAAGGGTGGTCGAAGGTAGATACATTAGTTCCAGGTTAAGCAGGTCCCTTTTCCCTGGGTAAAATAACGGGGACTATTCCAGAACACTCAGGAACTTTCTAGAACTAATTAAGCCAGGCAGGCTAATTAGGACACCTGTAGCCAATTGGGAAGCTGCTAGAATTAATTAAGGCTAATCAGGTTTTTAAAAAAAAGGCTCTTACTCCAGTTAGTGACGTGCGTGCAAGGAGCTGAGAGTGAGAGGGCATGCTGCTGGAGGATTGAGGAGTACAAATGCTATCTGGCATCAGGGGGAAGGTCCTGTAGTGAGGATACAGAAGGTGTTGGGAGGAGGCCATGGGGAAGTAGCCCAGGGAGTTGTAGCTGTCACACAGGTGTTACACAAAACACTATAGACAGCTGTGATCCACAGGGCCCTGGGCTGGAACCCGGAGTAGAGGATGGGCCCGGGTTCCCCCCATCCCCCCAACTCCCTGTTGGATACAGGAGGAGTTGACTTGGACTGTGGGTCCCACCAGAGGGGAAGGTCCCTGGCCTGTCCCCCGACCCACTAAGTGGACCAGCAGAGACTGTGGGGATTGTTCTCCTTCCTTTTCCCCATGCTGACCAGTGATGAGATTATCTGAGTGAACGGCAGATTTGGCCAAACTGAGGGCTACTGTGAATCTCTGAGGCGAGCAAAATCCACCAAAAAGCGCAGGACCCACCAAGGTAGAGGAGGAACTTTGTCACAGTGGATTCGATAGGGTTGCCAACTTTCTAATTGCACAAAACTGAACACCCTTGCCCCACCCCCACTCCCTCCAGCCCTGCTCCCTCCATCGCTTGCTCTCCCACATCCTCACTCACTTTCACTGGGCTGGGGCAGGGGGTTGGGATGTGGGAGGGGGTGAGGGCTCCAGCTGGGGCTGTAAGCTCTGGGGTGGAGCCAGAAATGAGGGGTTGAGGGTGGAGGAGGGGGTTCTGGGTCAGGTTGGGGTATGGGAGGGGGTGTGGGCTCTGGGAGGGGGCTCAGGGGTGGGGCAGGGGGTTGGGGTGCTGAGGGGTTTAAGGTGCAGGCTCTGGGAGGGGGTTTGGGAGGGGGCTCAGGGCTAGGGGTTGGAGTTTGGTAGATGGTGTGGGCTCTGGGAAGGTGTTTGGATGTGGGAGGGGGTTCTGACCTGGAGAAGGGGGATGGGGTACAGGTGATGGTGTAGGGTATGGGCTCTGGGAGGGAGCTCCAACCTGGGGCAGGAGGTTCAGGATGCGGGCTCTGGCCAGGCAGCACTTACCTCAGGTGGCTCTCAGTTGGTGGGGCTAAGGCAGGCTCCCTGCCTGCCCTGGCTCTGAGATGCTCCCAGAAGTGGCCACCATGTCCAGCCCTTAAGCAGAGGCATAGCCAGGCAGCTCTGTGCGGTGCATTCCTGGCCAAAGGGAGCTCCGCAGGCAGCACTTGGGGCGGGGGCAGCGCACAGAGCTGCCCTGATCGTACCTACGCCTAGGGGCCGCAGGGACATGCCAGTCGCTTCTGGGAGCTGCACGGAGCCAGGGCAGGCAGGGAGCCTGCCTTAGCTCCATTGCACCGCTGACTGGACTTTTAAATGTCTAGTCAGCAGTGCCGAGCAGAGCTGCCAGGGTCCCTTTTTGACCGGGTGTTCTGGTCAAAAACCAGACACCTGGCAACCCGATGATTGGATTTCACATTGAGAACCACTGGTCTACACTGTGCAGCTGTAGCGTCATAGAGTGGACACTTCCTACAACAACAGAAAGGGTTTTTCTATCAACTGCATCCGATGAAGTGAGCTGTAGCTCACGAAAGCTGATGCTCAAATAAATTTGTTAGTCTGTAAGGTGCCACAAGTCCTCCTTTTCTTTTTGTTTAATTTCAGTGTCCTGATTTTCTTTCTTCCTCCTTACTGTGTGTTCCTCTTTATCCCATTACTATAAAAAGGTGTGTTTACTTGTAAAATTTGAAAAAGCTGAAATGTAGATACGGAAATCAGTCAGTGCAGAAGGTTTGGAGAGTGTGTTTGTGGCAGAAAAAAATAGGAATAATATTTATATCTAAACTTGTATTTAAAAAAATTCAGAGTAAGTCTTCAGCAAATTTTAGGCCATATTCATACTGAATGTTTAATTCATCATAAGTAACATGCTTGATGATGCACAGGTCTGTTTTTCCATGAATGTGTATATGTAGCAACCATTAACATTAGGCATCCAGAGGAGAAGAGGCCACATCATATTTGAAAAATATATCTGGTTATTGTCTTTTTGCATAATTATTTATTATTGGGGATTTTACAACTTCCTCTGAAGCATCTGGCACTGATCATGGCCAGAGATGGGATGTTGACTGGCTAGACCATTGGTTGGATCCAGTATGGCAGTTCTTATATTCCTGTGGGAGACACTCAGCATTACAGTTTTAATATTTAAACTTGCCATCATTTTTTATATTGCTGTAGTTGGGTTGAATAATGTTAATAAGCAATGAGCACTTCTTAAACACTTGCTGTGGAGCACTGTACATTGTGCAGTTAACACCCCACTCAGATGCATGGGTGTCTCAGAGCTATTATTTCAGGCTATATACAGTGTCAGGCAGACATCCTGCATCAGTCACATTCGGGTCATGCTTTTCAGGGATTTTTCAATCAGGAAGACTGGAGATTTACTTTTTAAAAATGAAAGCTGATGTTCTGATTTAATCACGATTCTGGGAGCTGGGGATTTAGGTATGGGCATATAATGCCTATGCTTATTTTAGCCTTGCCTGCACCCACAAAGTGATTTAATCCACAGAATAACTAGCAAATTTCTCACAGAAAGAAGTTGTTGCTAGTCTAGTAATCCTATGACTGTTTAAATTGGCAATTCCTATCAATGAATGACAAGAAATGCTGGTTTATATGAACTCAAATAAAAAGCTGGAAAGACAGTGCTTCCACTTTTGTTTTTGTGCTCATTGTGAACTTTTAACACAGTCAGTAAAGGACTACAGATTAAAGGTAGCATTGTCTAAATTGAAAATCAGAATTATTTCATTTGAGTAAACATTGCCCATTACAAAAAAGAATAAATCTTCTGTGAAACAGAAGAGCCCTTCATTTCCTAAAAGCAAATGCAGCTAAACAAGGGGTGATTTTTTTTTACAATGAACCTAAGTGATTTTGAATTTAAGTTCTGCTTTAAAAAGTGATTTATGCACTTAGAAGCCTAAATCTCATGAAAATGAGACGTAGGTGATTTTGAAAAAATTACCCAAGATCTATTATAGAAATATATTTGGGGGGGGGGGGGGAAACAGTCACTAAAAGGCATGCACCATGCCATAATTACATTCTACCTGCTATGGCAAATATCAGGCCCTTGGAATCAGTGTGGTAGTAGGCAAAAAAAAGTACTTTATTTTAGGAGAAAAAGAAGGAGACAATCCATTTGAGGTGTTTACTTTTGTTTATTATTAATAGTAATGATAAGCGCACCTTTCAGATCTTTGGGAACAGGCCGCAAGGTGAGATCCCTTGATAGTGACAATTTCAAAGCCTTTAAGAACAGAAAGGTAAATTGCCCCACAGGACTGATGGAATTATCGTGAAGGAATAATTAATTTTGTGGAATGTTCTAATTTAAAAAATCTGTGCAATGGGAAAAAAATCTGTGCCCCTGTTCTATAGGCAAATCTGTCTGCTTAGATTTCTCCTGCGTTCAGGAAGAAATATTATTCTGAGCAAATATGGCACCAACCTTACATATTCCTCTCATTTTGGCAAACACTTTACTGCTTGGTAATTTCTATTTTAGTTCTGCATTTCTACATTTGTGACACATGTGACTAAATCTCTTTAATCTTCCATTTGAATTCCCATCAAGAACTTAAACTTAGAATGCAGTGCAAGCTGCCTTCCAGTTCTCCATAACATAGGCTTGAGAGTTACATTTGATTAAGAGGGTTTTACTCTCAGGGCTGGTCTCCACTAGAACTGCTGCAATTGATGTAACAGGGATCAATTCAGCGGGTCTCATGAAGTCCTGCTAAATCAATGGCAGAGCGCTCTCTAGTCAACTCTGGTACTCCAGCTCTCCAAGAAGACACGGGGTAAGTCGACCTAAGCTATGTTGACTCCAGCTATATTATTCACGTAGCTGGAGCAGCATAACTTAGGTCAGCTTACCCGCATAGTGAACACAAGCCCTCAGACAAAAGTTGATGTTATCTTGACTCCAGTGATAAAACATAGACTAATTAGGGTATGTCCAGAGACTAGAGATTGCAGTCCTGTTTTAACTTGAGTTAATTGATTGCCAATTAACCCAAGTGAACTACCTTCTAGAGTAAAACACAAACACTTATGTCGTGGACAAACTATCCTTTACAATCAGATTAGCTCAAGTCCTTTGACAATCAATTAATGTGAGAAAAACACGGCCGCAAACCCTAGATTGAATATACCCATATTGCATGTGAACGTTGGCTAGGAGTGATTATAGTAGAGCATGTGATTGTTTCAATCCCATTTTCCCCAGTGACATGTGCCTTCACGGTGGGATTGTCACAACCCTGGTAGAGCTCTCCCAGCTGGACACTCGCCAAGCTGCTGTGTTTTGGTCCCATCATACTGGGCTCCTGTGCTCGTAACTCCCCTTGGTCTCAGTAAGCAGCAGCACTCTCTCTTTCTTTGGCATCTCTGGCTAAGCTAACTGACTTCAGCCTAGTCTTTGCTTGCCATGAGTGTCACTTGCTAAATTTGTCCTTAGGTGGACCTGCTGGGTAGGACACAGGTGATGTTTTGGTCAGAGAATGTACTGTGTTGAAGGATGTAGATAAGAGGAAGTTAATCAGGACAATAAATACTGATAATAAATATATACAATAAATACACAAAGGTACTGACAAAAAAACACTGTACTGGGAAAAACAGGAAAGTCCCTATATTGAGTGAGGCATAATCAGTGTGCAATGGAAATAAACTAATTGGAAAAGAGAACATGATGACATGAAAATAGCATGGACAGCAAAAATTATGTCAACAGAAGGCTACACATGCATACTGTATGGGTTAAGTAAAACTCAGTGCTTAATGTTTGGATGGTCAGATAATGTGGAAAGGTATAAGCATGCAAGGGGCTACTTGGAGCTTCATAGGAGAATCCATCGTAAGCCACCTATGCCCCAGGAGAATATAATTGATATTTTTTCTGTATACCAGTCATTCATTGCTTTTATAATAATTGTAAAATGCAAGGCCATGCTTTTGGTTCAAATAAAAGTTTGAATGAATATATCTGTGTGCCTCAGCCCTGAGTGTGTGGTAATCCTCACTCAACCCTGCATAAACAGAGAAAAGTTGGTTCCTTCCAAGACAAGAGGCAATGTATAGACAGACACAAGGTAACAGTGAGATAATACCGGTCAGCGTATTAGGGAGACGCCTAACTGATGTTGGCTTTTTTGTAGGTATCACAGCAAAGAGGAATTTGAAGGAGGGATTATGAGGTGGGTTTATGAGGTGGTTTTGTGGAAGTTTGCAGGGAGCTCCTCCTATGAGGAGGAGTTAGTTTTCTTTTCACACATGATGATAAAGATAGTGACAAATCAAGGGAAGGTCAGCAGATAGATATAAGAATGAAGTTGGAAACATAAAAGCCTCTTATGAACAATTTCAAACCCTGTTTAAATTTTCTTCTTGAGGTAAACCCACCTGACCTGAAAAACTGATTTTGGAACGGGGAATGCCTAGAGTGGGCTATTTTCACTTAAGGGAATGATATAGCTGGGGCTGATTGGTGCATTAAGAAATCTGAGCGCAAAACTCTGTCTTTTACTTGCTTTTCTCGCAGAGACACACCATGTTCCCAAGCAGCTGGAAACTTGGCAGTAAACTAAAGAAAAGCTCACCTGTTGCCTGATCCAATGTGCACTGAAAACAATGGAAACATTCCCATTGCCTCTTGTGGATGTTGGATCAGGGCCCTAATGAGCCAGCAACCAGAAAATTGCTTGTTAATTATTTTACTTTGATGACAAGTTTGTTCCCTGTGACATTTGTTTTTAGTTTTTATTTTCTGTTTGTTTCTGTATGATTAAGAATGAAACATCTGCTCCTATTGTCTCCCTTCTATTTTCCACTTTTCATGTTCTTTCATGTCAGCTATATGCTTGGAACATCCTCCCACTTGACATAGCACACAGGGCTAGATTTTTCAAAAGAGCTCAGGGCCAGAATTTTAAGTGCTCAGCAGCCACATTTGGGTCCAGAATTTCAGAAGAGCTCCACTCCCATTTAGAGTATGTCTTCACTGCAGAGCAAACCTGGGTCTGGGCACGTGGGCTCCTAGGCGCTGACTCTGTGGGTACTCCAGGCTGGAGCACCCATGGAAAAAAATAGTGAGTGCTCAGTATTCACCAGCCACAGCTGTTCGGCGGCTGGCACTAATCAGCTGTTTGGTTGCTGGGGGAGGTGCTTGTGGGAGGGCGGAGAGTGGTGAGCGGTGGTGGGCAAGGCCTCGGGGAAGGGTTAGGGTGGGGACAGGAAGAGGCAGAGTGTAGGCAGGGCCTTGGGGGAGGGCGCAGACGGGGGTGGGACCTCAGGGCAGAGCGGGGGTGGAGCACCCCCAGGGAAAAATAAAACTCCGTGCCTATGCCTGGGTTAGCCTAGCTCAGATGTGAGCATCCACACTGGAAAGCCACACTAGAGCCATGCCTGAGTTGCTGTGCCCACACTGGAGCTGCACTCACCCTTGTAAGGTGCTAGACTTGTGGGGGCACATTCTGTAGGTCTTAGTGCTGTACTAAGCTGCCCCACCCTCTGAATTAGTTCTTAGTGTATTGTGGGAGAATTTATTGGCCCTTTCTGGGCCTCTGTGTGGAAGTGTTTTTAGCCCAGCAATTCAGTAAAGTAAAACATTTCTGGCTTCGCATGCAGTAGACTTCTGTTGGCCTCCTCTGTCCCAACTGGTGGCAAGACATGGACTGAGTTTAGGCTGATCTGCTGGCTTTAATGCGCATGCATATGTAAACTGAAAGGATAGTACTAACTCATAATTCAGGCTTTGGTCATGAACACTAACATTGCAGGACACCAGGGTACTACATAGATCTGGTATTTTGTAATTTGGATAAACTGGGATTTTAGTCTCACTCAATAATATGGATGCCAACATGACATCTGGGCCCGTGGTTATTTTAGGGGACCCAGATTTTCATCTACTGTCCTATGTAAGGATCCAGAGGACTAGAATCTGGGTCTACAGATCAATTTCAACTTCCACTTCCACACGACCACCTGGTAGCCATGGCAGAGCCACGATCAATGCACTATAAGCCTCCTTCCTTCCCCCACTGCCTCGGGCTGGGCTCGTGCCTGTGAAAGCCCAAGACCTTCTGGCCCATGGCGCTGGCCAGGAGAAGCCGAGCCCTGCAAAAAGCTCCCCACAGCGCTGGCATGGTTAAGCCTCTCTGCCCCTCAGCTAAGCTCTAGAGTGGTGGGGGAAAGGGGGTGGGGGTGGGAAAGTGAGTTCCAGCCTGTTCATGCCCCAAATCTGCAGGGTCCACAGCAGTCCCCTGGGCAGAGGCTTAGCACCCTCTTCACTTGCCCCCTCCGCCCTGGGTCCTGCCCCCAGGGAGCGCAGGGCTGCTCCGTCTCCTAGGCACCCTCCCCTGCTGAGCCATCTCTCTGGCTGGGTTCGTTGAAGCCCCTGCAGTCAGGTTCCCTGGGTCCTGGTGCACAATGCAGCCACAGGTTGCTGACCTCTGCCCTAGATATTAGAAAAGCGGGTACAAAAGCATAAACCAACGTAACACTTCCCGGGGAATCCAGCATTGTGAGGCACCTCACCACTACCTGCCCTTAGTGTGAGGGAGTATTGTCTGTGTCTGCTGTGGATCAGCTCCCTGACACCACCAGCCTCTGGCAACACAAGCACTGCCTTCCAGGCCCCTCCAGGCCTCACTTTTCCTGTACAGGTAGCAACATACACACACCAACCCCTGAGTCCTCTGAGCGTGCCTCACCCTTGTTCCACTGAACACTCACAGACCTCTGAGATCCACTATTCCCAAAAGAACGGTACACACCAGCTTAGAGGATTCACCTCAGGATCATCACTCTGGTTAACACACAGCACTTAGATACATTCATAGTGAAAACAAAGATAAGGTTATTATCAAAGAACAGATATTCAAATGAAAGTCAGTAAGAACACTGAAAACAAATGGCTACATACAAAACAAAATCATAACATGCTTTCCAGAGCCTTAACTTAACTCATAAGACCACCGCCTGTTTCCTACAGGACAATGTACTCGAAGTCTTTTCCCTGGCATTTTCAGCCAGGTTGGCTGAGATCCTGCTGTCCTAAAATCAAGCGCACTTGTCCTCGCAGACTGAGGGATACCTGGGTGTGTCTCTGTACCCCCAGATGGACCAAACCAGACCTTTGATGTTCTTCTGAAAATATCCTCCCCGCATTCCCTGCTGTTTACCTCTTCCTGTTAATTTCCTTCTGAAGTCTGCATATGTAACTTATAAGTATAGGTATTTATTAAGTGAGGCATAGGTATAAGGCAAGGCAATAATGCAATGAGCCCACAAGCCTCAATGCCTGTAAGACACTAACTTAGCCAAACTAATAAAGGCATAAGGCCCCAAAAGCCTTAAGCATAAATGTCTAACCTAGAGTCACCCTAGATCATAAGATATCACAAGATAGAATGCTGGGATATTTAGTTTATATCAGCTTGGAATATTTTTAGATAGGGACATCAGCTGATGTCTGGCCACAAGAATGCCGTGGTAACTAATTGATGTATATGGTAATAAGCTTGAGGTAAAAGGATTAATAACCCATGGGAGAGAGGCTCCCAAACATTAGTAGGGTGAGGAACTACAAATAAGGGAAAAGGGGCTGAACCGCCTCCTGAATATGCATTAGACATAATGGCATCAATGTAATGCATTATAAAAGTTGTATCCCAGCCTGTGTGCTTTGAGAGGAAGAGATGTATCCTTGGGAGATTCCAGGATGCTAACCACTGGTGATGGTGGTGATAGTGAGGGGGAACATGAGGAAGACGATAACTAAAGTGACAGGTTGTTTTGCAAGGGATGGTGTAAGTATATGGATGCTCAGCTCATTCTGTATTATCTCTATCCACCCTGCTGGGTTAGAGTGCTTGGGAACTTGCTAACTGTGTTAATGAAACTATTATAAGTGTAGTGTGATTTCCTAAGTGAGAATGTTGCAACTGTGCACATTGGGGCTCCTAGTTGAACAGTAATTTTGATAATGCTGGGCCTGATCTTGGGACAAGAACCTACCCAATTTCAGAATGTTAATTGCGGGAACTAAGTCAGTAATAAAAATCAATATATAATCAATAGATCAGGCAACAATAAGCTCTTCATTAGCATTTGACTCAGTATGCTAATAGATTCCTGTTGTAAGACACCCAGAACACAATGGTCTTTCAGGGAGATAAGTGTCCCCTATCTCTTTCTGAAGAAGTTTGTCTCAAGATACGTTGCCTTGGAGAGACCTGCCTTTAATTACAAGGCCTAGAGAACATAATTTTCAGCATATGTACATAACTCCTCACATATTTTCCATACACACACCTTGTAATGATTCTGATGACCAGTGTGACATAGGCTTTCAATGGGGACCTCACATGATCCCTGTTGGTGAACCCAGGTGATCCCTGTACCCTGGGTACCCATGTGCCCTCTGCCAGTTGACATCAATAAGTCCTTGGGTCACACTTGATCAGGTAAATGACAGTGTGTCAACTCACCAGGCCTGTGGGTGTCCAGGCAGGGAGCAGAATTTCCTTGTATTCCTGTTGGAGTGGATTGCAAACAGGTTCATTTATGGAAAGAACCACCTTAAGGAAAATCAACAGAAAATTTGCTGATTTAGCTCCTGTCCTCTTGTATCCAGCTTGTGACGGCTGAGGGAGTCAGCCTGACTTTTGGTCTCACTGCAAAGGCAAGCACCTTTGAGGGTCCAAGGTGCAGTAAAATATTTCTGGTGTGATGCTATTTAAGCTTTTTGTATTGGAAACAAAAGTGCTCTCGAGTAGGTTGGAGGATTCTGCTCTCTTAAAGCCAGGTTCCAAGAAGGAGAGAGAGAATTCTGGTCCGCAAAAGGAAAATGAAATGGTGCAGCTTTCTTTTGCCACAGGTCCACATGAAAGAAAAGAAGTAGACCTCTCACCTAGTCCAGTTGGGGAAAACAAACAAGAAAAGATCTTACCATGGCTACGGTTCTGGATACTAATATAGTCATCAGTACAAGACAAGCAAATAATTCAGCAGTTTTTCTGCAGTACAAATCATGCAAATATCTCTCCAATTCCTCCTTACCCATTTCTGGTAGAGCTGAGAATGAAACACTGTCTCTAATGGCCAACACAAGTCTCATCCATTTAGTCATACTGCTGTTCAGAATGAAGGCACTAGATCTACATATTTGGCTATGTTGACTGTAACCACCAGATCACACTCCCCACCAGAACCAGGAAAAATGATTAAGGGAATTAGTTAGGAAAATGGACTGGACTGAAGAACTCAAGAATCTGAATGTGGAGGAGGCTTGAAATTACTTTAACTCCAAGTTGCAGAACCGATCTCAAGCTTGCATCCCAAGCAAGGGGAAAAAAATCATAGGCAAGAGTTGCAGACCAAGCTGGATGAGCTAACATCTCAAACAGGATATTAAGAGAAAGTGGAAAGCTTACAAGGAATGGAAGATGGGAGGGATCAGCAAGGAAAGCTACCTCTTGGAGATCAGAAAGTGCAGGAAAAAAGTGAGAACTCTGAAAAGCCAAGCAGAATTGAACCTTGCAAAGGAAATTAAAACCAACAGTAAAAGGTTCTATACCATATAAATAAAAAGAAAACAAGGAAAGAAGAAGGGACTGCTAAACTGAGAGGATGGGGTAGAGATTAAAGGTAATCTAGGCATGGCCCACCACCTAAATGAATACTTTGCCTCAGTTTTTAATAAAGGAGCTTAGGGGTAGTGGCAGGGAGGCTAATGGAAAGGAGGATAAGGAAGTAGAAATTACCATATCTGAGGTTGAAGCCAAACTCAAACAGCTTACTGGTACCGAATTGGGGATCCAGATGATCTCCATCCAAGAAATATTAAAGGAACTGGCACACAAAATTGCAAGCTCAGTAGCAAGGATTTTAAATGAATCTGTAAACGTGGGGATTGTACCCTATGACTGGAGAATTGCTAATGTAGTACCTATTTTTAAGAAAGTGAAAAAAAGTGATCCAGGAAACTACAGGTCCATTGGTTTGACCTCAGTTGTATGCAAAGTCTTGGAACAAATTTTGAAAGAGAAAGTAATAAGGATGTAGAGGTTAAACAGCAAATGGGTTTTACGAAAGGTAGATCATGCCAGAGCAACCTGATCTTTCTTTGTATAGATCATTGATGTTTTTAGACAGAGGCAATGCAGTAGATCTAATCTACCTGGATTTCAATAAGGCATTTGATACAGTTCCACATGGGAAATTATTAGTTAAATTGGAGAAGATGGGGATTAATATCAGAATTGAAAGGTGAATAAGAAACTGGTTAAAGGGGAGATTACAACTGGGTCATACAGCAAGGTGAACTGTCAGGCTGGCGGGAGCTTGTTAGCGGAGTTCCTCAGGGTTCAGTCTTGTGACCAATGTTATTTAAAATTTTCATTCATGCCCTGGGCGCACAAAGTGTGCTAATAAAATTTGCAGAAGACACAAAGTTGGAAAGTAGTTCCAATCTGAGGAGGACTGGAATATCATACAAGATCTGGAGAACCTTGAAAACTGGAGTAATAGAAATGGGATGAAATTGAATAGTGCAAAGTGCAAGGTCATGCTCTTAGAGACTAACAAGAATTTTTTCTGTAAACTGGGAATATATCAGTTGGAAGTAACGGAGGCTGATCACAAGATGACTACGAGTCGCCAATGTGATGTAGCCATGAAAAAGGCTAATGCAATCACAGGATGCATCAGGTATTTCACGTAGAGACAGGGAAGTGTTAGTACCATTATACAAGGCACTGGTGAGACCTCATCTGGAATACTGTTTGCAATTCTGGTAGCTCTCATTTAAGAAAGATCATTTCATACTGGACCAGGTGCAGAGTAGGGCTACGTGGATGATCAGAGGAATGGAAAACCTACCTTACAAGAGGAGACTCAAGCTTGTTTAGCCTAAGAAAATGAAGGCTGAGGGGAGATATGATTGCTCTCTATAAATACATCAGAGGGATAAACACCAGGGAGGGAGAGGAGTTATTTAAGTTAAGTGCCAATGTTGACACAAAAAACAAATGGATATAAACTGGCTGTCAACAAGTTTAGGCTTGAAATTAGACAAAGGTTTATAGTGATCAGAGGACTGAAGTTCTGGAACAGTCTTCCAAGGGGAGCAGTGCGGGCAAGAAACCTAACTGGTTTCAAGACTGAGCTTGATAAGTTTATGGAGGGGGTGGTATGATGAGACTGCCTACAATGGCACAGAGCCCATCTGTGACTGCTAGTAGCAAATATCCCTAACTACCATAGATGGTGTCAGGGTTCCTTCCCCACTCTGAACTCTAGGGTACAGATGTGGAGACCCGCATGAAAGACCCCCTAAGCTTATTCTTACCAGCTTAGGTTAAAAACTTCCCCAAGGTACAAACTTTGCCTTGGCCTTGAACAGTATGCTGCCACCACCAAGCGTTTTAAACAAAGAACAGGGAAAGAGACCACTTGGAGACGTCTTCCCCCAAAATATCCCCCCAAGCCCTACACCCCCTTTCCTGGGGAAGGCTTGATAATAATCCACACCAATTTGTACAGGTGAACACAGACCCAAACCCTTGGATCTTAAGAACAATGAAAAATCAATCAGGTTCTTAAAAGAAGATTTTTAATTAAAGAAAAGGTAAAAGAATCACCTCTGTAAAATCAGGATGGAAAATACTTTACAGGGTATTCAGATTCAAAACACAGAGGATCCCCCTCTGGGCAAAACCTTAAAGTTACAGAAAACAGGAATAAACTTTCCTCTTAACACAGGGAAAATTCACACAAAACAAAAGATAAACTAATCCGCCTTGCCTGGCTTACCTTTTCTGGTTGCAATATTGGAGACTTGGATTAGGATGGGTTGGAGAAGATGGATTTCTGTCTGGCCTCTGTCAGTCCCAAGAGACAACAAACACGTAAACAAAGAGCACAAACAAAAGCCCCCCCGCCCCCAGATTTGAAAGTATCTTGTTCCCTTATTGGTCATTTGGGTCAGGTGCCAGCCAGGTTAGCTGAGCTTTTTAACCCTTTACAGGTAACAGGATGTTGCCTCTGGCCAGGAGGGATTTTATAGCACTGTAAACAGAAAGGTGGTTACCCTTCCCTTTATATTTATGACAGCAGTAGTCTGGGAGCTGACCTTGTTTGTGAAGACAGAGGCAAAAAAAGCATTGAGTACATTAGCTTTTTCCACATCGTCTGTCACTAGGTTGCCTCCCTCATTCAGTAAGGGGTCCACACTTTCCTTGACTTTCTTCTTGTTGCTAACATACCTGAAGAAACCCTTCTTGTTACTCTTAACATCTCTTGCTAGCTGCAACTCAAAGTGCGATTTGGCCTTCCTGATTTCACTCCTGCATGCCTGAGCAATATCTTTATAGTCCTCCCTAGTCATTTGTCCAATCTTTCACTTCTTGTAAGCTTCTTTTTTGTATTTAAGATCAGCAAGGATTTCACTGTTAAGCCAAGCTGGTTGCCTGCCATATTTACTATTCTTTCTACACATCAGGATGGTTTGTTCCTGTAATCTCAATAAGGATTCTTTAAAATACAGCCAGCTCTCCTGGACTCCTTTCCCCCTCATGTTGTTCTCCCAGGGGATCCTGCCCATCAGTTCCCTGAGGAAGTCAAGGTCTGCTTTTCTGAAGTCCAGTGATCACAGCACCTGGAGGGGTTTGCTCCGTGTCACTAACACAGCACTGTAAGTGACAGGTCAGGCTGGAGAGTTAAGGAGACCTAATTTTCCCACAGTTTCAGGTTGTACCCTGGGGTTATGTTAGACACATGCTCGGAATTTACTGCAACCAACTAACATGTTAACATTATAATTAGCCTTGTTTAAACTAGGATATTAACACATGTTACGAACACACCTCTTTTCCTAGTGTAGAGAAGGCTGTACAAGGGACAGGGAGAAAACTAGCTGGAAGCTGGCTGGAGTGGGGAAGAGCTGGGTGAGCAGCTTGGGGAGAGGGAACAAATTGGTTTGGATGGGAGGGCATGGTCAAAGTGCTTTGTCAAAAGGCTGGGAGAGCTAGGGAGATGGGAAGAGCCTTGTTTCTGGGGGAGCAAGAGGTGGGAGCAAGGTTGCAAGAAGACATGGTGCAGTTTGGGACATGTTTGCTTAATATCCTAGATAATCAAAGGGAAGACCATTCAGCTCTGATTTTTCCCCATGTTTTTTTGTTACTATGTGGATATAGTTTAATATTCTGTTGCATGGCATATCATACAAGACTATCCAGGTTTCCTTCCTTCTATGAGAAAAATTGTATTTTTCACCAAGGTCGTGTCTTTTTTTAAAAAACTGTCAGAATCATTCAGATTAAATGCATGAGGAAATCAATAGCAGAATTGTATTAAAGAAAAACACAGCTTTGCTCACAGTTAAAGGTTTCAAGTTCAATAACGTTGGACTTTAAAGAGAAAAAAAGAAATCCCTTCATTTTTACTATAATGCACTTAATGCACCATACAGAGAAGAATAGAAACTCTGTCCAATAGATCTTTTGTGTTTCTCTCAACCTTTGCTATCAGCTTTCTTTTCCATTTCTGTTTAATTCTCCTTGTTCATTAAAAAAAAAAAACCCTTCCATTGCCACTACAGTAGATATAAATATATCCTGTCACACAGAATGCTCCTGATGTTTGGGAAGTATCTTTTCAGGCCTTATTTTGAAATATAAGTAGAAAAGAAATTCTGAATTCTGCTCATTCTTTCAGACAATACAAAGAAAGATAAAGAGTGTGTTAGTGCCACATTGAATACATTTACCCAAACATTCTTGATCTCAGCAAGTTAACAATGAGCATACCTAATATGCAATGATAGGAAGAACCAAATAACTGAGTCATACCTGCCCTCATTTTACTGATATCACCAATATGTCCAAATACTGAAAGTAACTTTGTCTTCTGAGTTTCTTTCACATCAGAGTCACAACCCAAGTATGGATTGGTCCAAAATGTTGTATACAAAAACACTGTAGTTGGAACTATCCTTAATTTGTAGCTTCAGTGCAGCTGTACAACAGATATGCTTCCTTCACTTAGAAATAGTCTTTTACTATGTCTCTTAGATACCCTCTTCAATTTAAATCTACTTCAAGCAGTCACTTAACACAGCCTTCTTTTGAACCAAGATTTCTTTCTTTTTTTTTATTGCTGTCTTAGAATATTCCTCCCCCTGACAGCTAGTCTTTCTTTACATGGTACAGTGACTTTTTATGGGCTTCTGCCATTTAACTATCACTAAAGGTTTAATGTTCCTAAAGGCCTTCAGTTTTATTTATTTACTTACCTTGCTGTGTAGCTGTGATACAGAGGCCCATTGATGGCTCACTACACTGTCAGCAACGCTTGTCAGGCCTGACATCCTCACTACACCTAACACACTGTTGTCATGACATATACCCAAAAGGTGGCATGTAACATAGCACTGGAAAACTAATAACTCACTGATAATTAATATTCTTGTGTGTTGTTTGTATGAGGTGTGTACAAAGAGATATAAACGTGTTGAAATTATTAAAAATGTGTGCCAGGCAAGACATAGGGTACCCCACCCTAGACAAAGGAATGTGGTTCCACCTGCTTAAATGTGTCTCCAAGGTAAACCAAGAGACACTGGAAATGCTTGTACTTCAAAGGTAAACAAAGCCATCAAGCTAACCAGGGGAGGAAGTAACCACTCATCTATCACCCACAGAGGAGGAGCCAACATGAAGTCTTCACCAGACCACATAGTGTCTCTTCCCAGCAGGAGAAAAGGAACTTTACCTGAAAATACATTTCAGTGGTTTACTGGCCTATATAGAGAGGGGGAGTGAACTTCTAAGTTATCCTTCACCTGAACAAACAAAGAAACTGAGCCCTTTGAGCTCTGTGAAGATCATGGCAAGAGAGTCTGGTTACCCATGCTGGAAAGCAGACTCAATGAGAAACACTTTGAGCAAGCGAGTCTAATTTATTAAATCAGGTTTTAGTCTTAGAAGGGTATTTTTATATTTGCGGGTAACCCTTTCTGTCTTTATTCCTTACACTTGGTATTACTGAATCTTATGTCCTTTTCTTAAACAAACTTACTTTACTTTTACTATAAACCTGTTCAGTTAAGATAACAGTTGGCAGTGTATTGTCTGTTTAAAGGAGCAATGAATTTCATAACTTTGGTAAATATTAAGGAAGAGGGCTGGACACTACAGGGCAGATGGTTTGGGGGAAATTCAGGATGGGGAGAGTGTTGAGGTCATTCTGAAAAAAGTAACTGGGTGGTAGAAACCAGAGTGTGATCTGCTTACCTGTCTGATGGCTATTGGTGTCTGGGCTGAGACTCACAGTAGCACAGCGTTCAAGGCATCCAGAGTTGCCAGGCAGACGGTGACACAACCCCTTACTGGTCTGGGTTAAACTCTAAAGTGTCATGATAGATATAGAGGGAGTGAATCCAGGATTTCTGCCTTAAGAGTGGAGCATGTGTGTACACTCCAGATTTACCTCTATCTCTGCTAATATTTGGGTATTTCTGCACCATCTAACTACTTGCAGTATATTTGGGGTCAAGGGCCATCTTTCTTATCACATTAATTGACACATTTTCTGTGTACATACTTCTGAAAATGGTATTTGAGCTCACTGATTGGCAACTAAAAGATGGTATCCCTAGCCTCTGTTTGCCAGAAGCTGGGAATGGGCGACAGGGGATGGATCCAGTGATGAGCTGCCAAAATTTTAACAATGGGTTCCCTCCTCACCCCACGAGGGGGTTGTTGCTCACCCCCAGCCCCCCAGGACTCCTGCCCCATCCAACCCCCCCGTGTTCCTTGATGCCCCCCCCAGCCCCATCCACCCCCTCCCCTGTCCCCTGACTGCCCCCAGAACAGGACAGGAGGGTCTTGTGGGCCACCGTAGTGGGTGCCCACCCCACCCCTAAGAGCCAGAGGCACCTGCCGGGGGGCGAGGTGGGGAGTCCCGGAGGTGCTTACCTGGGACAGCTCCCAGGAAGCATCCGGCAGGTCCCTCTGGCTCCTAGGGGCGGGGGAGCGTAGCTGAGGGGAACGGGGGGAGCGGCTGCTCCCCCACTGATCACATCAAAAGTGGCGCCTTAGGCGCTGACTCCTTGGGTGCTCCGGGGCTGGAGCACCCACGGGGAAAATTTGGTGGGTGCAGAGCACCCACCGGCAGCTCCCCACCCTACGCCCGGCCCCAGCTCACCTCACCTCCGCTCCTCCTCCTCCCTATAATGCACCGCCCCACTCTGCTTCTCCGCCCCCCAGCTTCCCATGAATCAGCTGTTCAGTGGGAAGCCAGGGAGGGCTGAGAAGCAGGCGACGGCTTCCCGCTCAGGCCGAGGGTGGTGGAGGTGAGTTGGGGCAGGGAGCGGTTCCCTTGCGCGCCCCCCGGGTTACCTGCTGCGGCGCAGGCGGCCCTCCTCACGCCCCCCCGCCCTAGCTCACCTCTGCCTCCCTGGGCCTGAGCGGGAAGCAGCGGCTTGCTTCTCAGCCTGCTCCAGCTTCCTGTGTGAACAGCTGATTCGCGGGAAGCCTGGGATGGGGGGCAGAGAAGCAGAGTGGGGCGGTGCGTTCAGGGGAGGAGGCGGAGGTGAGCCGGGGCCAGGCCGGGGGTGGGGCGGGGAGGGGAGCTGCTGGTGGGTGCTCTGCACCCACCAAATCTTCCCCTTGGGTGCTCCAGGGCTGGAGCACCCATGGAGTCGGTGCCTAAGGCGCCACTTTTGGCTGGTTAAATTTAGAAGCCCTTTTAGAACCAGTTGTCCCTCGCGGAACAACCGGTTCTAAAAGGGCTTCTAAGTTTAACAACCAGTTCTAGCGAACCGGTGCGAACCGGCTCCAGCTCACCTCTGGATGGATCACTTGATAATTCCCTGTTCTGTTCATTCTCGCTGGGGCACCTGGCATTGGCCACTGTCAGAAGACAGGATACTGAGCTAGATGGACCTTTGGTCTGACCCATATGGCTGTTTTTATGTTCTTCTGCATCTTATGGATAGGCAAGGGACATCTGAACATCCATCCTGAGTGCCATTGACCAAGAAGCGTTATGGATTATTCAATCTAATGTTTCACCATGAATAAAAGCTGTCTCTTTCCCAGTGTCAGTTTGTGACCCAATTCTGATCTGTAAATCATGGACTCTATAGACAAGAAAAACCTCTTAGTTATCAAGTCAAGGACTCTGTTAAACGTCTCTGCTTCCAGAAATAACACCCATGCTTCAGTACATTTACTAGTGTTTTGCACAGTGTAGTTTTAAATGTGCTAAGAAACAGGCTTGTACAATTCCCTTGAGAGATTATGCCACAGCTCACTAGTTCTCACTGTCAGGAAGTATTTCCTGATATTCAGTATGTATTCTCTCTTTATTAATTTAATTTCATCACTTCTACTTACATTACCTTTTATTATGCAGGATAATTCATTGTCCTTCTTTGGGGCTTACACCTTTCCTATTTAATGGGGCACATGGTGACAGACTACAGTCATTGTTTAATCAAACTACAATGGGCACAATTAAGAAGTTTTCTTTTTAAAGAGATGTTACTGGTTCTAGCTGTAGTCCCTATCAGGTACAGAAATACTTGGTAAGGCTGATGATACCAGTAAAAAAGGCAAATGAAAGCTTTTTAGCTAGATCCACTGCAATAATATTTACATACTTTGACCTCTCCTCAACATTTTGGATTCACAAAAATCTTTCTCTTTTTCTTCCCCTAGACCTCATTTCTGTTTCTCACATTTGTTCTAGTTATGCATTTCTCCTCACCAAGGTTTTTCCTGGATAATTGTCATCATCCTCATGCTTTTAGCCAACTGGCACTGACCTAAAGCTCTTTCTTCTCTCTTCTGCATGGACTGGATTGAACAGCCTCTGCTGTGTGTGCCCTGAATAGGTGTTGCTCTTTTCTGGTGGGTGGACTGGCAGCAGGCAGATTTCCTTTCGTAGATGGTGGGGCCATTTGAATAATGTGCTCTCCTTGGTCTGCATGCACCTCTTGCAGAGTAGGAGTACTTGTGGCAGCTTAGAGACTAACAAATTTATTTGAGCATAAACTACAGCTCACTTCATCGGATGCTGTAGCTCACAAAAGCTTATGCTCAAATAAATGTTAGTCTCTAAGGTGCCACAAGTGCTCCTTTTCTTTTTGTGAATACAGACTAAAACGGCTGCTACTCTGAAACCCTTGCAGAGTGTAGGAGTCGGCCAGCTGCAGCAGCAATCTACTGGCTACTTCCACGGTGCAGGGAACAAAAATTAAGGAGGTGTTATTTTGGAGGGGAGAGGGCCAGAGATCTGGGGGCCTTTTAGGGTAGGGAGAGCAAAACAGATGGACACAATTTAACATTAGTAAATTCCACTTAATTTATTTGAGTTTCTACATGGTGTTATACAATCCTGACAGAGGTGGGGGCCAAAATCGTTGTTTGGAATATGAGGGAGCTTCTCCTGCCTGACTGAGAGGAAGGAAGGAGAAACAATATCCCCACTTTTCATCACTCTTCCTCTCTCTCTTTTCCCGCATTCCTTCCTTTCCCTCGCTGCCTCCTCTGTAATCTCCCACACTTAAGTCTCCCCTGTCTTCCCTCATACTTTCCCTCTTCATTGTCTTTTGAAATTGGTGGTAGGGAGAGCAGGTCACCCCTATCCCCTGAACCTTATCAGAGTAGGTTGGCACTTCACAAAGCTTTGCCTCACAACTGCGGAATGCTGGCAAAATAGCAAGTTTAGCTCTCGTGAGGAGGGATTGTCCAGTACCAGGCCTAAAACCGAATGCGGCAAGCAGCCCCAAAATAGCTCCACCACAATTTTACAATGGGCTGTTTGTCTCTGAGAGTGTCTTGTGCCCTTTGATCAATCCTTAAAAGTAAGTTTTCATTTTTGTTACTATACTTTATATTTGTTTTTGTTAAAGATATCTTGCTTCCCACTCTTGAAAGAGAGGAGGGCTGATGACAGATTCAGACTGGGAGGAAGATTGGCTGCTCTGCTGCTGCTGAAGTTATTGTGCTAGCCTGGCTCTACTGATGGGTCAGACGTGCCTTCGAGATTGACACTCAGTATGTCTCTCACATGATGAGACGGGCCTTTAAGGGGATCAAGTTCTACCTCTGACCCAGGCCTGGTTCCCTGCCCCTCCCCCCCATCACATGACTGAGAAAGCAAGGGTCTGAGAGCCCTGTCCTGTTGGGAGATAGAAAAGGCAGCATTTTCCTGAGTGGAGGGATATCTGCGGGAGAGCAGCTGCTTGTTGGGAGAATCTAGACCTCACGTGGGGCTCGCCACCAGGAGACCTGGGGAAGCACATACGTAGCCCAGCATGGGCTGTGGAAAAGGTCTGTGAGGAGGCAGCCTAAAAGGAACCTGGTAAGGGGTGAAGCAAGTGAAGGAAACATCCTGGGGCAATATAGCATTTGTGTGGGCCGGAGAATCAGCACTGGTGTACTGGTCCTTGTTTAGGGTGCCCAGGCTATAGCTTCCAGACAGGATAGGAAGGAAGCTCCCCTTTTACCTTTGTGTCAATGGGGGGTGGAGGGTGAGACCAAGACAGACCCTGATGGGGAAATACTATTGATTAAACCTTGGGAGGGCTGAAGAACTGGGGAAGGGCTGATGGTGGTTTTGTGTTTGGACTCTTTGTTTAACCCCAAATGTGGGAGGACTCTTACAAGGTTTGGCCAGAGACTCATACCCCAAGTCATGAAAAGACCAACCACCAAGGGGGAAAACTGAGGCAACGCTTGTGTCTCCATGATAGGGAGAAGTAAACTAGTGTTATAATTGCCATGGGCCAGTGAAGACCAGTCATGCTATAGAGGTGACACATTTGAACTCAGAGAAAGGAGGATGGCTAGATTTCTCTTGCAAGTCTTTTTGCTGGCATACTGGGTTATCTTTGATTGTACTGTAATAAAATGGGGATTTACATTTATTCAGGTTCTTAATTCTTCCAAGGCATGTACTCATGTTCTCTTTCCAACTCCAAAATTCAGGACTGCTCTACTTCCGCTTATCCAGTATTAGATTCCACCTACCAAAAACCAGGATGATTTCATAAAACAGAAGTGCTAGCTACTGACCCTGTCCTTGCTATTCTATTTAATGAGGTCCTCCCAGTAGAGCTTTCATAGTTTGGTATGACCTAACCATATGAGCTAGTCCTCACAGTGATTTCTAGACCATTATAAGTTAAACAATATGGGAAGACATACATAGTTTGTATACTTACCATAAATATAATATTTAGAGAGATACCATGGGAGCAAATCCTGCTAGCTTTACACAGGTAATTCTTAGTGTAATCAGTGGGCAAAATCCTGAGGCCCAAGCAGGGCTGTTACTCCTACAGAGCAGAGCTCTGTTGCTGGCCTGATTGACAAACGGTCTCTCCAAGGTTGAATCCTGCAGAGCTCCACAAGGAGGGCCACTTGGCAGTAACCTCCATGGAGCCAACCGAGGGGGCAATGGGAGGCTTCCAACTAGGCGCTTCAGTCAGCACCTCCTGGTAGGAGGGGTTAGTGGCGTCAGGGGGAGCTTTGCTACCCCTTGGGGGCCTGATAGACGTGACTGACAGCTGCATTTAAGGAAACCTCCTTCCTATTTCATCCCCCTTCGCTCCGCTGCGGTAAGTCACAGTCGTGTGTTCTACCTCCAGTCACCTTGATGACTACTTATTTATATAAACAGACCCTTTGCAGATTTAGTCCCACCTTACATGTTGTCTAAATTCCAGAGTATGAGCTCTCTGAAGCAGGGACTGTCTTTATGCTTTTTGACTGTACAGTGCAGTGGAGCCTTTTATCCCTGTTTTAAAGTCCTTAGCTGCCACTGCAATGGAAATAATTTAGAAATAGGAGAGAGAAGGGGCTGTGGCTGTGTGATTACAGAGCAGCTGCTCAGTCAGTGCCCAGCGAGGACCTTATGTCCTTTGATTCCCTTCCTGCACCTCAGGAGCAGAGCTTGGCCAGGTGACAGAGCTGTGACTGAGCTCTGCACCCACAGAGGAGGGCAGTCCTGATGTGGCCCAATGGGATTATTTGCATGTATAAAGTGAGCAGGATTTACCCTTACAACGTACATTTGGTACCATATTTATAGAGTGTGGTCACATTTTAAAAGTGTTGTCTGGTTTTGAAAGATTCTACTGGTCTGGCAGTGATACCCTGTGTTTAAAAATGGATGGAAATCTTGAAGTGCAACACAGAGAGAGTGGAATAGTGTTGGCAGAGAGTTGAACAGTGCTATGGAACTGGCCAGATTATATATTTACTTTTAAAAAATATATGATTCCATGAGGTTTCCTCCTGTGATCTTCTGTAGTGACCATAGACAGAACTTGTGAAGAATATAGGAACTGGTGGTTAGCTGTGACCAGAGTTGTACTACAGTGTACACTGAAAATGGCATTTATCACTGTTCTCCACTGTAGATGCTCCTATGGCCTGTCAGTCCAGCCATGCCCTGATAAATATTCACCCATAAAAATCATGGTGTTGAATTATCACTTCTAAATTGACAGAGTTCATTATAATTTGCCACCCCAATTTACAGTTCCTCAACAGTATATAAAGTTTAGCTTTCTTGTGATTTGGGAATACTTAAATGACCCTATCAAATTTTTTTTACAAGAATTCTTCATTGTTACAAAAAACACTTCAGGTGTTTAAACTTGAAGAATTTGAAAGAACTTACAGTAACTTACTCTTCACCATATCTGCTGTTTACTTTTTATTCAACTTGGACAGAGAAACAAGACTAGTTTGCTGTGTAGTCTCAGGAACCATCAATTTACTACACGGTTTGGTTGCACTTTCAGATGTTACTGGGGAATGTTGAATCATTGCCACCATCTTTTCAGAGAGGGTTATACTAAAACACAATAGAACATTTTTACAAAAAAGAAAAACATGAAAACGTGTAGTATCAGGTTTAGTAAAATGGCAGTTTCTAATGGTAGGGCATAACTGTAAAATTATATTTTTTGTGCTAGGGTTCTTAGAGTTTGTACAGTTGTATGACCATTACATTTTTTAGTTTTTTTCCCCTAGTTGAGATATAACTATTGGAAACAAAATTCTAACTCCATATTTTGCTCACAATACTTCCGTAATAGAAACACAGGTAGGCTGTTCTCAAAATGTTATTTGAGATTTTGGTGTATCAAAACATGTTAGCACAATGAACTTAGTGTCTTGACTTTCAGAAGTTCAGAGCACTGGTAGCTCCCATTTACTTTGGCGTCTCTGAAAATCAACTGATATTTCTCTTGATGCAGAGGGGTCTGAACTGCAACACCAGAACTGAGCCCCTCTAAACTCTGGAGTAGTTTGGATCTGAGTATGAACTTCAGGACAAATTCCTTTCTCCATAACAGGCTGACCTGGAATCTGAGCACCCCCAAACTTCTAAGAAGTGTGAATTAGCATCCAGTTTCAGAAATGAAATTCCTAAGCTGGGCCCATTTCTAGTTTTTAATGAGCAAAACCAAACACTTTTGCTTGTGAAAATAAACTGGCAGGGGAAAAGTTTCTGACATTTCATTAAACAAGCTGGGAAACTGTTCAAATGTACTATATTAGTAGGTAGAGATGAATATTCTAAGTTAAGGATATACAATGAACTCTGAATGCTTGGCTTCTATGAATTTAAATCTAAAAACATAAAGATAACTTAAAGTCCTGATCCTGCAGTGCCTATGTTGGCAAAACTCCCGTAGGTAGAGACTGCAGGGCTTGTCTCTTAGTGGTAGTTTTCTGTAATTTATTTGTAGTTCGAATGGTAGTGTCCTTACATAAAGAGATAAAAACAAATTGGTTATGTACTTCATTGTATGGTGTAAATATGCAGTTACAGAAATTGCTTAATAATCAGTGACTATAAAGGTTGCTTCTGAATCATTTTGGTCTATCATATGTGAGCCTACTTGAAGACTTCTTAGTTTTGTGGGTCAGTGAGTGTACCAACCCCAAGTCAAAGTGGAATAGGTGCTGTTTTCATAATACAGTACAGATGTATGTGGTGAAGTCCATATGCTAACAATTCTAACACCCTTTTAATTTAAGAAACACTACTGTACATGTTTGACAAGCCATTTAGAAACAAAATAATTTGATAATTTAAACATTTTTGTCTAGAGAACAAAACTGATTAGCTCACGTTGTGGTCTGACAACTTGCTAATTTTTATTCTTAAAAAAAAAAAAAAACCACCCCAAATCCTAAAACCAGGCTTGAGTTTAACAATTGTTAAAAAGTCTCAGAAATTAGTAGGCTGCTTTTCTGGTTTTGTAAATGTTTAACTTGAAAACAGCTAGGATTTTTTTCTTTTAAATTTGTTAAAAAAAATTGCCATAAAATGAGACCTTGTGTGCCAGGTTTCATTCTAGAGCACAGCTTTACAGCTGAGCTAAACCCCCCTATAATAGGAAAAAAGTGACAGACCCTTAACTATAGTGGTACAAATGGCATTGGTATAATTCCTGGGTGAACTTTGTCCCTGGATGTGTGTTTTTGGAGTTGTCGGGGTGACATTCAGCCTCTACATTCATTTTTATGATAATTCAGAGAAAATTGTGGTGCAATAAACTCTTCAAGCCTGTCTTTCTTGTGAAAGCCATGAATCAATCAGCTGCAGGCTTTTTTGGGTCTTTTCAATGTATAGTGATCATTTAGATTTGACATGCATTGTGAGACCTTAGCTTGGCTCCTCTCTATGGTCTGTCATTAATTCCAGCCTTTACCATTCTGAAGTACAGTGAAGGATGACTGAGAAATCATTGCCCCTCTTCAGCTCTGTTATTGCACAAAATAGCAGCGCAATAATTTTTTGTCAATGTTTTACTCTAAAAGCTTTCTACGTCAGTTTTGAAAAGGAAGCAATAAAGCCCATTCAATGGTATGAATAAAAATCCTTTGAGGTTTAGGCGCAGGGCTTCTTTTCTTCAGCTGGTAATCAAATTGGAGCTAAAATGAAATTGAGTTTTCTTATGAAAATAGCCTTTGTTGCTGGGAAGGCTGGTAATTCATAAACAATAACCTGCTCTTTTGTGTGGATAATAATATATTCATGTTCTTTCAATAGGGTAAAAGCCAGACCTAGTGCATTATGGTACAGTAAAAATAGCAGAAGGAGCTTGCTGGAATAGTCTTGAAGAAGAAATGTAGCATTCGGTGACTTAAGCTTTCAAGCTTCTGTCTGAAATTGTACTTTGCTTTTATTTGTGAGCTGGGTTTTAGTTGTTGATTTGTTGCTGCCATACAATATTTGGTTAATTGTGGATGATCTCAAGCTGTGCTCATCACTGTTACTGCGAAGGCTGCTGCCAGCTGCTGGAAACAGAGCCTGCTGCTACAGGATGTACATTATTCACAGGAGCAGCCTCTCAGCACTGATTATCACTGAAGAGTTCTGCTCTCCATCACTGTGTACAGTACATGCAACTGGACTGCAAAACACATGGAGGTAGGCAGAAGCCCCTCTCTTTACGTATAAGGTAAAGGGCATGCAGTGGAGCTGTGGAAAGTCCGCGGGTGAACTTGGCTATGAATTTTCAAAGTGCTGTTGGGGAAGCAATCAGTCAGCGTGTAAGAGGATAATGTGTGCTTGGTTACTTTAAACCTGAACTGAAGGTTTTCATTAGGACATGCATGGTACAGTATAATGTATTCAAAGTGTACTGTGAGGCTCTTTTAGAAATGTTGCACTATGGTTCTTCTAGACAGCTGGGAGACCTTTTAAGTTTTTTGATCTGGCATTGGTGCATATTAATATTTTTAGATATGGCTTAGGATGAAATCTGTATTCTATAACTTAACACTGAAGTTCATGGTACAGTAGAAACATGCATTTGGACATAGATGCATTTGAAAAGTGAGATGCTAATATAAAACTCTATATCGATACCTGGTCTGCAGTGACTCTTGTTCTGTTCCTCAACTTGGTGGGGATGGGAGGGGGGGGGGAGTTCTACTTGAGTTACTGCACATTTTTATTCATTTATTTATTTAGGTTTTAATTTTGGTTTACAGTTTTGATATTGTTAGTGGCTTTGATGTTCTTGAGTTCTGACTGATGATGAGCAATTTTTGTTCAGCTAGATGTTTGTCTTAGATTTAACATAAAGGTATGCAGAAATGTTATGCTCATTTGAGGTCGGCTTATCTATACAAAACACAGAGCTCATCAACATCAGTAACTGTACTCACCAAAATAAAATTTTGTTTTAGGTTTTAGTTTAGTTTTGATTGCACCCTTCATACTTTAGTGACATGAAATAATATTAAAGATCTCACCAGAGTGCTTGGAAGTGTATAGGATGAGAAAAGATAACAAGTCAAAACAGTGTTATTACTTGTGGATTTCTGTAGCACTAGAAGACAAGAGGACAGCAGCTGTCTTGCTAGTGTATCAGAAGTAGCTTTACACTGGGTAGTGCTACAGTGAGGGATTTTCTAGTCCAGATGAGAGATTCTGCAAACTCTATTCTTGTGATCTGAAATGAAGAATGGATGCATATGTGTGTTGTTTTCCTAGAAACTTTAACATTAGTTCCAGGAAAGTTAAACAAAAAAATGGATTCAGACAGATAGAAATTAAATGGGAACTTAAAATGGAAAGAATATAATAATAGTCTTTATTTGCAAAGAAACATTAAGTTGAATATGCACCATATTCACGACTGACTATCAGGCAGTTTACTTATGTAGCGGTTTTTTCATTTTTAATAGTGAAATTACATGTTTAACAAAAGGAACTTTTAAAGGCACAGTGGTAACTGACAGTCAAAGCAATGTGTCATTATCGAATTAGCATACACAAGTGTGTTTTTGTGATTCACTTCACATACCTCTGTATTAGGCCATCAGAAATTTAAAACTTATTCCTGAAGTGTTTTAACATTTGTATTTTATATGTATTTATTTTATTCTGTTACAGTTAAAGTTAATATTTTATGCACTAAAATTATTAATATCTTTATTACTGCTTACTGGTTCAGGATACATTTCTAAAACTAAAAATATGTATATAGTTTTATTATAGTGTGTGTAAAACATAGTATAACATAACTTCTCAGTGGTCTCCCACAACTGGTAGGACTGCTTTTCATGGTTGCTTCATTCAGATGCCAAAGTTGAATTGAAATTAGTTGAATTGCTCATCTGAACAGGATGATCATTGACAGGATATTACTTGTGTACTACAGCAAAATAAGATTAAAATATTCAAGTATGTGTTTGACAGAAGTCTATTTTAGCATATATTGAAACATTTCAGGTGGTACAGAGCACATTGCTATCTTGGAAACAGAGAATCTATCCAGTATGGCCACCATTCTGGGATATTAACTAGTCATACCTGATGTTGTGGTGATCTTTGAGTTGCATAGCTTGTATGGTTGCTTTCTAAAACTACAGGTACAAAATATTATAGAAGATTTCAGGAACAAATGTTTTAATCCTAACACCAATATTTGAAGCAATAATTTAAAGTTTTCAAAATAATTCTTGTAGCCAACAGCTTTAAAAAGAAGTGTTTTTCTTTTCCTGCTCCATGTAATTAAGATTTAGCATGTGCAATTGGAAGTAAAGTATGTTGACTAATATTTCTTATGTTGGATGTACCTTTGTCTTGGAAATGTGTTTACATATTTTGTGTTAGGATACATATAGAAACAACATTTTATGTAGTCCCTCCAGGTTCTAACGTATCTATGCTTACAGATAAACACACACAATCAGGACACCTATTAGAAACATTACAATTGATAAAACAATATTTCTAAAATGGGGCAGTGACAGTGCATACCAGGAGATGTGCATCTTTCCTAATGGTCCTCATGTCCCAAGACTAAACCATTGTGTGGCGGTTATGAATCATCTGCTGTTGAATCAAGCTGAGACCTTCAAACTCATTTTTGCATAAGATTACAACCTAAGCACACCCAATGTTTCCAATCTACAATGTTAGCCACATATGCCATCTTTACTTTCCAAAGATATGTATTTTCAGTCATAAAAAGCATTTGAAATTATGCAAGTAAGAGTGTCTCTGTTCTTTACAGCAATGATTTATATGATACTTACCACTATATATTAATTAAAGTTGTCCACTGTTGATACAAAGTTGATGAACAGTGCAACCTATTTTTTCATTGAGATTTTGTTTAGTATCTGTTGCTGCTAGAGTATAAATTCATAACTGACTGTATTCCCCAGCAGAGCCTTGTTTCAGATGCAGGACTGATACATTCATTATAATTATTTTGTGAAAAAAAATTAGGCACAAAACATTACAGACAATGACATAAAATTAAAAAAGAGAACCTCTGTAGTTAAAAATACTGATTTATTCTAGTCTGGTTTATTTTATCTAATGAATGCAGCTTAACATGGAAATAAACCGACCTTTGAAATTAGAAGGTAAATAAGGTGAATTAAGGTTAAGATTAATGTAAATGAAGATGACAGAACTGTCACTATGTATTTTTACAGCATCTGCTATTCTTGCATTAACTTCATTTAAACCTTGATTTTCAAGTGGTTTTGTGGTCACCTCGGCTGAATTAGATTTCCATCTAGAAAACAGAAGTGTGCTCAGTATCAAGAGGCATAGCTGAATATTTATTTATTTAAACTGATTGCAGAATAGAACTGATGACTTCCAATTGTCTAAGAAAAACAGAAGGAAAAAAATGTGTTTGAAATAATTTTCACTTATCATAATAACCAATGTCACAAATTGCAACACACATTGTGTGGATAATTATCTGAAGAAAATTGCATCACAGTATGTCCTTTTACTCTTCTGATCCTTATGCTATCTGAAACTTTGCAGGTTTGGGTTAAACGCTTTTCGACTGCTCTATGCAAATTGCATCTCTCAAGTTCAAAAATTTAGCATGAAGCCTGCCACTACTTTGAAGTTTCTCGTTCTTTCAGCTTCAAGTTCTTTCAGAGCTTGTTTGGAGGTGCTTGTATGATGCCAAAATACAAGATTTTTGAATCTCAGTTTTTATTGCATTCTGAGCTTTCAATACACATCTCATGATCAATTTTCTTGAGTCCACATACTGTACAGAAAATGAACTGCCTCAAACCACTATTTTTATTAATATATCGGAGGAGAGTTCCATAAACAGTACTTAGTTTTTCCACTCTTTAAGGGTCAGATTGTTATACGTTAAATGAAGTTTCTGGTTTTTTACCAATGTTAGTATCAAAACATACATACCTAATATTCACGCTGCATCTTTAAATATAGAAATTCAAATGTAAATAATTTGTTTTGAAATATAAATCTTATTACTTATGATTAGGGTTTATGCCATGTAAAAGATCTCCAGTTTCTCCATTTTGCAATGTGCTACAGGCCATCAACATTCTATAGTAGTAATTCATCTTATTTCACTAAGGCTTTTTGTGATAGTCATTGAACATTTTTCTTGATTTTGGGCCCCCAGCTATAGTACAAGTAATTTAAAAAAAATCTTTTGTAGTATACTAGTATTGCCACTTCTGTAGAGTTTAAAAAAGGGTACCAAAATAGGGACTCAGCTAGGAAATAGGCAGAAATGAATTCTTCCTCCCACCATTACAAAAAGAAACTGGGATATGTGTATGTGATTTTTCCACTGTTTTGTACCATGTGTTGTCCTTTGCAGATGTGCAAAGTGAGTGGAAAATTCTTCCATTCTGATTGGGTAGTGTTTTACACTCTGCACAAGTGCAAATCAGTGAAGGATCAGACTAGCTATTTAGGTTGTGAAATACTTGGTCAAGTAACAAACTCCCACCAAATGACTTTGTCATCACCATCCTGACGGTAAACATTAGGGAAAAAATAGACATATATTTTTGTCCTGGGTATTGTAGAGTATTCGACTGAGGTTTTAGAAACTTGCCACATTCCTTGAGAACTGGAGAAAAGTCCCTTGCAATGTAAAATAATTTCTGTTCTGAAAACCTGTGTTGTGTAATAGACGAGCCAATATCTTTTTGTCACCTACCTGGATATTTTTTTTTTTTTGTAATCTCCCCTCCTATTAATTTCATTTATTACTAATAAGGTCACTTCCTGATTTCCCAATCCACTCCATCACTCACCATATTGCTGTAACTACTTTGAAATCAGATCTACACCAGAAGAAGTGATGGGACACATGGGGCATCAGGCCCTATGTCTTAGAGTAAAACCGATTTTAAAAGTTTTTTCAGATCTTCTCTTTTATTGTCAAACATTACAGTGTCGAAGTTGTACGACTCTTCTTTAATGTCATGTAATCTAGTCTTATCTGCAAGTATGGTGGTTATGGGTAAAACCCAACATTTACCCCTAGTTGTCACACTGTAGTTCCTGAAGTACCAGCGATTTCCACATAATTAGAACAGGAAGTAACTATACTGTCTCAGGTTCTAATGAAGGTAAATCTTGACTTTTTAATGGCAACTACTGTTCAGTGCAGGGTTGGGAAACAAACTCAGATCCTGATAATCAGTATGAAGCACTAAACACCCTCCTTTTCCTTCCCTACACCAGGATTTATACAGTTTTTCACATAATGTTTACTTGGAGGCAAAAGCATACTTTATATTCTTACCAATCACCAAGGATAGAAAGTCTCTATAGGATGACATAAATTATGTTGTAGCACTCCATAAAACCAAGTATCTTAGGAATTGGTGAGTGTGTGTAATGAATATGCAAAACTGTTCAAATCAAATATGTTGGAAGCCTGGCAAAACACCTCTTGATTTTTGTGTCTGGAAGCTGATATCTTCAACACCCAGTCCTGGCCTTCCATCAAGCAAGTAAATTTTCTAACCATATAAAATATATCAAAAAAATCACATGACCTGTACTTCCCAATTAACATTCCCGGTATAAACTGACATTCCACTGCTTTTGGTCACAGATTTAACCAAATAAATACAAATGAGTGAACTTCAGAAAGTTCTGGAAGGTTAAAGCAGAATTTGTTTTTGTTTGAATTTTATACTTAACTTACTGCACTGTTTTTTATTATCTATTACAGTAAGGGACACTCAATAAATACATAAAATGCACAGGGGACCATTGATTTAAAATTGGTGTTTAGACTGAAACATTTCTACCCAGAAGCAAAGATATATGGAGAGCAATTTTACAACCATTTTGCTAGTTTATGAGAAGAAACATAACGATTAGCTTTAAAAAGAAATTGAATAATAATAGCAGAACACTGAAACCAGATTTTTTAATCTGAATGAGACTCTACATGAGTGTTACGTGGCCTACAATCAGCTGGTATTTGGATTGTTTTATCAGAAATAAGAATCCATTATAGCTACACTGATTAAAATTACAAAGGTGGAACACCAAGTACTTTGGACTTTTAGACATAGTATGCTAGGTCTTAAAGGTTGAGACCCACTGCTCCCTGGTCTTACTTTGGGGTTGGATCAAAACCAGGAAGGGGAGCCTATTTTCTGGGTATCCGTCTGAAATCACCTAGAACTTGTTCAAATGAAATTTCCACCATTTTGAGCAAAAATCTTGTTAAAATAGCTTTTGAAATTTAGTAAATATTGAACCAAAGCATAAAGTCTAGCACTGATTTAGCTTAAAATCTGAACATCAGCCTTAAATCTAATCCAGAGTTTAACAGCATTTCCTTGGTCCATTTCAACTGCTACTTAAAATATCTGAATTTGCATGCTGACAAGCTGTTCTTGGAAATCATCTTTATGATGTAGGCCCAGTCTAAGTAAACACCACTATATCACCTTCAAATTCTGTCTGGTCAGGTCTTTGTAGTGAGGCTTGGATGAATAGGGGAAAGTAGACATTGATTCTCTTTCTCCATGTTCCTCAACTTTGAATGTGTAGCTGAGAAAGATGAACTTGAAAGATATTTTTAAAGCTAAAACAAAGTACTTAATTTAGTAAGTGAACTTGTTATTTGGAATGTGCATTCACTTTGTCCATAGAAACCATGCCTTTGTCATAAAAAATCTATCTTGGATGGCAGCATAGCAAAAGGATAAATGCTGCTGTTCAAAAAAACCAACACAAGAAATCTTTAAGCTGTGAGTTTGTGTGTGTAGAATAAATTCTATTGATTTTAAAAGCATGACTTATCAGGAAATATAGATCTAGTTGCAATCAAAGAACCTGGAAGTAAAAGAAGTGTGTGTTAATTAAAAGGCATCTGACAATTCCATCCAAGAACCAGTGTTGAAATTGGCAACATTGCACATTATGCTACATTTTTTAAACCTCATGTCAAATATTTTCAAAGAATGTGTCTTTCCATGGGAATTACACATCATTTTTCAAATTCATTACGTGGCTTTTAAAGCCTCTCTCTGTCTATCATGGTCAAAGGTGTCCAAACAGATCATTCATTGTGACAAAAGAAAACAATGTGTGATAGTTAACATTGGAGCAAATACACACAAAAGCAGTGCCATCAGTGCATCGTTTGTGAGCTGGTTTTCAGATGTGAGGAGATCAAGAAAGTTCCAAAATACTACTCCTGTATGGTGCATTGGAGATTCTATTCAAGTTTCATGACACAGGCAATGAATATAGCTACTGTCCTGGCAGTCCTAATCCCCATAGGTGGAAGGGAGGTCTGGGGTTGTGGGGTGTGGACTGAAAGCCTGCCGTGCACTCGCCCTCAAGGGTGGCTTCTGTCCTGTGGGGTTGGGCCCGGCTCCCTGGTTAGGGCCTCAGTGGCCGGCCAAGCCTGAGCAGTGCTGCGACCTCGTGTGCCAGGTCACAACACCCTGAGCAGGGAGCCAGCCCCACAGGACAGAAGCCACTACTGTGGGGGAGGGGAGGTGACGGCAGGCTGGGCTTGCTCTCCAGCCCCCTTTCCCTCCCTGCACCTGCCCCAGAGCCTTCCCTCCACACCAAGCCAGGATTAAGGTTGCAGTGTGGAGGGTGCTGCTGCGGTGGTTGGTGCTCCCAGGTCACACTGTCCAAGAGTGGGACACTGGGCCCAGCCCACCAGGACAGGAGACCCTACTGAGGAGTTTCTGGGCATGTAGTTGTAACTGTGAACCCCGGCTAACACTGTGCCTGCAGGCTCAGCACCTCTCGTTGGGGTTTATGTGAAGGTACGTGTCTCCATGAGGTCTCCGACAGGTAGCTATCGCTTGCTGAGATGATGCCAAGCCACAGGCATTTATGACGTTACTGTCTCTCAATCGTAACTTGTAGGGCTGATGATAAAGCACAAGTCTTTGTGCAGCTACAGATTCAACTTAGTGCAGAGCCTGTTGTGGCTGCTGTGTTTTCCTGGATCTACTGACACTGGTTGCTCTGAAATAACCTGAGTGTGAAAGGTGAAATATGAAACCAAATTCTATTCTATTCTAAAGTTAAGGAAAATTCTTCAGTATCTAATAAGATCATTTTGAAGAAAGTGTTCTTAGGAAATATATATCTACTACTACAGAGGCATTTTTTAATTTATGCTTGTTTTTTTAACAAAGCTGCACCTCATGGAAATATAAGAGGAGCAGAGTGCATCTTCTCAATTCCACCAAACTGTCTGGAGCCCCATATTAGTATGCAAAAATGCCATCTCCTTTTTAGAACTGATGGCAGTGCTCTATTTTTCCACCCTATTTTCAATTCTTATTAACTGGTTCAAACCAATCCGGTTCAGACAGTTTCAACAGTAATGTGTGAAATTAACTTATGGCTGACAGTGAAGTGGCCACAGAGCAACTTACTGTTAAAATGCCAATAATAACTTTGTGTATTGCTTTGGGACCTTACAATCAGAGAAGAGATTGTTAGTGTACCTATAATTATCACCTGGAATCCAGGACCTATACATGAGCAGAAGTACTGTGGCACAAAGCACCCCTGTCTTCACACTCTACTCACAATTGTAATCATCTTAGTACAAAATATGCCTTGTGAGGTATCATTTGAAAACTAATAATTCCCTGATCATTAATATTCTTTTGTGATGTATGCACACTGTGGGTATTAAGAATTATGAATATATGCTGGAATTATGACTGTGTGTGTAAACCAGCCAAGTCAGAGGGAGGTGTTAAACATGTCTATCCCAAACAAAGGAATGTGTGTTTACCTCAGTCTACACATAAGTAGTAAACCTACCCATTGCCTGCTAACAAGGAGTGCAGGCAAACCTCACACTAGAAGATGGCTAAGTGTCTACACTCAGCAGGAAAGAGAACTTTGGTTTGGTTTAACTTTTCAGAAGAATCCATTTCAAAGGTTCATTGGTCTATAAAGACAGGGGAGCTGAACCTCAAGTGATAAACAACTCAATTGACTGTGTACACTATTACTGTATTATAAAAGTGTATGGAATGAGGTCTTTTGTGAAAGCAAATGACACATTGATGGTTAATATCATTGTGAAATGTATGTATTGATACTACATGAGGAAATATGGATACTCATTGATATTAGGCTTTACAGTCTGCCTAGGCAGGAGGGAATGCCACAGCTATCTACCTGTCTCCCATGTAAATTAAGCATGGTGGAATCACAAACAATGGAAACTCCACTTACATCCAGGTGAATGAGAAGCCACAGGAAGGGAAGAACAGCATGAGGTCGTCCTGTCTCTTGAAGCACTATCATTGAATTCTGGGAGATATAAGCAAGGACAGAAGCCATCTTTGGCATCCATTACTAGACAGACACTAGGGAACAGAGCTCTAGCAAGCTGAGGAAGATGTGTCCATCAACCAAAGGTGGGAGGAGAGGGGTTGAAGCAGTGGTCCCCAACCTTTCTGTGGGAATAGCACATTCCTATTCCCAGAAGACTGTTGCGGGCGCCAGACACCCCGCCGCTGACATGCCACCGAGAACCGGCAACGCTTCTCGGCGGCATTTCGACAGGTGGTTCTCCGGCACCTGCGCTCGGCGGCGGCATTTCGGCAGTGTGGTGTCCTGCGGGTGCACACAACTGCCTCGGCAGGTGTCATTGCGCCCACGGGCACTGCGATGGGGACCCCTGGGTTGAAGTCTCTAGAACTGAATACAGGTGAGAAACCTTCTTAGGAAAAGCTCTGTCACCTAAGAAGACAAGGGAAGCCAATACCATGTACTTTTGTGGAAGGTCCTGACTGAGGGAAAGTCAGCCATGGCTGGGAAGAAGAATGACTAGTGAGAGGAACCATCTTGAACAAAGCCTGTAGCTTGCTTGGTTACCTTTTAGACTTTTAGATGCATATTTTCATTTTATTTGCTTGTAACACTTTTTCTAACTTTATTCCTTTTACTTAGCATCACTTAAGCCTACATATATTTTGTTAATACATTTCTTTAGGTTTTACCATAAACGAACTTAGTGCTGTGTTTAAAGGGAAAGATGTATTCATCCTAGTTAGTTAATAAGCTGTGATGTATTTTTGTGTCTTTAAAGGAACAAATGAAACATTATTTCCCTGAGCTGTCCAGGAGAGGGCTGGACACATCAAGGCATACGGTTTTGGGGAAATTTTGGGACTGGGAGTGTGTTGGGGTCACCTGCTGATTGTAACCCAGGCTGGCAGAAGCCAGAGTGGGACTGTGGGGCTGTAGACAGGCTGCTGGAATCAGAGTGGCTGAACTGGGGCTGTCTAGCACACAGACACTCAGGGTGTTGCCTGCATGCTGGTAGGCTGATTATGAGCAGCCCAGGTTGGGAGCTAAGCAGCAAAGCATTGTGAGGCACCCAGGTTATAGGGTAGGCAGAGACACAAACCGTCACTGAGCTGGATTGCCTTCTGAACCATGACACCCTGTGACAAGTAGCTTCTGTTTTTTGAAATGTGTTGGACCTAATTAGTATTACTGGATGATTTTGTATGCATTAGCTTGGAGGAGCTAAGTTTTTAATCACAGCTATATAAGAGGTTCATAATGGATTCCAACATCTGTTAGAAACAATTAGCTCTGATTTATAAATGGGAGGTTTATTACAGCTGACAATGAAAATAATTTTATTTTTCATTAAGACAGCCTAAGAAGTTGTTTTTTATTTTATTTGATCAGTTTCGGGACAAGCTGCAAGATATTCTAATTAATGGTGACCGGCTTATTAAAATGAGTAGTGATTGTAATCAATAATGAGCAAGGAAAATACCATGGGGAAATAGAGGCCTCTGCAATTACCAAAGAAAGATGCTACGTACATAATATTAAGGGTGACACTAATAAAAACAAACATTCAAAATTTAAAGCTGCAATGGAGCCCTCTATTCAGGACCTTATTGTGTATTTATGATCTTTGCAAACCAGTCCCATTGATAACAATGGGAGCTGCTTTCACAGATTTGGTTTCTTATGCCTATGCATTTCAGCAGATGTGGGATTATGTGTTTCATGAAAATAAAATTGAAAATGTGAAGTAAGCATGTAACAGTCCTATTTCAATAATTTATATGGCTGTATAGCGTGTTGCATATGTATTTGTTTTTAGAGTATGGGAAATTCACAGGTTTAAGCTGATTTTTTCTCTTGTACATGAGCTTTCATGATTTTTTCTGCAGACCTCACATGCTATGTGGATTCTGTGCACTTTGCCTGCATCCGTAAAATCTAGTTTTCCCCCAACTCATAAGTGGAAGAAAAAAATCTGTGCTTGTATTGTCTGTGACAACACAGCTCCCCTACGTTTGAATAACATGGAAGCTCATTTATTGTTGCTAACTATGGCCAGTATTAATTATAAAATGGAAAATGGCTAATTGATTTGTCTTTCAATTTTTTTAAGTACCAAAGAGAATGAATTAATTGAGTGAGTGGATTCAGGCCCCAATTCCACAAACATTTCTGCACATGTTTAGCTTTCAGCAAAGGAGTTGTCCTAATGATGTCAACGGGGTTGCTCACAGACTTAGGTAAGCATACACGTAAGAGTTTGCAGGAGTAGGGTCTTACAGCCTGATCCATTGTCAATTTAATTTAATTGCAAGATTCCCATTCACTTCAGTGGACACTGGATGAAGCCTTGCTGCTTGCTGAATTGCATTTTACTTTTCCATTAGAAGTTTAATTTTCTGCAAATGTGATAAATCTCTCATAGAATAAAAAGCCATTTGTAGCTATGAATCCTTATTGCTGTTACCTCCTCTTGTAATGTATAAATAGCACTCAGGGGTTAGGGCAGTCAGGAGAGATGGCACAGCATTGTGTTATCTGTGAACAGACTCTGCCAGCATTACTCATACACCAAGTAGCACCTCACTTAGGCCTGGTCCACACCTAAAACTTAGGCCGACCTGGTTATGTTGCTTGGGCTGTGAAAAATTAACACCCCTGTGAGATGTAGCTAAGCCGACCTAAGCTCTGGTGTAGACACTGCTAGGTGGATGGAAGAGTTTTCATCAACCTAGCTATCATCTCCTGAGGGGCTGGATTTCGTACCGTGATGCAAAAAACCCTTCCATCCCTGTACTGTCCACACTACAGTGCTACAGAAGCATAATTGCAGCCCTGCAGCTGTAGCGTATGTAGTATAGCCATACTGTTAGGCCACGTCTGTACTACAAACTTTGGTCGATGCAAGTTATGTTGGCATACAGCAGCTGCAGGTAGTGTATTAATTATGTATACTTGGCTGTTTGTAAAAAGAACAGGAGTACTTGTGGCACCGTAGAGACTAACAAATGTATTAGAGCATAAGCTTTCGTGGGCTACAGCCCACCTCATCGGCTGCATAGAATGGAACATATAGGAAGAAGATATATATATACATACAGATAAGTTGGAAGTTACCATACAAATGATAATAGGTCACCTTAACTAATTAGCCTCTCACAGTTTGTATGGTAACTTATCTGTATGTGTGTGTGTGTGTGTGTGTGTGTGTGTGTGTGTGTGTATATATATATATATATATATATATATGTGTGTGTATATATATATATATATATATATATATATATATATCTTACTATATGTTCCATTCTGTGCAGCCGATGAGGTGGGCTGTAGCCCACGAAAGCTTATGCTTTAATAAATTTGTTTGTCTCTAAGGTGCCACAAGTCCTCCTGTTCTTTTTGCAGATACAGACTAACACGGCTGCTACTCTGAAACTTGGCTGTTTGTGTTAGCACTGCACGTACTCACCAGAAGTGCTGGTGGTATCACTAAGTGTGGTGCATCATGGATAGGTATCTGTAGTGGGGCAGCTGCCCCACTCCGGCAGAAAATGGGTTAAAAGCAGCCCTGGCGAGGGTTGCAGCAGGGAAAGGGATTAAGAACAGCTGGGGGAAGCTGACTGTGTAGCTGACCACAGCTGTGGCCAGTTCAATTAGGGCCCAGCTGGCCCTGATAAGAGGGCTGTGGGCCAGAAGCTGAGAGTCTCACTCTAGCCCTGGAGTGGGAAGGGCTAGCTGCCTGGGAGCAAGGTACCTGGACTGGAGCAGTGCTGGGGAATAGGGCAAAGGAGCTGGAGAGCTCCAGCCTGGTAAACCCCCAGGCTGCAGGCCTTGGTGAAGGCTTACAGAGGTACTGGGGTTGCAGAGGTGGCTGGTCCAACCTCCTTGGCAATGATGAATGGCTATTACACTGTAGTCGGCCCCAGTGAGAGGGGGCTAGATGATGACTGGCAGTAGCCACTGAGGCAAGGTGGGTTTAGAGGGTTGGGGATTCCCAGGGAGGGGAGACCCAGAGTGTGAGGCTACTGCTGGGGAAGAACCCCAGTGTAAAGGGCGTTGGGGTCCAGGAGGGACACGGGGGTCAGTGGCAGCAAGACACCGGCCTGCAAAAGGTGCTCTGGGCTGGAAGAGCTAATTCCTGAGACAACCAGCAGGAGGTGCTGCACCGGTGAGTCATCACCTTGCTACAGTATGCCATGTGCCACTTTCCAGCACAATGCCTTTGAGGGAATTTTTGTGGGGCACACACAAGTCTCACAGGGGTGGGGATGGGAGCAACAGCTGTGGTGCTCTGCTCTTGTTCGATGATAACAGTCGGCTGTGTTTGTGTTCCCTCTGTGCGCTGCCCCAGATAGCTAACACAGCAGACCCCGAGAGAACCTCCAATGACCACAGACTCTAGTAAGGTACAAAAGAACGTCAGCCAGGTTTATTGTTGAAGAGAAACACAATCTCTAGCTCCCCGGATTATATATCTATGGTTTGTTGCGCTCCCTGACAATGGACTCCGCTCAGTCAGTGGCGGGACTTTCCACTGCCCCCTAGGCCGGACAAAAGACACCACCCCAGGGATATATTCTTATACACAGGTACAAACAAGTTACATAACACTCCTGATGTATTGACGTGCAACCCCTTTATGTAACAATCCACCACCCTTCCACGCAGTGAGGTGCCACCTCTCACCTTGTACATGTTGGTTAGAACAAAACAACTCTATCCATCATACTGGCCTTTTGCCCCTGTCCTTGTTATCTATGTGGACAGTATAAGAATGTTCTTGTACCATTTGTGTATGGCTCTGGTATACAATACACTTTGGATATGTATTTGTGCAATAGCGTATGTTTATGCAACATCAGCCCTTTCCTTGCCAGCTTCTGTGAGCAGGGCCTGCCTCTGGCTCACAGCTTAACTTTGCATTATGTCAGCAAAGTCTTCACCATTACTTTAGCTCGGGCCTTAGGTCTCATACTGAGCCTCTGATACTAAAAGGTTTGTTTCAGGGCCTCATCTTACTACAGCATGGAGTCTGCACAGCTCTGCACAATTGTCATGAACGTTGCAAACACAGGACAAGTGACCATCCAGTATTTGCAGAGCCACAGGAAGTACCGCGACAATGGGGAACAAGATGATTACTTTGAGGACAGGTTGCTAAGGGCATAGGGAAAAACAATTCAAGATTGTTGTTGGGGTTCAGGGAGCAGCTGCACATAGTGGAGCACTGCTTCTGGGCCCAAGAAACAAGCACTGACTGGTGGGATGACATCCTAATGCTGGTTTGGGACGATGAGTAGTGGCTGCAGAACTTTTGGATGCAACAGGCCACATTCCTGGAACTGTGTGCCGAGCTCAACCCAACCCTTCAGCACAGGGACACCACCAGAATAGGGTTGCCAACTTTCTATTGGTGCAAAACTGAACATCCTCGCCCTGCCCCTTCTCCCGAGGCCCTGCCCTCTGCCTCGCCCCTTTCCCAAGGCCCCGTCCCCGCTCACTACATTCCCCCTCCCTTGGTGGCTCACTCTCCCCGACCCTCACTCACATTCACTGGGCTGGGGTGGGGGTTGGGGTGCAGGAAGGGGTGAGGGCTCTAAATGGGGGTGTAGGTTCTGGGGTGGGGCCAGAAATGAGAGGATCAGAGTGCAGGAGGGGGCTCTGGGCTGGGGCAGGGAGTTTGGGTGTGGGAGGGGATGAGGGCTCTGGCTGAGGGTGTGGGGTCTGGGGTGGGGCTGGGAATGAGGGGTTTGGGGTGCAGGAGGGGGATCCATGCTGGGGGGTGGGGCTGAGGGATTTGGAATGCCAGAGAGGGCTGCAGGTTGAGGCAGGGGATTGGGGTGCAGGAGGGGTGAGGGCCCTGGGGTGGGGCTGGGGATGAGGGGTTCAGGATGTGGGGGGGGGGCTTGGGGCAGGGGGTTGGGGCACAGGGGAGGTGTGGGCTTTGGGGTGGGGCCAGGGATGAGGGGTTTGGGATGCAGGAGGGGGCTCCGGGTTTGAGGGGGCTCAGGGCTGGGGCAGGGGGTTGGGGCTTTGGGTTGGGACACAGGTTTACCTTGGGTAGCTCCTGGTCAGCAGCACAGTGGGGCTAAGGCAGTCTGCCTGCCTGTCCTGGCTCCCTGCTGCTTCTTGGAAGCAGCCAGCAGGTCCAGCTCATAGGTGCGGGGGAGCAGGAGGCTCCGCAGCGTGCACTGCTCTCGTCCACAGGCACCACCCCCCAGCTCCCATTGGCTGGGAGCCAGCCAATGGGAGTGCAGAGCTGGTGCTCAAGGCGGGGGGGGGGGCAGTGTGCGGAGCCCTGTGGGCCCCCCCCACCTAGGAGCCAGACCTGCTGGCTGCTTCTGGGATGCAGCGCGGTGCCCCAGGACAGGTAGGGACTAGCCTGCGTTACCCCTGCAACACTGCTGACTGGACTTTTAACGGCCCGGTCGGCGGTGCTGACCGGAGCCGCCAGGGTCCCTTTTCAACCTGGTGCTCCGGTCCAAAACCGGACAGCTGGTCACCTGACACCAGAATGAAAGCTGCACTGACGGTTGAGGAAGTGAGTGGCGATTGCACTGTGGAAGATTACAGTGCTAGATTGCTACCAGTCAGTGGGCAATCATTTTGGAGTTGGAAAATCCACAGTGGGGGTTGCTGTCATGCAAGTATTTAGGGCCGTTAATTATATCCTGCTACGCAGGACTGTGACTCTAGGCAATGTGCAGGACTTGGTGGTTGGATTTGCAGCTATGGGGTTCACAAACTGCGGTGGAAAGATGGATAGCACACATATTCCTATTATGGCATCAGCCCATCTTTCCACAGAGTACATCAACAGAAAGGGCAATTTTTCTATGGTTATGCAAGCATTGGAGGATCACTGGGGATGCTTCACAGATAGCAATGTGGACTGGTCAGGGAAGGTGCATGATGCTCACATCTTTAAGCACACAGAACTGTTCAGAAAGCTGCAGGCAGGGACACTTTTTCCTGACCAGTGGATTACTGTTAGCAATGTTGAAATGCAGGAGTGATCCTGGGTGACCTAGCCTACCCTTTACTCCCATGGCTCATGAAGCCATACACTGGTACCTTGACAGTTCCAAAGAAGGTGCACAATGACAGTTGAATATGCTTTCAGCCATGTAGCAGGGTGCTGATGCAAAAGCACCTAATTAGCCCTGCCTGGTCAGCTCCAATCAAGGGAAGCAGATTGGGGCTGATGGAAAAGGCCTGATGCGGGCTTGAGGATTGGCGACACCTGCTGGCCTGACAAGCCAAGGGCTATAAAGGCTGGGAGGGAGCCAGAAGGCAGGGGGCAGCTAGGGAGAAGTAGGTTAGGGAGGGAACTGGAGGCCTCCTAGCTGAAGGCTGACTCTGCCTGTAAAGGAGGTGACTAATCCTGTCAAGCTTGTATATAGATAGACACTGGTGGTGGGATAATCTTAAGTAAATAAAGACACGGGTGTTGCACAACCCTGAAGACTGAGCATTATTGGGGGCAGCAAGCGGGCCCCAGGAAGAGGGGCGGGTCGTGAACCGTGTTACAAGAAGATTTAAGGGACACCGGCATTATTTACTCACTACATTAGAACTCAGTGAGGAAAAATGTCCCAATGGCTAGAACTGTCTGTTCTGAGGCAGAGGGGGGAAAATTGCCACTGGGGTGGGGGGCGGAGGGCTGCTGATTTTGTACAATCAGACACAAGGCAGTGCATCATGGGCCATTAGAAGAGCTCAGCGTGGAGATATATGGCTGAGGGAGGCCTTGAAAGAGCACTTTAACAGTAATGTGCTGTGGTGGGCAGTGCTGTACTTAGCCCTGAAGTTTTGGGACTTGTCAGGAATTGTGTAATGCTTACCTTTATGAATAACACAGTGCTTTTTAATGAATGTATGAGTTAGGAGGTGCTTATTATACATTTATAATTATTACACTGTTTTTAACTCAACCTATCAGTTCTGTGCTCCAGTTCTGTCACAAATAGTGTGTGCCTTTGATTTACTCTAGGCTGAAGGACCTGGGTATGTTTAGTTTGGAAAAAGGAGATTGAAATGGGGACATGATAGTGGTCTTTAAATTTTGCTATAAATAGATGGAGAAAAGCTGTTCTCTCTTGCCACAGAAGGCCGGACAAGAGGCAATGGGTTCAAACTACAGCATAGCAGATTTAGTTTAAATTTCAGAAAAAAACTTCCTGACTATAAGAACAGTAGGACAATGGAACAGATTGCCTAGAGAGGTCGTGGATGCTCCTTTGCTGGAGGTTTTCAAAAGGAGGCTGGATCACCATCTGTCTCGGATGGTTTAGATACAACAAATCCTGCATCTTGACATGGAGTTAGACTAGGTGACCCCTGTAGTCCCTTCTAACTCTATGATTCTAGGCATTCTGCAGTATATGTTATGAAGGAATAAAGATGAATTTATTTTGAAAAAAATAAAAATGTACTAGGTACCAAAACCAATGCAAAGCATTAATGTGCAATTAAAAATTAGTTCAGTGCAAATTTATAAAATAAATTCATAGAACAGAACTTTAAAATTAGAATGGTAGAAAACATATGTGTCCATTTCCGTCCATTTTTGCCAAACAGACACTAATGGTGGCTCTCACAGGTCAGTGTATGTGAAGCTGTGGTTTTCCTGATTGTCCCCCAGTGTGGAGTGGCAGGGGTCAGGATGTGGCCCCTGATGTCAAGTGGAATGTTGAGGGATGTAGGAAGGTGCTACAATGGAGTTCTCCATTGGCTGCAAAGGACGGTGAGCACATGACTGTTGGACCTGCAGGTCAACAACAGTCTGCAGTGTTTGTGTTTGCTGGCTGAGAAGCTCCATTATGTCCCGGTGCATCTCCCTCTCCTTTTCCTAATGGGCCTTTCTCCTGTTTGCTGTTTCCTTCTTGGAGGGTGACTATAGCAGCCAGCCCGAAGTCCTCCGTTCACAATCTGATAGAGCACTGGTTTGCAGGATGTCACTGAAAGTGTCCTCCTAGGCTGCTTCTTTCTCCTCCTCATCAGGGTGTTCTGCAGATGTGGAGGGAGGTATTTTTATGGCCCCAATGGCAGCAGCTACAGATGAAACAGCTTGTATCAGTGTAGTTACAGTCCCAACAGAAAGTGAAAGATAAGTTTCAGAACTCCCTTCCCTCATTCCCATAAGAATATTAAATAAGACAGGCTTATTGGCATTTCAGCTTTGGAGTGTCTCTGCACAGAACAGCTCTCCAGCCACGGCCATAGTGAGTGTGGCTTGGGAGGAGTGGGAATTTGTTCAGTTATGTAAAACAATACACATGGAAACAGGGATTGAAATGTATGAGTAGAGGGCAACAGCACTGAGCACTGGCACTACTTTTCACAGGCTGTGGTGATTTCAGCTGATCTCTCACTCTTGAGCGTCACAAAGGCAGAGAGAGCACAGCTCCTGCTGGCGTCCCAAAGCTACCCGGGCCCATAGGCCACTCGCCTGTTTACGGCAATGGTGCCTGCCAAAGCCATCGCAGAGCGGCATGGGAAAGTGTCCTCCTGCGGAAGAAGAAATAAAGCAGCCACCTCTGGAAACCTCTGGGAGACATTTTGCATTGTGTTTCCCTGAAAGTTTCATCGCGATATCTCAGGAGCACAGGAACTGATTTTCATTTTTCTGGGTGGGTGCTCCACCCCTGCTCTTCCCTGAGGCCCCGCCCCCACTCCACCTTTCCCCCAAGATCCCATCCTCACTCTGCTTCTTCCTTCCCCCACCGCCACCCCCTCCCCTGAGCACCTCCTGCCCACCCCTGAACAACTGGTCGGTGGGGCCTGCCCAACAGCTGGTCAGCTGGTGGCTGATGGGTGCTGACCACCCACTATTTTTTTTCCAGGCGTGCTCTAACCCCAGAGTCGGCACCTATGATCAGGAGGATACAGGGGACATCCCTGTGCACATAAATAAACTTCTCCATGTGCCCCTCTCCCCCACCTAACCCTACAGGGGAATGAAAAGCAGATAATGATCCTGCCTCTGTTTTTTTACCACTCTCTCTTCTCATATGAGTAAAACAATTCAAAGTAGATACCTGTGTCCTGCTAACCTGGGGATGGCCTGAGCGCCATCTTCACATTTAAACATTGTAAGGGAAAATGAATGCACACACTTATTAGAGGTTCCTTCCCCTGGAATGGCCTTGTCCGTGCTCAGCTGGGAGGACTGGCTGGATGGTGGTGGAGTCTTGAATAAAATCTTGGCTCACAGCATAGCTGGACACTCCCCCCTCCCCCCATTGTGTCCCCCTTCTCTTCCTTTTCCTCTTCCTCACTGTTCACGCAGAGGCAGATTTACCATGAGATAAACAGTGCGGTGGCATGGGACCCCAAACATGCAGGACAAATCTCATCTGACAACCCCCGAGTCCTGGCTGGCGGCGCAGCAGAGCTCAGGCAGGCAGGCTGCCTGCATTCAGTGGCCGGTGGCCCCACACTGCTCCCAGAAGCGGCCAGTTGCTGGCACGTCTTTGTGTGCCCCTTGCGGGGGAGAGGCATGCCAGCAGCAGGGCTAAGGCAGCTCCCTGCCCATGCTGCCTCCCTCCCTCAGCGCTGCGTCACTCCTGGAAGTGGCCAGCATGTCCCTGCGGCCCTGGGGAGGGGTGTCTCCACGTGTTGCCCCCACCGCGAGTGCTGACTCCGCAGCTCTGCGGCGTGCAGAGACCCCTGGCCTCTCCCACCTAGGAGCTGCTGACAGAGGGGTATGCTGGTCGCTTTGGGAAGCACTGCCCCCTAACCCCTCCTGCATCCCCAGCCCAGAGCCCGCACCCAAATTCCCTCCCAGAGCCTGACCCCCATACCCACTACTGCACCCCAACACCCTGCTCCAATCAAGGTACCTCACTTTATTTTCATTTACTTCCTATTACTTATAGGAGGAGGATGAAGAAAAAAAGAATGAAAAACAAGGCGGGGGGAGATAAGAGAGAATGTTCTTTTTCTTGGCTGGGTCCCGATGGCGGCGGGTCAGCGAAAATGAAGCTGTGCACAGGGCCCCACTAACTCTAAATGCGCCACTGCAGACAACAGGTGTCTCTGTTTCGGGCTGCACTGAGGTATCCATGGTGATCTGCGGGGTACTGGTGGAGTCTCCGCCAAGAACAGCACGCAGCTTGTAAAAGTGCAGGTCTGCAGCTCAGTACAAGAATAACCGTTGGGCCTCCCTAGCCTTGTGGTGTAGCTGATTCTGCTCAGGTTTCTGGAAACAGCTAGGTCTTGAGTCTCCATTCATTACACCAATTATATGCTGGTGAAACTGCAAGAAAGTCGGTGAAGTTATATTGGTGCAACAAACAACGTAGCAGTGTGTAGAATCAGGCCCTTAGTTCACACTGGGAATGCTCAAAGGGTTAGCAAATGCATTAGCATAGGATTAAGAGTGGCTAATATAAATTTAGTTTAATTTGGAAAATTAAGATAAATCAATTTAAGATGGATTTAGTTAAGTGTGTCAACACAAGGGGATTTAAAAACTGATTTATTAAACTGGTGCAATAGCTGTGTGTGGACCAGGCCGTAACCCTATAGGTAGTACCAGTCCACTTACAGTACAAGATCAGAACTGGTAGCTAATGTAATTTAAAATACCGTAAATAATTATGAACAATGCTTTGAAAGCAATTTTGAGTTGCTTTGAACTTGTGAAAATTGACAGAAACAAGCAGTTGTTGAAGAAAGCCAGTGTTTCAGGCAGGATGGATTTTTTTCCCCGCTGTCTTCATTAGGACTGGTTTGAGTTAATTGCAGACCTGCTACTCAAACATCGTTGGTTTTAGACGTATTCACAGACTTGAACCTTTTTGAAAGGTTTTGTGTTTCATGAAAATACATTTTAAAATAATTTCCGTAGCATCCATAACATCCGATATATGAGGAGGATTAACCAACACTAGCACCTCAAAGCGTTATTGTAACAACACACTGAACTTGCCAGAAACTAGCATCTTCTCAAAATGTAGCACTAACATATGGAGAGTTTCATGGAAATGGAAAGAGTGTTCACTTTGGGGGGAAATAAAATGGCGTGGGCACAGAGAGGGAAAAGTAAATGTCTTGGAACAAGACATAATAGTTAACGTTTACAAATTATTATTTACTTTACAGTAGCATCTTGGAACTCCAATCAGAGCCCCATTGTGTTAGGTGCTGTACAGACAAGTAAAAAAGACAGTCATGCCCCAGAGTATTCACAGGCTACGTGCCTGACAAGGAGGTGACAGGTGGACAAAACAGACAACCAGGGTGGGTGTGGGCAGGAACATGAGGTAACAATGAAACAAACAAGAGTTTAACTGAAAAGTGGTGGGCTCAGCTCACCAGTTGCCTAACCACTGCCCAAGGAGAAGGATTTATGGACATCATGGCAGAAGTCGGTTTTAAAGAGGAATTTAAAAGAGAATAAAGTGGCAGTTTTATGAATTTTGATAGGGAGATTTCCCCATGAATGGGGGGCAGCACGGGAGAAAATGCAGAGAGGTGCTTGGGGGAGAAGCAGACAAGCATTTGGTTGAGATTAGGGTGATCAGATAGCAAGTGTGAAAAATTGGGACACTTTCTTTTTCGGGGGTGGGGAGGGTCCTGCCTATATAAGACAAAAGCCCCTAATATCCAGATGGTCCAAATAATTTTGGGATGTCGGGTCACCATAGTTGAGACTGACATTACTGGCAGAAAGATAGCAGAGGTCAATAGCTTGATAAGCTAATACAGCTGATAAGGTAGGTCTAAACGGTGACCACAGGCCTTAAAGGCAAAGATTAGTAGCTTGTGTTGGATGTGGTGGAGAAAGGGAAGCAATGGAGGGGGCTGATGAGGTCAGAGTGACAAGCCAGGAAGATGATCCCCACATTGATTTGAATAGATTTAAAGGAGAGTGAGGTGGCTGGTGTGAAGGCCAGAGGGGAGGAGGTTCCAGAGGTTGAGACATGAAATGATGTGGGCCTGAACAAGAGCCTTGGTAGTGTGGATAGACAGGAAAAGCTGAATTTTTGAAAGGTTATGAATGTAGAAGTGGCAAGATGTGGATATATATGGCCGAACAACATCTTGACAGATGAAAGGAGACATGACAAAGTCCATCTGTGTGTGGTACTTAGCTATGGTATGGGAAAAGAGCCCGGTGCACATGCGGCAAACCTTCCCACAATGTCTACGGGTCCACTCATCAGATGGAATTTGAAGCACACTCTGCTTCCTGGCTTGCCTGCAGGCTTCGGCCTGGACTCTCTGATGGTGCTCCACGGTGACTGCATCAGTCTTAATGCAGGTACTCCAGACTGAACAACTGTGGGCAGGATTTAATCCCAGTGACCAGTGGGAATGCTGAATTTCTTGAGGCCTTGCTTGACCTTGTTGCTGTATTGGAGCTTTGGCCTTCCTCTGCATCGCGGGTGGTCCTTAAGTTGGCCATAGAGCACCTATGGTAGACAATCTTGAGGCATGTGCTCCACGTCCCAACCAGCGAAGCCTGCGAATGTCCAGCGTAGTCTGCATAGATCGTAGGCTGGTTCTCTGATAGATCTTGATATTGGTGATCCATTGGTCCCAGCGGAGGTGGAAACTGTTCAATCTCTGCTCCTGGGTAGAGTACATAACACAGCTTTCATAACCATAAAGGAGGGTACTAAGGACATAAGCCTGTTAAACACACACCTTGGAGTTCATGGTTAGCAACTTGTTGTTCCAAACACGTGAGGTAAGTTTGCCATAGGGAACGGGAGCTTTGACAATTCCAGAATCAAGTTCCCTATCAAGGTTGAGTGAGCTGGTAAGAATTGAGCTGAGATAGCAGAAGTGATCTATGTTGTCCATAACCTCATATGACCTGGATATATGTGTCTAGTGAGAGAGCAAGTTGAAGGTAGGCTGAGAAACTTGAAGGGTGATGTTGGTATTTACGGTGATAGAAAAAGTGGAGTCAGTCAAATGAACTTACGAACATTTTCAATCTTGGGTGCCTAAAGTTAGACTCCTAAGACCATATTTAGGCACCTAAATAAAAGTTTCCTGGTTTTCAAAGATGCTGAGCATCTCCAATTCTCACTGACTTCAGTGTGAGCTAGAGGTGGCTCAGCATTGTTGAATATCAGGATACTTTTATTTAAGCACTTAAATATGGATTTGGGAGCTTAACTTTAGGTGCCCAAGTATGAAAATGTTGGCACTGTATTTTCAAAGCACAGTAGAAATGCATTAAAGATTGTGAGGTACTCAGAAACTTTATTAATGGGGCCATTTAAGTACCTGAGATACATATAAACATGAATCCTCAGAACATCTCTGTGAAGTAGTTAAGTATTGTCCCCATTTTACAGGTGATGAAACAAAGAAAGAGAGTTTAAGGGCAGGTTTACACTTAAACTGCTGTACTAAGACAGCTTTAATGAAGATGCTCTATGCCAATGGGAGAGAGCTCTGTGAGAAGTGGTAGCTATGTTGGTGGGAGATGCTCTCCTGCCGATGTAGAACTGTCCACACAAGTGCTTAGTTCAGTATAACTACATCGCACAGGGGTGTGGCTTATTCATATCCCCAAGCGACATAATTATACTGAACTAATTCTGTAGTGTAGACCAGGGCTAAGACTCCATTCAGCAAAGCACTTGTGAAATTTAAGCATGTGAAGCAGTCCCACTGACTTCAATTACATTGCTTGTTCTTAAAGTTACACCTGAGCTTATGTGTTTTGCTGAATCAGGGCCACAGTGTCTTGCTCAGGATGAAAGAAGTTCCACAGAATGGCTTCCAACATGAATAAAATTGACTATGACACATAGATCCTGAAACATGACTCCTTTTGGTTCATATTGTTGTTTGCACAATACTGTGAGGAAATTAAAGGCTGGGTGGCATGATTTTATGTGTATTCTGAAATGATTTTATTACAATGTATAGTTTATTGCATTCTAATGAATCCATGTTTTTCAAATTAAATATTAATTAAATGAAAGTAGTTTCAATATGATGATCCTACTTGATATAGTATAATTTAAGCTAATTAAAACGTTTCTTATAACACACATTTTATAACACATTTTACAGTATTTTAAAGAAAACTGAAGACCAGTAGAACTATTTCACAACTTACTTATCTACACATCCCCATGATTCATGAACAATACAGCAATCGCACCCCACTCCTCAACAAAGGGTGCACGGGAAGTGCTGGATTTCCAACTAGGCACAGTAGGCCACATGCCTAGCGGCACCATTTTTAGCTGTCAGTTTCCGGGGGCTTTTAGCAGCTGTGAATTGTGGTTTTTTGGGCTCTTTTGCTGCCCTGCTGCTGCTGGCCACACTGCTCGGGAGTTCTTGGGAGGGAAGGAGCTTCCTGATCTGCCCCACCCCCTGCCAAGATGCCCCACACACCGTTTGTTTCAAGTTGCGCCCCCTTCCCTTAGGTGACGTTTGCAGTATGCACGAAATTCTTGTCCAAGGGAGGCAGAATTTTTTTTCCCCTTCAGAATCTGTGCTGCAGTTCACCTTTCGCCCACCAAATGCCACTGTGGTGCCAGAACAGCCTGAGCTGGCTGAGGTGGACTTGTCCAGTGGGTGACGGCAAACAGCTAGTAGGCAGGTGGTGGGTGCATTTTTTCCTCAAGTGAAAAGTCATAGCACCCTACTCGGAGCCAGATTAAGAGGCAGAGCGGGCCACACAGGGCTGATGGGGGGGGGGGCACAGGGTCACATGGGGACATGGAGGGGGCTCCAGGTAGGTCCACATGGTGGGGGAGGGGGAAGCACTGAAGGTGCTGTGCTTAAAGACATGAAAGGTGTAAATCTGGCCCCGTGCATTAGTGAGCTTGTACTGCAGTGATGTGTAATGGATTACCCAGCATTTTTATGTACCATTGCTCTATAATAGCTTCTTTACAAAAATAATATCCCCTACTCATATTGACCATATTGCTTTTGCTCAAGTAGTAGAGCTCTGTATTTTGTAGCCATCGAACTTGGATTTTTATTTTTATGCTGCTGAGCATACAGTGACCAGATCTCATGAGTTTCATAAGTTTGCTTTGGTTTCAGATAAGTATACAAAATGTCAGGTGCTTGTTTAAATGTATGCATACTTTTGGGGCCTAAACACAGTAGATTTTAGGCCTTACAAATAAATAAAAGTTGAATAATGTACATAAGCAGCTACCAACACTGTGTATGACTTGAGAAAGTCATACGGTATATTCATTTTTCATCGGTTTCTCTGACTGACTTTTTTTAGCCAAAAATAAGCCAATAGCCTTCAGAAACAGTTAATTATTTTCTTCACATTTGCAAGTGCTAGTATTTTTTCGCTCCCCTGAGAATTTTTGACTTTTTGAAGTTTGTTCCCCCATCCTGAATTGGGATGAAAAACTGAAATCTGGAAAATTTCCACAAACTGAAAATTGGAAACAAATGTTCTGTTGTGATTTTGATCCTTTCCCGTTTTAAACCTTTATTTTAATGTAAATTTACTAAAATTTTGAAATACGTTTTTTCAACTTGAAAAACCAAACCTTTCTGGTTAGACAATTTCAAAACTTTTTTTAATCAAATTTTCTTTTCCATCAGGTGTTTTTGTCAAACCTGACACTGTTTCACAAACAGTTTTGGTTTCAAGGAATCAGCATTTTGTGACCAAAAACTGCAAACAATTAATTGGAAAAATCCCCAGCAGCTCCATTTCAGAGCACACAATGGAGGACGGATAACCAAAATATACAGGACTATATTTTAAGAGGCGAGCACAGTGGGTGTGACCACAATAAATGTGTGCACTCCAATGGCACGTGCAACAGTTTTCATTTGCATGCACACACAGTGACTTAGTTGATCAGGACACACAGGCTAATGGAACATAGACAAGGATGAATTTTAAAGTGACAGGCTTTACTATAACTAATGGCAGATTATGCTTGTGGTCCCTTCTCAAATACCAGGCACTATATGGGGTCAAATGGAGGGTTAAATGGCCTCATACCACACAAGCAATACATTTGAGTTGGCCCTCTTCAGCTTTATGCCTAGGACTCAGCCTGACTCTGAATCCTCTTGTCATTCCACCTGAGAGTGGTGCTGAGGGTTATCTCCATGGGTACTTCAGTCTGTAAAGGCTTATGGTGTTCCCTTCTCCCTACAAGCTAATATATTCACCAGCCATCTCATGGGTCTCTTACTCATGTTTACATCCAAGACTTGGCCCTTTACAGCCTTTTATCTGTACAGGATGTTGAGCATAAATTGCAATGAAGAAGACATTTCCATGTTATTTGATAACATTAAGTTCCTATTTTTACTCCTTTTAGTCTAAAATTGAGCCTTGAGGAAAGCAAAATCCCCTGGACATCCTGCCAGTTTAGCCAAAAGGGGGAAAAAATTCTTTCCTGATCCCTAAATGGGAGATCTGGTCAGACTCTGAATGGGACTTAGGCATCATCGTAGGCAGCTCAATGTGTAGCTGCATTCAAAGAAACAAACAAGTTGCTAAGTTGCGTGAGGAATGGGATGGTGAGTAATACAGAGAATATTATAATGCCTTCCTAGAAATCAGTGGTGCAGCCTCCAATGGGATGCTGTGAAACTCACTGTCACAGGCCACCCCATCTCAAAAAGGATATTGCAGAACTACAGTGGTTTCAGAGAAAAGTGATGAGAATGTCATGGAAAAGGCTCATGTGAACAGATTGAAAAGATTGTTTACCTACCCTAAAAAAGAAATGAGTAAGAGAGGGCATGATACAGTATATAAAACTATATGGTTGAACAAGGTAGATCTGGAACTTCTGTTTGCCCCATCCCATAATAATAAGGTTATGTCCAGACTGCAGTCACAGGATGCGATTGTAGCTCGAGTAGACGTACCTGAGCCAACATTAATCTAGCCAGCTGAAGTCCTGGAGCAGTGAGTCATGGCAGGGTGCATTTCTGGGTGCACTGTACAAGTCCACCTGGAATCTTAGGTAGTTATTTGGGGTACTAACCCACACTGAAGTGCATGCTGCAATGGCTTCACTACTCTGTGTCCCAAGATAGCTAGGTTAAAGCTAACTTGGATATGTCTACACCCAGTGATTGCAGTATAGATATACCCCCAAACAAGGAGACGTTCAATGAAATTAAAATACAGGAAATACTTTTTCACACAGTGTGTAATTAGACTGTGGAACTCATTGCCACAGGAAGTTGTTGAGGCCAAGAATAAAACAGGAATTGATTTTAGGGTGGGGAAAAACTCTTGCATGGCTGAGCATGAGTGCTTCCTGTTCTCTTTCCCCTCAGAACCCCAGCGTTTGGCTACCCCCTGCCAGTCTGATCAAACTTCTTCCCAGTGAGATGGGACAAGAGACACTGCATGCATAGGCCAATAGGCATTTTGTAAATGCATCTTTACTTGTTTTGCCTGAACAGTTGTGGGCTTTGGGATTAGAGGCCCCAACTTCAAGTGTTAGCATTTTAATAAATTTAATAGCAGAATGGCAAAAGATAATTTTTTATGTTGTCTTTTTGCTCAGTAACTGTTCACCCTAGCAGCTGAAAAACAGTCATTCACATGTCCTCTTTTCATATTTCATTTATTGTTAAATGACACCAGTAACCATCATTAGCATTACTAGTACTTATACTCACAATGACTGTTCTCATATCTGCAGGGGTATTTAATCTTGAAGATGATATATTAGACGGATGTAAAGCTGTGCAAATTACTGGCTATTTTTTTGGTTCACTGGCAGTTCTGAAATAAAACAAAAACATTCTTTGGGTTCAACAAAACATTTTGTTTGACCCAAAATGAAATATTTCATTTAGGTTTTGAGCTTTCTAAAAATGTTTTTCAATTTTTAAAAATAAAATTGGAGAAAATTTCAAAACGAAAAGTCATTTCTAATCGAAAAGTCAGAATCTCATTTTAAAAATGTCAAAATGAAACATTTCAATAAAATTGTTTATTTTTTATGACGGAAACTATTCAGCAAATTGAACACATTTTCAAAATATTTGTCTACCTGAACCTGCATTTTTCATCAAAAAGTTTTTGTAAAAAAAGTTTCATCGCTCCAGATGGATGTTATTTCTATCCTGGTTCTATGAGGCTGTAGCTAGAGAAAGATAAAGGAGTTCCATTGAAAGAATCAGTGTTTCTTTGTGACATCAATTAGAGCACATCACTTTTCATGGTCTTGCCTATAGTTCTTAATTTGGTTTGTTGTATCAGATGGAAGATATTGCTGTTGGAAATACAGGTTTACCAGAACTGTTAGAATGTAAACTCTTTGGAGCAGAGATTCTATTATTTTGATATGATGTTTTACTCTAGGTAACATATTATGTACTTATAGCCCTACACAATGATAGTATGTGATCCTTTTTTTATAATAAATTGTGGTTTAGTAGTTAAACAAATGTAGAAGTCAATTTTTGATATGCATTTTCCTTCATCTTGCCAAAAAGTGTAATAAATTGACTTAATGCTGGTGTAGAACTGGCCTGTTTTGATGGCCATCATAAAAGGTATGGAGAAGGTATTCCAGTGTGGTGCGAGTGGGCAGAATAAATAACAGCACCCTTCTCAGTGTAACTGCATATATTTCATTGGATGGTTCTTTATGGCCCAGAATAAATTGAGTAATGGAAATAGGTAGAGTTCTATTTCCTTTTTTATCTTAATTAAACTAGATATTTTTACCTATCTGGATTCAAGTAAGACTCATAAGTTTCTACAAAATAGTTAAAGCACTCTAGGTTTAAATTTTCCTTCTTACAGAGTCACTTGACAGTAGCTGTCAAGACTACACTGCACAATCTAATTTAGATAATGGCTGAAACAATGGCTGAGTGTGAATACCTGTGAGTTTCTTTTATTGCTTTCATTCATTGCATTGAGGAAGCCACATGGCATATCATGCCAAGGCATTCCAATGTTAAACAGACACTTTAGCTGCTTTTCTGAATTGTCTATATGTGTGGGGAAAAATGCTGTAGCTTCTCAGTATTACAGTGAGTCCTATTGCTGCTGAGTCTATGTGGCTGTGATGATAGAGCTGCTGTTGCTAGACCCAGAAGCATATCTGAACAATGCTTCATCCCTCTTTTCTAAGTCTAAAGTTAACTTAATGAGCTACAGAAGAAAGATATGTAACTGGCTGACTTCTTGTCCATATGTCAAACATATGCCTCCTACCCAAACCTCCTGTTTCACTCATCATCCATCCACCCTCTCTTCATTCCACACAGCTGTGCCTGATGTTCTCATCTGAGTATCCCTCATCTCCCCAGGGGCAACTGACACCCTTGATCCTTCGGCACAGATCCCCTTCCCCTGTAGATTGCTCCTGATTTCAGAGGCTCCCAGGGTTATCAACATTTTTAAATTCCCCACAGCCTGCTGATAAGAAAGCGGACAATCGGCCTGATCCAAAGTTTGTTGAAGCCAATACAAGTCTTTCCATCAACTTCAGTGAGTTTTGGATCAGCTGTGTTGTCTCTTTGGTGGAGCCAGTTCACAGAAGATAGAGTCTCCTGCCCTTTGTAGTGCTGAGGACAAGGAGATGGAGGACCCGGTGACACATCTGGACTCTACTGTCTGCTCCATTCCAGCCCCAGGAGGGATTAGTCACACATGACCAGGAGCCAACAGAAAAATGTGAGTTTCTAATGATGCCACTGGGGGATAAAAGCTATGAAGGCTCCGGATGGGCTGGTCCCCTATTCCCACACCCAAAAGCTTCACTGTCACTGGCACAGCAACTTTAGGCTCCCAGAGGTCTGGTCTTGCCCCTAGGAAACATTCTTCCAGGGAGCTGCTAGGAGCTTTATGTCCTTGGAGATGTTCCTTCTCCTGCTGGTATTTCAGTCCTATAGGAGCAGTGAGTGGTGAAGCTGGATTTGTGGCCTAACAGCACATCTGCCCTGCTCAGATTACCAACATTTCCCCCCTGAGCCGTGTATATTTTACAGCAAACACAGAGTTACATGGATTGTTCTGGCTTAGGACTCCTAAATGCTGAGCTTAAGTACCTGCATTGGGGAGAGTCTACTGATAAGAGTACTCTGTACGAGAGATTTTTGAATTAGAATGAATACAGGCCACTTCTGATTGCATGTTAATAACTATTTTTAAAAACATGCATGAATTCTAGTCATATAATTATGGAATGTTAATGTTTACAGAAAACAATGAGTTTGTTAATAGCCATTATTTAGTTAACATTAGCAATCAATTTTGAAAGTGCTGATTTTTTAGTCACAGATTCTTTAAAGTGACAGTAACCCATAGTATAGAGCTGTGGTTCCCAACCTTATTACACAGGAGGGCCACGTAAACCTAAGCACAGCCTTGTGTGGGCCAAAAAGATTCTACATATTTTAATGAGATTTAAAGTCACCTATATTGATTTACATTTTAAGTTCCACCTGTTTCATTGTATTTAGACAGACAATAGTGTAATAGAAACAACCCATTTAAAAACAAATCAAGAAATCAGTGCATAAAATTTGCACATGACAACAAAACACTAATGAATCAGCAGTTAGTATATTGTGTGGAAGCAGGTCGTGGGCCTTACACAATGCTCTGGTGGGCCTTATATGGCCCACGGGTTGTAGGTTGGGCACACCTGGTATAGAGTATTACACGTGCAAGCTCCATGAAGACGATGACAATTTTCTGTTCTACTTCTAAAACAAATTCACTGATTTTCATATATTTTTCAGCACCAAATGAAAAGCTGTGTTTTTGGAATGAACGCTTGACATTATTCCCCAGAGGTTTTAATAGATGTAGGTGAATGCTTGTGGATATTGCCTTCTTTGTCCTGGATTAAGAATATACATTTAAGATTCTATTTAGTGATTTATATTGTGCTCCTCACTGTAGGATAGAAGTGCCTTGATCAAAGGCCCCCCAAAGTTTTTTAAAAAAAATGTAGCACAAAAACAATATTTAAAAGTTGAGGAATACTCAGATAGGTGTAAAGTAACTGGGGTTCAGTACCTGAGATTCAAATCAAGTTCTCAAATCAGTATGGCTAGGGAAGCTCTTTTGTGTGTGGAAGAGGTTGCAAAAGTCTGTATGGGAACTCGATGTGCATGTGTGGTATCCATAGAAATATTGCCTCCAGATAAAGTACTTCCAGAAAATAATGTTGAGCACTCAAAAACTGATTGATGGTGTGACATTATTCTTGGCAGTACACTTCAGAAACAAAGTTAGTTTGGCTCTGCAGGAATCCTGTAGATCTTTCGGGGTATTCCTGTCTGGCAGGTGTTTTGAATCTGTCCCATCACTATAGAAATGAAATAAACTTAGTTAACACAGAGTTAAAGTTGCCCAGATATAGCTTGTGCCCTTCTAGAATGTTGAGTTCAGCAAAACTCCAACTTCTGAAAACCAGGAAACCAGACTTAAGGCATGTGCTCATGCAACCTTAACTCTTCCCCCCTGGAGCTGGCAAAAGTCATATTATCTTCACGTACTCCAGCTGCATTCACTATGGTAGGTATAGCTGTAATGAATGGTGGAAGAATAAATTAAAGCATCTTGAAAGAGCTGTGATTCTGACGCAAGGAGATCTGGGTCTGAGCCTACTGTTGTATTGATTGTAAGAGCTAAAAGAGTTAAAGGTGTCTATGTGATGGGTTGTCATCCCTGGGGTGCAGTCTGGGAACCTTGGGAACCACTTTGCCCTCTAACCCTTCAGCTGGGCAGGCCTTTCTCACACTGCTTTGCTGGAAACAGCCATCCTTTCCAGGCCCTGTTATCACCCAACTTGATAGCAGGTGGCACCACACACACAACTGAGTTACCTGAGTGCTTTACCTATGCCACTCAAGGACATACAGCCAATTTCCCAGCTTCCCAGCCTTGCATCCCTGCTGAAGTTAAAACCCAGAATTATACTGTTTTACACTGCACAGGGATCTGTACAAGGTAAGCTCATTAATATAGTTCGCCTTCCCCTTGATGTGGGAAAGATCTGCAACAGCCTTTGCTCACAGAGCTGAGATTTTCCCCAGACACTTCACTTGAAGGCACACTGGCTTAGATAAAACATAAAACAAGTTTATTAACTATGGAAAGATAGATTTTAAGTGATAGCAAACAGATCAAAGCAAGTTACCTAGGAAATTAAATAAAAACGCAAACTAAGCTTAAAATACTAGATAGGATTTGAATCAGTAATCTCTCACTCTGACTGACCCCACAAGCAGTCCACCAAGTTTACGTACACTGGCTAGAAATCCCTTTAGCCTGGGACTAGCACTTCCCTCAGTTCAGTCTTTGTTTCTCAGGTGTTTCCAGATGTTCTCTTGTGTGCAAAGTGAGGCCAAGAGATTTTGTCACTCCCCAACTTATATAGCTTTTCCATATGGCAGGAATCCTTTGTTCCAAGCTCAGTTCCCAGTCCAGTTTGTGGAAAAATACAGGTACCAAAATGGAGTTCAGTGTCATGTGGTCTGGTCACATGCCTTAGCATGCCCTGCTGAGTCACAGCAGCCATTACTCATAGGCTGTCTGGAGCATTCACAGGAAGGTTAAGCTCTTCCATGGTCCATTGTCTTTGCTGATGGGCCATCAGCACTGTTTAGCTTCTTCATTGTTGTACCTGAAAGGCTGGTTGTGGGTGTTACCCAGAGTAAGCACATTTGAAATACAGATACATAGCCAATATTAATAATTTCAGATAAAAAAAAGTGATTCATGCACACAGATAGGATAATCATATTTGGCAAATAACTTTTCTAATGACATGACCCATACTGTACAAAATGCTCATAATTATGTCATAATCATATCATAGTGACCACTATGGGGTGCAGCGTCACAGTCTATACGCTTTGTTTTTACTGTTTAATACTGTTCTTACAGTTAGGAAAAACTTCTGAACTGTAAGAACAGTAGGACAATGAAACAAACTGACTAGGGAGGTCATGGAAACTCCTTTACTGGAGGTTTTCAAAAGGAAGCTGGATAGCCATTTTTCTTAGATAGTTTAGACACAACAAATCCTGCATCCTGCTTAGGCCTGATGATCCTTGTGGTCCCTTTAGCCCTATGATTCTATGAGTTAAACAGTGATAGTTAGATTTTGGGGTTTTTTAATAGAGGCTTTTGTTTATTTGCTTTTTTTGGCAAACACTAAAGTATTTATTTTAAAGTTGAAAGTTTATTGTTTACATACAAGAACAAGAAATTAAAACAAGCATTTATATTGAAACTGAAATTGAGTGATTATGTAAAACAAACAATTAAAACAACTTTTTTTGGGAGGAAAACATTAAGAGTTTTTAATTTTTATTAACCACTTTTATTTGGTGAGAAGGAAAGGTAAATTTTATTTTTAGGTGTGGTGTGTGAAGGGTATTTACTTTTTAGTTTGTAAACAAGCAGACAGACACAAGATAGAGGAGAGACAGGATAGAAAAGGTGGGGAAAATAAGGCTTTTTGGATGTTCTTTGAACAATAGACAGCTGGTTAGTTATGAATGGATGCTTTGACTGGTAGGTTGATTATGACACTTGTTGCTTGGACTTGGATTTATATTTTGGTTAGGGATGTTTGTTGTTGTTGATGCAGTATGGTTGATTTTAGGATTTGATGTACAGGCAAGAGTCCTGCACTTAGGATGGAAGAATCCCATGTACTGCTGCAGGTTGGGAACCAACTGGCTAAGTAGCAGTTCTGCAGAAAAGGACCTGGGGATTACAGTGGACAAGAAGCTGGATATGAGTCAGCAGTGTGCCCTTGTTGCCAAAAAGGCTAATGGCATATTGGGCTGCATTAGTAGGAGCATTGCCAGCAGATCGAGGGAAGTGTTTATTCCCTGCTATTCAGCACTGATGAGGCCACATCTGGAGTATCACATCCAGTTTTGAGCCCCCACTACAGAAAGGATGTGGACAAATTGGAGATTCCACCGGAGGGAATGAAAATGATTAGGGCGCTGGGGCACATGACTTATGAGGAGAGGCTGAGGAACTGGGCTTATTTAGTCTGCAAAAGGGAAGAGTGAGGGGGGATTTGATAGCCGCCTTCAACTTCCTGAAGATGGATTCCAAAGAGAATGGAGCTGGGCTGTTCTCAGTAGTGGCAGATGACAGAACAAGGAGCAATGGTCTCGAGCTCCAATTGGGGAGGTCTAGATTGGATATTAGGAAAAACTATTTCACTAGGAGGGTGGTGAAGCACTGGAATGGGTTACCTAGGGAGGTGGTAGAATCTCCATTCTTAGAGGTTTTTGAGACCCAGCTTGACAAAGCCTTGGCTGGGATGATTTAGTTGGGGTTAGTCCTGCTTTGAGCAGGGGTTTGGACTAGATGATCTCCTGAGGTCTCTTCTAACCCTAATCCTCTATGATTCTATGAGTGAGAGAGAGGCTAAGGAGAGCAGGGATAAAGTAACACAAGAGGGAAACGGAGCAGGATTTTACAGGCCTCTGTGATGCTGGCAATTAGATATTTTTATGGATGGGTTGAGGATGTCATGAGAGTGTTGACTTTCAGAACTCAGGTGAAAAATAAAGTTCCTTGAACCAGAGCAAGGCCTAATGGCCTTCTTCTCAGTAAGAAAGTCCTTTGGTTTGGTCTACTTCTGTCTTTGGGTCAGAAAAAATGATGAGTCAAGATGAGGTGGGATGAGATGAACTGGGATACAATTAGCTGAGATGCATTGGTAAAAAAATGAAACTTTTTAAAAATGGCTTTTTAATAACTTCTAAATGGGGGAAAGTGGGCGGCATAGTTTATTATTTTGTTTATTAATTAGGCTTAATATTTATTACACTAATTTTGGTTAATTAATTTTTGACATATTTTGTTCAGTTTAATTTAACAGGTTTTGAGTTATACTAGTAGGCTTTTTTGTTTGGGTTAATTAAGTTTATGTTTATGTTTAACTTATTTATAACTTATTATTGAAAATAACCTGACTTTTTTATGGTTAATCTTAAACAGGCAAAAAGTTACAGGCTATTGTGACATTTTATGAATGTTTACATATTTTTTTATAATTAAGCTTACAACTAAGGTAAATGTTTAAGCCCAATTATTACAATGCCCCCATGTGTGTTATCAAGGGAAAAAGTTGTATATGTACCTGAAGGTTCCAGTCTGCATCATTTCAACACTGACTTGTGTCAGTAACAGGGCACTGGGTTTTTCCCCTGTGATGCTGGCAGACAAAATGCCAGCTCATTCCAAAGCCCCTAGCCCACACTGAACACTGACAAATGCATAGCTGGAAACTAGACTATCTCACCTGTATGTTAGTATTATTAAAGTAAGTATTATAAAAATGGGTTTAATGTTTAGGTTTAATGAAATGCTTGTGAATTGCTGCATGAATTAATCTAACTTATGATAACTGTATCCCATGTTATAAGATAATATTTAAGTGTTTGCTCTTTAACTATAAAAGTGTTTGCTCTAAAACTGTAAACTCCCACAGTCAGGAGAGAAGCATTACCAAATGTGAAATACTAGTTTACCACCATCTCGTCTCCAACAAAAGTATGTCGATAGACACCAGACAAACCATTGTGGAACATCAGTGAATAAAAGACTTTGTTGATTGCTCCCCCCAGCAACCATGAAGAAGAGACATGCACAAGCACTTGTCCCATCAGCTTGAGCTCTGGGGGAAGGGAATAAAAATTCCTGAAACAAGAGACTGTATCTCTGTGCTGCTTGAACTCTGAAGGGCAAACTTTCTAAGCATAATCAAGGGATCCCCAGCTGTTTGGCCTGGGTTAGCCCTAGAGGATTTACAGAGCTTGCATATGACATCAGCTTCTATTAGTTTTATTTCTTTTTCTTATAAATCTTATAAATCTCTAGTTAATTTATTATAGGATTGACTTTTTTACAGGATCTGAGGTGCAATTAACCTGAGGTAAGTGACCAATACTTTGGGATGGGGAGTAACTCAAACGTTGTTGTGATTTTGGTGTAAGGGGCCATCTATCACAAAAGCAAGCTTACCTGGTTGGCAAGATAGATCAGAGTACCCAAGAGGACTGTCCATGACTCCGTGGGTAGGGTGTTATAGCGCCTGAGGAGTTTATAGCTGAAATTTACGTATGGAACTCACAACCATTTTGGGATTGTGTCTTACTTCTTCCCAGTCTGCTTGGAGGTTGGTTCTCATGCTCACGAGCCACTCCAGACAGCTTGACACCCCTACCCCTTGCTGCAGACCACAACCTCTCTCCCCTCTTCCCACCTGCTCTTCCACCCCTAACTACCCCCTAGTGAGCATTCACATGTGTAATTTATTTTCTTTTCAAAAATAGTTTCAGCACCTTTTGAATATTCTGCTGTACTCAGATTACATTTAATAAAAAAGCAAAAACTCAACCTTGACAGAAGCAGATTTTCCCCAAATGTTTAGAGTTCACTCTGATTTCTGCTCGGGGTGGGTTTCAAACTTCAGAATTGCTAGTCTCTGTGAACTTAATTAAATGCTTTTTTCCCCTCTGTGGGGCTATATTGGGGAAAACCACTTGATCAAATGACCCCTTCTTTGGATCATTTACCTTCCCCTGCACTCCCATGAGGTGTAGCAAATTGCAAGACCATTGGTGTAAGCACGCAAATTTTAGAACACTTCAAAGAACTGTCCTTTTATTTATTGTCCCAGTTCCTAGCTTATATGAGAAGGGTAGAGAGAGGGGCTCAGACACCCCCAGAAAGGCAAGCCCTCCCCACCTGGCTGACATGAGGAGGGGCAGGAAGGAGTGGTTAGACCCCCCAGATACTGACACACACATACAGAGGAGGGAAGGGAGTGGGGCTAAGATACCCCCAGAAAGGCAAGCCTCCTTTAGAAGAACCTGGCTCACACAAGGGGATAGACCCCCATTGATGAGCAGGGGCCTCCCAGATATGTGGCCAAGGAGCAGGACTCTGACACTTCCGGAAAGGCAAGGCTGCCCCATACCCCAGCTCCAATGGGGAGGCAGGGAGAAGGACTCGGATGCCCTCTGCCTAGGAAGGTAAGCCCCCCAGAACCTGGATCACATGAGGGGACACATAAAAGGGGGTATCATAAATTTAAAGGGAAGGGTAACCACCTTTAAATCCCTCCTGGCCAGAGGCAAAACCCTTTCACCTGTAAAGGGTTAAGAAGCTTAGGTAACCTCGCTGGCACCTGACCAAAATGACCAATGAGGAGACAAGATACTTTCAAAGCTGGAGAGGGTGGGAACAAAGGGTCTGTCTGTCTGTGTGATACTTTTGCCGGGAACAGATCAGGAATGCAGCTCAGAACTCCTGTAAAAAGTTAGTAAGTAATCTAGCTAGAAATGCGTTAGATTTTCTTTTGTTCAATGGCTGGTAAAATAGGCTGTGCTGAATGGAATGTATATTCCTGTTTTTGTGTCTTTTTGTAACTTAAGGTTTTGCCTAAAGGGATTCTCTATGTTTTGAATCTGATTACCCTGTAAGGTGTTTGCCATCCTGATTTTACAGAGGTGATTCTTTTACCTTTTCTTTAATTAAAATTCTTCTTTTAAGAATCTGATTGCTTTTTCATTGTTCTTAAGATCCAAGGGTTTGGGTCTGTGTTCACCTGTACAAATTGATGAGGATTTATCGATGCCAAAGAACCATCAGTGCACATCCATGACTGAAAGAAGCCAGATTAACAATCCTAAGGTAAAGGCTGGCACCCCTAAAAACAAAACAATTAAATCAAAAGGACAGAATGGCCCTCTTGGAGGTGCTTTGGAATGTTAACATAAAAAAATAACACTGATTAAGGAGTAACTGGTCACACTCATACAGCAAAATCCATAAACTTCAGTAACAACAAAAAGAGTATAAAAACAGGGTGCTTTGCCATGGGACTTTGGGTTTGTCTTGTCACTACTCCAAAAGCATTGGATCGCGACCGACAGAGCCCGTCTCCCCTCTGCGACCAATCTGGCTGGCCACTAAATTAAGAATTAAAATTCTTCTTTTAAGAATCTGATTGCTTTTTCATTGTTCTTAAGATCCAAGGGTTTGGGTCTGTGTTCACCTGTACAAATTGATGAGGATTTTTATCAAGCCTTCCCCAGGAAAGAGGGTGTAGGGCTTGGGGGGATATTTTTGGGGAAGACGTCTCCAAGTGGGCTCTTTCCCTGTTCTTTGTTTAACACGCTTTGTTTAACACGCTCAATGGCTTGGTGGTGGTAGGATAGGGTCCAAGGACAAGGCAAAGTTTGTACCTTGGGGAAGTTTTTAACCGAAGCTGGTAAGAAAAAGCTTAGGGTGTCTTTCATGCGGATCCCCACATCTGTACCCTAGAGTTCAGAGTGGGGAAGGAACCTTGACAGGGGTCAGACCCCATAGATTGGCAGGAGTTTTTAGATCCTGGCACACACCCAAAGGTAGGGAGACAGGCTCAGAAACCCCAGATCCTGGCATACACACAGAAGGGAGAATACGGGGCTTACAGGTGCCATTGCCCCTGTTCTCCCCAAGTCCACCTGCCACTCACCCCCATGTTCCCTGTTCCATGCCACCCCTCCCAGTCCCCCCAGCCATCCACATTCCCCCCCAATAATCACCCCCAGTCCCTCTTCCCTAGTCTCACCTACTCATCCAACCCAATCACCCTCCTCTCCTTCCCAGCAAGTATTTGCATATTATTTATTTTCTTTTAAAACAATAGTTCCAGTGCTTTCTCAATATTCTGCTGTACTCAGATTACATTTCCCCCCAGTAAAAATCCCCCTTTCACAAAGGCAGATTGTAGCAACATGATTAGTTGTGGTGGTTTTTAAATTCTGGTTTCTACCCTGCTTTGAATGGGAACTCCGTATGTTAGTATGGGATGAAGCTCAGAGTTGATGACTAACATATCTTCAGAACCAGGCAGGTCCACTGAGTGAGAGGTAGTTTTCCAGACAGTTAGCATCTCTCTGCACGTTCATAGTATAATCCTTTAGGCCTGTGAGCCTGGGCTTGGTGCGTTTCTAACTTGAAGAAGCAAACTCTTTTCAAATAATGTTTTAATTTGATTCCTCCTGAGGGCTGGTGTGGCTTGCACATTGTGGGGGTAACCCTCAAGCATTTGAGACCCTGGTGTAATGTTTACCTGTGTGCAAAAAAAGTTGCCAAAATGTCAACTTTAAGAAAAGCTGTTTTTGCTGGGGTCTGTATTTTGGAAATCTCTTCAGACTTGTCTACACTACAAGATTAAGTCGACTTTATCTAATTTATCTTGAGCCTCCAAATTAAGTCAATTGTGCGTGGCCACACCATGCTTATTATCTCGATGGAGTGTGTCCTCACTAGCAGTGCCTGCATCGATGCACAAAGCAGTGCATCATGGATAGCTATACCAAAGTGCAACTTGCCTCAGTGTGTTTTGGGAAGTTTGTGCAATGCCTCTTGGGACATTGTTGCAGGGGAGAATGGGAACACTGCGTTGGCATCCCATGATGCACTGTGCTCAATGGCAAACAACCCAATGCTTTTGTGCCTTAAAACTGCCGCATGTACGCTATTCCCAGAAGCATGGAGCCTGCTCAGTTGTGCACTCTCTTGCTGTGAGCATCTCAAACCCCTTGTGCCTTCTCCTGCAGTATTTCCAGAGCCAAAGTAGGGTCCGCCACACGGATCATAGCGATGTCCTGCAAGCAGCCCTGCTGAAAACCATTGAAAAAAACAATTCACAGTTGCTGTTGCTATTAATTATAAAATTTAGCAAGGCTTAATTTACAATGTCTTTTGCTCAGTATAAAACACGGCTGTTTGTATACCTCTAAAGGTCTCTGTAAAACACTGTTTGTGTGAATAAAAAGTGCATGCATCAAAAAAAAAAAAAAAGGTGTGAAGGCCATTGTCAAAACCAGATGGTCAAAAAAGAAGTAGTAAAAAAATTTAACAGACTTATCGATGCCAAAGAACCATCAGTGCACATCCATGACTGAAAGAAGCCAGATTAACAATCCTAAGGTAAAGGCTGGCACCCCTAAAAACAAAACAATTAAATCAAAAGGACAGAATGGCCCTCTTGGAGGTGCTTTGGAATGTTAACATAAAAAAATAACACTGATTAAGGAGTCACTGGTCACAGACTCATACAGCAAAATCCATAAACTTCAGTAACAACAAAAAGAGTATAAAAACAGGGTGCTTTGCCACGGGACTTTGGGTTTGTCTTGTCACTACTCCAAACGCATTGGATCGCGACCGACAGAGCCCGTCTCCCCTCTGCGACCAATCTGGCTGGCCACTAAATTAATCCAGACTCTGGACTGGTAACTATAAACATCGACTGGCGGGACTATGTGCACAGTGTGTGTGTGTGTGTGTGACTAAAAGGCATATGCTAACTGCTGTATTCTCAATAAATGCGGCATTTTGCCTTTTCCCCTATAAAAGACCTCGTGTGCTTTGTGTAGTATAATGCTGGCAGTCACAGAGCAGCTGCACTCTGTTGAGCGCCTTTTCTGGTCCCGTGAAACAAGCACTGACTGGTGGGACCGCATTGTTTTGCAGTGGCCGCAGAACTTTCGAATGTGGCAGGCCACCTTCCAAGAACTTTGTGCAGAGCTTTCCCCTGCCCTGCAGTTCAGCAACACAAAAATGAGAGCTGCTCTGACAGTGGAGAAGCAAGTGGTGATCACTATTTGGAAGCTTGCAATGCCAGACAGTTACTGGTCAGTGGGGAATCAATTTGGAGTAGGTAAATCAACCATGGGGACTGCTGTGCTCCAAGTGTGCAGGGCCATTAATGGAATTCTGCTATGAAGGGTAGTCTGGGAAACAAGCAGGACATAGTGGATGGTTTTGCTGCGATGGGGTTTCCTAATTGTGGTGGGGCGAGAGATGGCATGCATATCCCCATCTTGGCACCAGACCGCCTTGCCAAAGAGTACATAAACTGAAAGGGATACTTTTCAATGGTGTTGCAAGCGCTGGTGGATCACAGGGGGCCTTTCACCGACATCAACGTAGGATGGTCGGGAAAGGTTTATGACGCATGCCTCTTTAGGAACTCGGGTCTGTTCAAAAAGCTGCAATCTGGGACTTTCTTTCCAGATTACAAAATGAACACTGATGATGTTGAGATGCCTATAGTTATCCTGGGGGACCCAGCCTACCCCTTGCTCCCATGGCTCATGAAGCCATACAGCGGTCGTCTGGACAGCAGTAAGGAACGGTTCAACTATAGGCTTAGCAAGTGCAGAATGGTGGTTGAACGTACCTTTGGTCATTTGAGAGGGCACTGGAGAAGTTTACTAACAAGGTTGGACCTTAGTGAAGAGAACATCCCCATGGTTATAGCTGCCTGCTGTGTGGTCCATAATATCTGTGGGGGGGAAAAAGGGGGGAAAATTTTCTGCAGGGGTGGACAGTTGAGACAGATCACATGGCAGCCCTTTTTGAGCAGCCAAACACCAAGGAAATAAGAAGAGAACTGGAAGGGGCACTGTGTATCCATGAGGCTTTGAAAAGCCATTTCAATAATGAGTCACAGTAATGTGAGCTGCTTGTCTGCATTGTGCTTTCCCAAACCTTCACCTGACTTGTGTCACTGTCTCTGTAAAGCCAACCCCCCACTGCTGCCCACTGCTTCTACTCAATAAAGATTTGTTTCTTGAATCCATTTACTTTATTTAACAAACAAGTAAAAAGGGAGAACAGAAAGAAAAGGTAACCTTGGGGAAAAGGGATTGTAAAGTTGGAACAGGAGAAACATTTTCAGCTGTGTAACATAACACGGCATTCCAGACCATGAAAGGTCTGTGTATGGGAGCCTTTTATTCCTTGTACCCTCCCCATGAGTTAAGTGAAAGGGATAATGGACTTTTCCGCCCACGCCGCAGGGAACGCTTGGGAGCGGGGGATTCTGCGCCAGGCAATGCTGGCTGGCTGGCTACCAGGGTCTGCAGAGGGACTCTACCCTCCTGCTTCTGTTCCTGCCGTTCAACCAGACACCTCAGCATGTCCGCTTGGTCCCTCATAATCCCATGCATCTCACCCTATGTGGCACGTGCTTGCTCATTGGAAGCTTTCCGGCTCTCCATGTCCATGTCTAACTTCCCAGACATGGAAATCCTCCATGCTCAGCTCTGTGTCAGCTGTCCTAGAGACATTCATTATCTCAGTGAACATGTCCTCCCGTGTTCTCTCTCCTCCTTATAATCAGTGAAAGTCTGCTTTCAGGTGTTGATGACATGCCGAAGGACACATTTCCAGCTGTCAGTCATGGGAAAAAATAAAGGAGCCATTGTACATGAATAAAATGTTTCCATAGCAAGGTCATTTTCATAAAAAAATCCTTATTATACTAGGTGCAAGCCATAACATAATCAGAATCTATAACCATTCACTGTGCCGTTTTGTTGCTCCAGCCATGAGTAGGTCCTCCCCCGGGTCACGGGTGACCTCACTTTTCATGAAGTTTATTCAGGTCAGGAGCAGAGGTAGCTAGTCGAACAATGGCTCTTCCCCATAGCACCATGGCAAGCTGTTATGAACGGGGCAGCAGCGGGGGGAAACGGATGTTTTCACTCCCAAATTGCAGAATCTCTTATGTGGGGCCCCAGTCCCCTATCAGCCACTTTAAACTACTTGCTGACCCCTGCCAAGCACAGTAAAGGCACATTAGCGGCCGTGTGGTTTGGCGATCCGAAATGTGTGTGTGGGGTCTACATGCCCTTTTTTTCTTGTAAGAGCTGTTTTAATGAGAACTTGTTCCGTTTCCCGTAGGCAACCCTATTGTGATATCAGTCTCCTGAGGGTAACAGAGGTGTAAAGGAAGGAGATGCTGCAAGCATCTGGGTATCAACCCGGTCCTTATGCTGCTATGCTGTGTACCTCAATGATGCTAGCAGAATTAATTCAGGATTTGTGTGGCCACCCTCTGCGTAGCTGGAGCAGCCTCTTGTAAGCAGAGAACCACAGCACCTCTCCTTTTCTTCACAGTAAACATGCAATACCACTGAATGTGTGTGCCCGCTAAAATTTAACTGGACTTTGATTGTAAGGTGCCTTCCCTGACATCACGATCAGCCACCATGATGTCCTGCGACCCACAGAGCTACCGGGTTAAAAATATTTCCTGGCTGTCAGGGAGAATGGATCCACTGCTTGCCTGTCTCCCATTCTCCTCCTCTTCCTCATCCACCATATTGTCCTCCCTGTTGACCCTAGACTCACATACCTGTGAGGTGTCCACGTTACTTGTGGGGGTGCTTTTAGGGTCACCCCTGAGAATCGCATGCAGCTTGTTGTAGAACTGGCATTTGTGGGGTTCAGCACCAGAATGACTGTTCACCTCCCTTGCCTCCTAGTACGCTTGGTGAAGTTCTTTTATTTTCACATGGCTCTGCTGTATCCCCCTCATGTAGCCCTTCTCCCCCATTCTACGAGCGATCTTTTCATAGATGTCAGCGTTTCTTCTGCTGGATCGGAGCTCTGCCTGTACAGACTCTTCTCCCCACACAGCGATGAGATCCACTACCTCCTGTGCAGACCAGGCTGGAGTGCGTTTGGGGCGTGTAGTCTCCATGATCAGCTGTGCTCAAGATGGCATGCTCCCAAAGCTGATAGAGGAAATGGGAAATCAAAAATTCCCTAGCTTTAGCAGGGGAGGGGCTGTTTCCAGTGCACCTGGCTGCAGTGCAGCACAGTTGAGAATGATCTCCAGAGCAGTCACAGATGAGCCACCACCTGGAGGCCAATTAAGTCGAATTACACAATGCGGCATCTGCACTACCTCGCAGTTGACCCATTAAAATCGAATTAAGTGCAATGCCTCTCGCAGAGGTGGATTACAGAAGTCGACATTAGAGGCAATTTAGGTCAGCATAAAGGACCCAGTAGTGTAGACACATACATTAAACAGGTAGACTTAAGGCAGCTTCCTTTGACCTAACTTTTTAGTGTAGACCAAGCCTAAGTCAAATGCCCTCTAATTTGGAGCACTGACTGAACTCTAGAGCTCGATGAGGCACACCAAATTTCAAGACCATCCATGTACCAAATGGATTTTAGAGCTCTTAGACCAGTCAAGATTTAAACAAAAAGCTGGGCTTAACCTTAACTATAGCAACGTGACAGCTTTACTATAACTACAAATCTTGTGTTCTGAAATTAAAATATAAATGTATTGTAGTTTGTTTTTAATACCTCATGTTATATATTTTGAAATAAATAATTAAAATGATAATGTGTATATATAGTTCTTGGGCTGTTTGTCATGCAGCAGAATATTCCTGAGATGTACCTGTAAAGAAGTACCCTAGATGACCGTTAAAATTTTCAAAGACTCCTAAAACACTTAGGAGCTCATGTTCCATGGAAAGTAAGTGACTTAGACTCCTAAATCCCACTCAAGTACCTCTTAAAATTTAACCCAAAGTTGCTGTTTGCCCTCTGTTGCATTCTGAGCAGAAGTCCAGGAATTTCAGCCTTTCATATTCCTCTTAGTTTTAGATCGTGATGCAACATCACATCACTCCATTTTTCAGGTGTTTGCTTTCCCCATCTCTACCGTTTTGGTCAGTGAGGCAATGTTTTCTTACATTGTTTGTTTCCCTTTCTGCCTGTGTTATATTGTAGGGTCTGAAACCCAGGGTCTGATTAACCACGGGGTGACCCCATTATTATGCCAGTGTAATGCCATTGAAATCAATGGAGTGACACTGGCATAAAATTGGCATCACACAGTGGTGAATCAGGCTCTTAATTCTAGTTTTGAAGCTCTGAGAGTGCCACTAAATTCAACTGACCTGAATGAATTTGAGTGTATAGAGAAATAGGCATAGTTATGGCTAAGTAGAGCACTTTACTTTGAAACCTGGATAGAACTTAATCATCATCCATTGCTATAAAATGGCCTCTTGTCCGCATTTCTGTTATTTGATCAAAAGGGAAAATACCACTTTTAAATAATTTCTTAATGAATATCAGCTTGTGGTACATGTGCTAACTGCCTTATACAGATCACATTAAAAACATGCTGTGCTTACAGTTACAAGATTTTACTTCTAAAAACTACATGCTTCTCTACAGCAAGAAGTCCAGAAACAAAATTGTACAGCTGTTTTGTTGTGGGCAAGTATATAGACTCAAGCTATGAGCAATAGTTAAGGAGACCAGCTCATACAATCTACAGTAAAAGAGGTACCTAGAACTAAAGTGAAAAAAAGCAACATGTTAGATAAGTCTGAAAGAATTGTGGGTAAAGGAACAACTAAGAAAAAATTAATGACAAAGAGCTTAAACGTACAAAAAAGCAGCATGGCATTGATATTTCCTTTATTTGCCGCATTTAATATCCATGGGGATGGAGCAGTTGCTCACCAATCACATAAATGGGCAAGCAGATTCAGAAATTTCTTGGGTGCACTTGAAACTGGAAGTTTAAAATGACACAAGGTGTGGGTGGAGGTGGTAAATGACATCTGTGAGTAACCTCTCAACAATACATCTACTAGAAATAAAGATCCCCTTCAAGGAGCCCTTATTCTTCACTGTGACCACTTACATACTTTACAAAACATGTGGTTTCAGACATTTGACGCAAGAACCAGGTGAAACACAGACCAGGTTTATACCAGGTTACATCGGCGAGCATTCAAATGTCAGTTTGCTGTCTTGGATGGTGAAATCAACAAGCAAACTGCAACCATGGTCATTAACCAAGCTCTGGAGAAGAGCTCTTACTGAACCACAGCTTACATGTCACAGAACTTTGGATGTACAATGAACTATGGAAGTTGTAGGCCCTGAGCATGGAAAACAAAGTACAACTGTATATGTTTGCTAACTGCACACCAGTCTACGGTTTCAGTGGACCAAATCTCATGAAAGAAGATTGGGTCTCAAAACAGTTGTAGAATATGTGGTGTCATATTGCTATCCTGGAAGATACTTAATTTGTTCGGCATTCAGAAATGAATGTCATAAATAGGGCAAGAAAAGCCAGTTCTGGCATAATATTTGTCCCAGATGATAGAATTCAAACCTAAGGTAGGAAAAAGGAAAGTGTTTTTTTGGAATATACATGTGCAAAAGAAGCACACGGAAAAAGGTGCTGTGAAGAGGATGTTGAAAGTCAAAGAGAAGTAGCTAGAAAATGTGTGACATAACAGCATGAAGACTTCAGGCAGTTACACATTGAAAAGGGAATGCTTGAAATGGAACTCTGGAAGGTACAGGAAAAACTCAATGGGCTTACAAAAAATGCTAACAATATGTAGAGATTCAGAATGTAAGTGAAGGTGAAGATCCAATGGCAAACACAAGGTTAAACAAAGAAAAACAAACTGCTACCGTAGGAACTCTTGATTAGAGCTGGATGGGAAGCAGATTTCCCATATTGTAAAACTTTTCAAGATTTCAGAGATTTCCCTGTTCCTATTCAAACTGTCTTCCAGGAAACTGAGACCTTGGGTGGAATGGTGAAGCAGGACAAGAAAGACATCAGAGAGTGGCAGAGCTCTATCCATCTGAAAATAGCCAGTGGCCTGGATGTCAGGGCACTCACCTTGTAGCTGAGGCACTCAGGTTCAAGTCCTTGCTCCGAATCCCAACCAGCTCTACTTTTGACGTGCATTGACGGTCAGCAGGGTAGAGACAGATCCATCCAGGAGGATAAATACAGCCTGCCTGCCATTCAGAATAATTCAAGGACCCCCCCCCAAAGAAAATAGATGAGTTCTTTATGGAGGAAAAAATGCATAGACTCCAGGAAAACAGCCAGTGGTAAAATGACTGTCTCATAGGACTCCATTAGAAACTCTGGAAAAGTAAGCCTTCTTAACTTACTGGACATGGCAATGTTCTGAATCTGACCGTAGTAAGATGACAAGTAGTGGAGATTTGCAGGACTATAATGCTTTGTAAGAGAACAAAACTGTATGGACCAAACCCAAAAGTTCAGTCCATCTGAGCTAAACTTATTACAATATTCAGTCATCAGTGGGTAGACAGAATGACATTTTGGAATCTCCTCAAGAAAATATGTATGATGTAATTATGAAATTGTGTACTACTCGCTATGTCCTGTTGCTAAGTAGGCATATGGCACTCAACACAGAGAGAAATGTTTATAGGAACCTCCATACCCTCACTCTATTAATATTATACCATCAACAAAACCTTCAGAAAACTAAAGAAAAACACTCTAGTTTCCCCTACCAGCTCAAACAGCCTTCCTATTTCTCACAGCAACCAGCTATTGGGAATCTATGGAGAAACACTGTCTGCTGCTCCTCTCTCCAAATGTTCTCAGCCCTATTCACTATACTTCTAAAGTGTCACTCATTTGTTATTGTTGTACGTGAGTGGCATTTACTTGAGATAACACATACCATGTAGCCATTTTGGGAAACTAGTTGCTGAGATGTTATAAAGACAGCAGTTATCCAGGAACATAGGTTGATACGGTAAGGACAATTACTAAAACACACTTGTGTATGTTTTAATGGATAGGTTTTTTACTAGTAGTTTAAACTACTGTGCTTAGCCTGTTGGTGATAGGCAAGCAGCCTGTCCTGTCAGATAGCCATCATAATACCAGTAGGTTTGGGGACAGTTGAAGATTTTTGAACTAGGTTAGGCCTAAACTATATTTGCTCCATCAGTAGGGTACTTAGGTTACTGTGATCAGGAATGTTTATTATAGTTTGTTGAAAATTAGCTTGCATTGTCTATCAGATGAATTTTGCAGTTGTTCTTGTTCATCTTCATTTTTAGGCTATATGTAAATTTATTTTCTTAAAATATTGATTTCATTTACAGTTTGTGCACTTGATTCTGAACTCAGTGTTACTCTGATTTCCATAGAGTTATTCCTATTTCATACTGGGATAAGTGAGATCAGAATCAGGGGCTGTGTCTGTAAAATCCTAGAAAGGAAGGATGGCAGTGGGCTTGAGCACTAGTGTAGGATGAGAGACTTGGGCGTAACTCCCTGGTCTCCCACAAACTTCCCATGTGACCTTGGATGAGTTACTTAGCCTCACTTTGCCTCAGTTCCCCATCTGGGAATAGTAGCAAGTCTCTATCTCAGACAGGTGTTCTAAAGGATAAATATTAATATTGTGAGGTGTTCAGCTACTACAGGGGTCATACACATGCATAAAATAGATAAAAACCTGTGCTTTAACACTGCTCCATAGTTATAACTCATTCCCTTTATCTCATTGCTGGTTGTGTTCATTAAAGTGCTTTGATGGGGTTAAGGAGTTTCACTACACTGGAGAGACACTGTATATTATGTACCATTGCATAGAACTGCATCGACCAGTCTTTCCTTTCCCCACCTCACTGAGCATAGCTTCAAGAGATTGTGTGCCCTTTATCACATATTTGCTTGATGACTTGTTAATCTGCATTTTCATCTTTGCTGCTTACCTGCCAGGTACTTCTGCAGGGCAAATATGCATATACTTGGTAACTGAGATGCTTGCCTGATGCAGCCACACAATAATTAGTGAGATAGAAGTATGTAATCATAATGTTTGTGAATTTCTATCATATTGTTCTCTATTTTTATAATTCCACATTTGATATGTATTTATTGCTCAATTAACATTAATTTGTCTTAAGCACAATTTGAATTACATTTAATTCATTTCAGAGTCTGTTCTGATGCATCTGACATTTACAGCATCTTTAACAGGGATTCAAGAAAATATTACATTAAGTATACAGTAGATTCAGAGCAACTGAAAAACCCTGAGTTTAAAAAACAGGCAAAAAATATACACAAAGAAGTTCAAAGGCTTTATAATCAATTCCCAGGTTGAACACTGAGTTGATAATAGGAAAAGCCCAGGTGTTACATCTGAATGTATAGTAGCAGAAGTTTTATTAACCATTATGTATTTGTATTTTGTTTAAAGCTTTCAGTCCACTCAGAATTGGAAGTGGACTTTTACATACAGCTTTCTGTCATCTGAATCCTTGGTCTTCCTCGTTTCCTCAGTATCAGTTACTATGAACATCAAAAATGATTTTCTTGCTACTAGTCAGGTGCCATTTCCCCTTAAATTAGCAGGCATTGCTCATTTAATAGGCCATATCTGCCCCTTTGTGACCTCTAACTATTGCACTACACCAAATCTATAATTTCTTTCATTGGCTTTGGAAAAAATGGTTGCTAACTTATGGGCGCAGGATGTTAGCCCCCCCCGCCCCCATCATGCAAATACCCTTGTGAATAACTTTCATCTTCACTAATTAGCCTCTCACAGTTTGTATGTTTATCTATTTTCTTACTATATGTTCCATCCATATGGTGCCACAAATACTCCTATTCTTTTTATGAGAATGGACAGTCCCACTGAATCCTGAAAATGTTTGCAGACTGGGGCCTCAGACTATAAGATCTCTGCATATTAGACAGACAATGTGGGTCAGATAGTATCTTTTATTGGACCAACTTCTGTTAGTGAAAGAAGCTTTCAAGCTTAGAGTTCTTCTCTGTGTAAGCTCAAAAGCTTGTCTCGGTCACCAACAGAAGTTGGTCCAATAAAAGATATTACCTCACCCACCTTCTCTCTAAATCCAGGGACCAACATGGCTACAACAACACTGCATACTGATCTCTGGATAGACAGTGTCCTCCCCAGACAGGTCGCTTACTTCAGACTCTTCTGGTGTCCAAGACAATTCTTCCTCTCCAGCTAGCTCCAGACAAGGGAATGATTCTTCCTTTCCTCCTTCTGCATCCCATCTGATGGTAAGGAAATACAAAACAGGCTATACTGTAGAAGCCTGCACCTGTTCTCCGAGTAGTAGACTTGGAAAGGAGGAAACCTAGGGGGAGAGTAGAAATGTAGGGGATCTAGACTCCGAAGGAAGAGTTTACCCAGAAGGGAAATAGAGCAGAAGCCTGAGAGAGCTGGAGAGGGAAATGGCAGCAAAGTGGGATGTTATAGACCTTGGCTACTGATTAGATGATCCCTGAGCTGAAACCCAGAGTAGAAACTGGGCCCGGGTTTCCCTTCCACCCACTGGGGAAGTGGCACAGTCCAGACAGTGAATGGGAAGACTGCTTGTGTGGAGACACTTTGATGCTCCAGAAGGGGCAAAACATGTAGTGACCTGGCTGGAGGGCCAAGCCCCAAAGAGAGTGCAGCTTGAGTCACAGAGAGAGAGAGAGAGAGAGGCAGCAGGATGTGCAAACGAGTGACAGAAGGGGCACTGGATCTGGAAGAAGCTAATTCCCACAGCAGCCTGGCGGAGACATCCCAGTAATGAGTAAACACCATGACATGGCTATATTTATACTGAAGGTAGATGTGGTATTTAGGCTTTTTACAAGAGTGTCTAGCTGATGGTCATAAAAGCAAAAGGTGTGGCTGGGGCTGTAGGAAAAAGATGGTGTGGCCTTAATGTGGTATCCCCTAGAAAAGCAAACTTTGATTTGGGTCTTAGTTTTGCTCTTCTTTTGGGGTATAGTCATGTTTTGCTCTGTGGGCTATTTTAACTTCTGGTGAGCAACCATCCACTTGAGATAGTAGGGTGGAGAAGCATTTAGCTATGGAACAATATATTTCATACATGAAACCTATTTCTGTTCATTTCACCTTTATACCTCCCCAATGGTGTATTCTAACGATTATCTTATCTCTAACCTTCTTTTTCTCAAACACAAACGAGAGACAGTAAGAAAATGTGGCTGAATAAAATTCAGTGACTATATTTGACAACTTTCACAGGTATTTGTCAAATAGATTATTCAACAAATACTATAGCTAGCCAAATACTATTTGGAGAATATATCATTTGAGGGACACCAATGATGTTCATTGAATGATATGTTAAATCTTTATTTTTGTTATTCTATCAGCACTAGATTAAATTTGTAAATATTTCAGCCACAATCTGCATGCCAGGGTGCCTAAAGTTGGGCTCCTAAATTGGTATTTTGGCACCAAATGAAGTGGCTGAGCACCCAGCATCTCCCATTGAAGTAAATAAGTTAGGGCTGGGTGCAAAGTACCTTTGAAAGCCTTGCCGCTATTTTAGTCATGTAAATATTGATTGAGGAGTCTTACTTTAGACCCCTATTTTCTGGATATCTTGCCATTATCAAATAGAAAGTTGGTTGTGAATCTTAAAATCATAGATTGCGTACGCTGCAGGGGAGGTGTGAGGTTATGAGAAGTGGTGGCACAGATCTCTTCAGCCAGACTGGTAGGCACTGGGTAAAGTTTTCAAGCCCTCGTTAAATATATAGGATCATACAGAATGCAAGTTCCTATGAGAGTGCTTACTGAATTTGTCTGGCTTGGACTGCAAAGATAGCTACATAGCAGTGGTGGATGGAGTGAATTCTGTGTGTTGTTTATTGCGAATAACTGTATGTCCCAATAAATGTATATTGCACTCTACAAAATATGTATTTCAGTTTAAAGGCCAGATTTTGTGTGTGTGAAGAGATGGATACAACACTCTTGCACGTGCCAGTATGGCTCATATAAAGGGCCAATGCAATTGCAGTCTCTGTGCTCAGAGGAGTGCAGGATATTCTTTCTCCATGCACTACTTGTGGGGGAGCAGTAAAGCAGCTAAAGCAGTCAGAGAAGAGGCAAGATCCACCTTTCGTCCTCTTTTTGCCTGTGGAGCAGTCTGGGTACGACTGGGAGGGAGGGAAAGGGGTCTTCTGATCTCTACCTAATGGTGGCGTTAATATGAGAGATGCAGCCTCATATTAGGTGCAATTTTTTCCCCTCTTAAATAATGCTCCCATTGACGATGCCCCAGCTGGATTGTGTGAGGGGAATGAACCTGGGATCTCTGGATCTAAAAGCATGAGCCTCTACAGCCAGTTATTCGCTTGGGGGCTGTAGTAGATTCATAAACCTTTGTACATGGTCCAGCATCTAGAGACGGACAAAGTCCACCCTGGGTGAATATGGGTTACCTTGAGAGGCAGGGTGGGCTAGTGGACAGACACTGGACAGGGGGTTGAGAGACTTGGGCATCACATCCAGCTCTGCCACTGACTTGCTGTGCAAGTCACTTCCCTCCCAAATGTTTCCCCTCCTACCCTTTGTCTTTGTCTTTTCTACTTACATAGTAAGCTCTTCAGGCCCAGGACTGTCCTTTACTATGTTTTTATTGGCACAAAAGGACTCCATTCTTGGTTGTGACTAATAATAATAATAAATACTAGTTGTATGAGTATATTAGCATTAGCATAAAATTGGCTAATCATTTCATTACAATTCACTTCTTGCACAGCAGGACTAGACTAGTTGGAAATTGCCTGAGTCCATTGTTGAGGTGACTAGGAAGATACAGATACACACAGCTGGATGCTTATGAAATTTATCTCTAATAACCAAAAATATCAAACATTAACAAAACAGTTTATAAATATTTTGATTTTTTTTAAATTAAAGACAGAGTGAGTCTGCCATGGAATGGAAGTGGAAGATTATTTTCCCCAAACCAGAGCTATCTAGAGAAACAGGAGCAAGGTGGGTGTTTGGAGGGGTGGGAGGAAGGACTGTAGGTTAGAATATTCTAGAATGGCTGGGTGGGGGAGGGGAGAATAATATTTTTTTTTTCTTTTTAACCAATATCACCTCTAAGTGGCTTTTTAAATCTTTGGCAATATCTGATTGTACTATAATTTGAGGGAGCTCTCTGAGGAGATCTACAGAAAGTCCTGATAAGCCCATTTCAGCTCCATAGGATAGGTTCATTGAAATTAATTTATATTTTGAATGTTGCACATTCCATAATAGCTCAGGTACAATAGGCTTTGGAGTGATATGCTGGTTGCAGAATCCAGTTTCTAGAGAAGGCCTTAACAGTGTTTGAAAATTCAAGAGGAAGATAAATGTTGCATTCCAGATGGCATTTCTCCCTGAAATTTCCAGTATATGAGAACATAGTGGGTTTGTTTCTCTGCTGAGTGACAGACCCAATTACAGTGGTGGTTTTGTGTGGTAAACACCTATCTAATAGAAGTCAAAGTAAGGCCACCAACTCATTTCATGTAGTTTCTGTGCTGGGATAAAATTGGCAATTGGAAGGGGAAAATGCTCAATTTCATACTACCAGGCTCATGAAGAATCTAGTCTTTTTTTTTTGTTTAATTTAAAGATTAGGGTTGCCAACCTTCTAATTGCACAAAACTGAACATCCCTTCCCCAAGGTCCCCTCCCCCCCATTGCTTGCTCTCTCCCACCCTCACTCACTTTCACTGGGCTGGGGCAGGGGGTTGGGGTGTTGGAGGGGTGAGGGTTGCGACTGAGTGTGTGGGCTCTGGGGTTGGGATGGGCTTGGTGGGGGTTTGGGGTGCAGAAGTTGACTCAGGGCTGGTGCAGGTGGTTGGGGTGTGGGAGGGGGTGCAGGGTCCAGAAGGGAGTTTGGGTGCCGGAGGGAGCTTGGGGCTGAGGTGCAGGTGGGGGCTCAGGGCTGGGGTTGAGATACAGACTTCTCTGCAGTGACCCCTGCATTAGTAGCCTCAGGACTTGAATGTTGTGGCTAGAAATGGAGCCGCCCAAGCTGAAAAGAGTTCTAACTTATATAAAACAGAGCAGCCCTCCTGCTCAGCTACACAGGTTACCACGAACAAGTCACTGCGGGGCTCTGCTGTTTGCATTGCTTCTCCATTAAATACAAAGTCTAGTTCAAGGTTTCTGTCATGAATGATATGTTCTGACTAGCTTTACTTAGATTATCTTTTTCCTGCTGAGAAGTTAATCTCTTCATTGAAGACCAAACATGTTTTGCCCACTATTTTTCAGTTTGGGAGATCTTGATTTTTTCAATGAAAATTTTCAAGGAAAGTAGACGCTTTCCAAAAAAAGATTCGAAGCCCTACATGGGACTGGCTCTAATTAGTGGAAAGATTGCCTCACCCTCCCTGACCATTGTATCTCATGATATTTCCATTGCCTTGACACAATTAAACTAGTCATTAATAGGGGATGGGTCATAAGCGCTGAAGGCAAAATTTTAACTGGTGTTGAACCTAGACTAGGGAGCTCAGTTTTTCCACAGAGGGGAATGCCCACTGACCTCACCACTTTCAGAACAAAATGCAAAACTCATTTCTTCAACTTAACTTTTCCTCATTAAGTTCTTCATGCACATCTGCACAGACTCTCAAAAACCTGCAAACTAATCAAACTGCTTCTTGCTGGGAAGGAAGAAAGAGGTTGCTACTGACATTTCTATTCTTAAATACTTGGTTTGTGCTCAAGGTGCATTGGTGACAAGGGCCATATGAACACATGGATTTGTTAGTCATAAAGTCCTTTAATTTGCAATTAAGTGTGTTCCCTTTTAATATCTTGGGACTTGATCCTGCACTTCTTGCACAGATCATAATTCCCATTTATTTTAATAGGAGTAAAAAGAAGGTAGTATGAGCCCTTATTCCCATGCCTTTCTGGCATACCTTGATTAAGGCCTGAAACTCCGGATTCTATTCTGCAGTGTGTGTACTCCTTCTAGTTCCCAGATTTAACTGACTTGTCCACAGATTTCCTACTCCTTCAATGAAAGGACGTGGTTGCTGCCTTTAATGGGCTTCTGTATTTAAAAGAACTGGCACCTGTTAATAAGTAGAACAGGTCTCTTTAATAAGTTCATATATTAACTGTATTTCCTTTTATTGTGAACGGCCTTAATATATTCTAGTAGCACCATGCAGATTAGTAAGGGGGAAATTGAGAATGTGGCTCAAACCACAGAATCATAGAACTGGAAGGGACCTCAAGATGTCATCTAGTCCAGTCCCCTGCACTCAAGGCAGGACTAAGTATTATGTGGAACAGTGGCTCTCAAACTAGGGCTGCCGCTTGTTCAGGGAAAGCCCCTGGTGGGCTGAGCCAGTTTGTTTACCTGCTGCATCCGCAGGTTTGGCCAATCGCGGCTCCCACTGGCCGCGGTTCGCCGCTCTAGGCCAATGGGGGCTGCAGGAAGGGTGGCCAGCACATCCCTTGGCCTGCGCCGCTTTCTGCAGCCCCCATTGGCCTGGAGCGGCGAACCGCGGTCAGTGGGAGCTGCGATTGGCTGAAACTGCGGACGCGGCAGGTAAACAAACCGGCCCAGCCCACCAGCGGCTTTCCCTGCACAAGCGGCAGAACAAGTTTGGGAACCACTGCCCTAAGCAATTTATTCCAGTGCTTAACCATTATATATCTATATCATAGATATACACACATTTTAGGGCAGAATCTCTACATATCTTGACAATTGAAGGTTCCATCATTATTTTCTCCAGGCAGAACTTCTAGTCCTGTCTCTTGTGTTAAATAGTAAATATTCAATAGCTGTGATTTCTCCCCCTCCCGCCCCAACCCCACTTGTTGCTAAACTAAAAGCTCAGCATATCTTATGCTGTCATCTTTACATAAATAAACTTATTGTAAGATAAGGTGTTCTAAAACAGTAATTAATAATTTCTTATGTCCAGTGAAAGATTGCACAGTTCTAAATAATGGGTTTTTTTAATGTTGCATCAGTACCCAAATAGCCATTTAAAAGCTGAAAATCCTACCAGAAAACTGAGGAACTGATTTACTAAGTAGTTACCAACTAAAAAATACAGCATAGCATTCCTTCTTTCGTCATTAGTGCTTCTAGAATGCAAAGATAACTATTTTTTATTTATCTTTAAAATGTAAGTCCTAGGAAGGGCTACTACTTCCTAGAAACTCAGTGCAAAGTACATTTTCAGTAGTATCCTACACCCTGATCCTGAAATCAGATCCACTGATCCTGAAATCAGATCCACATGTGTGGCCCCTTGCAGAGTCCCATTACTCTGGTCCGTTCTTGAATATGTGTTTGTTTAAGATATAGTATTGTAATTATTGTATTCTAAATACAGATATTACATAAATGTACTATATTATGTTATATATACTGGCAAAAACCAGCCAATATATTTTCTATCTCTTCTTAGCAGTAGGCTGCCTTAGTTATGTAATCTTCCAGAAATTGGAATACCAGAAACACTTGTAAGTTTCTTCTTCTCCTAAATATGGTTGCCATTTATGTAAAGACCTAAATGTATGTTTACATGTGTCATGATGACACAAATATTTGACATTTATAAATTTACACTGGTTGTAACAGGGCAGCCTGCCCCTCTAAGGGCCAGGAGGTCTGGGCCCAGTCAACCCTGTTCAGTTAGCCCTGTCCTGCTACACTTACCCTGGTGGTTGGATGTAAGAGAAGGAAATCCCAGCAGTTAAGATGCTCCAATGTGGCAACTGGCTGAGGGACAAGGCCTGACAGAGGCCCCAGGTATACCTGACCCAGGTGGTTGGGTTGACAGGATGTTGCTGCTGGAAGTCTGCCTACAAGGAAGGTTGCTGAAGGTTGACCCCAGCAGGGCCAGGGTGTTTTTGGACTTGGAGTAAGTGACTCTGTTTACCGCAGAAGAGGTTGAATGCTTTAAAGTGGCTTGGCCTCAGGGCCAAGTCTCATTTATGGCTGGAGTAAGCCAAAGAGCATGATGGGGTAGCTGAGGTAGAAGTACGGCAACACTACATGGTGAAGGGGCACTTTGGGATAGTGATTTGTCTATATTGATATTTGCACACATTTTAAAAGTTCATTTAAAATTTTTTGGGGGGGCGTGGGGGAGTGAAAAAGACTCTCATCTATTTCTAGTATTTTGAATTTTGGACTTCTAGATAACCAGTTTAGTCACAAACCGAACCAAATGATAGTTTTCTAATATTAATGAAGTCCAGTTTACTTAGACTATATCTTGACTTAATGCACACTAGATAGTGTCTTTAATTTCAATTTTTCTTGCTTATCATGTAACACACTGTTTCCCAAACTTACAACAGTTGCGTACCCCTTTTGAGACATTTGTCTTACTGGCATACCCCTTTTCCGGTGAAGATAATTTGGGTGGGGGGGGAGCCACATTTTTATAACACACTCCTAATTTGTTTCATTCTGGATTAAATGTTTTATTAGAAATAAATACAAAATTTTATTACATACAGTTGAAACAAAAATTTTAATAGAAATAATAGTTACATATAGAAATAGTACTAGAAATAATTAAAATAATAGAAGTGAATCAACAGTCTGGCAGAACAGTGTATATATATAGTGAATTCATATAAATCTGAAATTAAAATAAGCTGTTTTGGGTAGGTTAGTGAAGAAAGCACTAGTTTTAATACTTACTGTTTCAGTATTGAAAAATTTTCAGTACAAACCAAACTATTCAGTGCGAGGAATGGAACTGCTTTTGATCAGACACTATCGCGGGGATATCTGGCTCAGTGTTTGTGATCTTAAGACGAAGATGGGGCTCCACGTCAATAAGATGATTTCATTTTTTTGTTTTGATGCCAACCAGAGTAGAGAATCCGATCTCACACAAATATGAGGTGGGAAAAGGCAGAAGATACTTGACAGCTTGGTCGGATAGAGCTGGATATTCAGAGCTAACCCCCAGCCAAAATGACGTTCATGTATTTTGCTCAAATTTTGTTTTCAGGAAGCTATCTGAAGCCAGCTCCAAGAGCTGTTCTTCTGAAGCAGAGAGGTTATTTGGCAATGTTTGAACATTGATGATAAAAGACTTCCTTATCCATTCAAAGATGCTGTCCGGTTCAGGGAAATACTTCCAAAGGTATTTCTGCAAGCTTTCCAAATGCTGCTTCATGGTTTGCAACACATCACTGTCAAGTTCATTAGTCGAGTTTATTACTAAGTCATGAAGAGATGGAAAGGAATCCAGTTCACGACGACTAAGATGTTTATGCCACAGTTTCAATTTTGAGACCATGGCGCTCACTTTGTCTTGAACATGGACTATGGATATGAGTTTCCCTTGCAAGGATAAATTGAGGTTGTTTAAATGAGCAAAGATATCTGCAATATCCCTTAGCCATTTCCGGTCATGTATACAGTCTCGCAGGTTAAAGGTTTCATCTAAAAAAACTTGCAGTTCTTCTCGCAGCTCAAACAGGCAATTCAGAACTTTTCCACGCAAAAGCCAACGCGCTTCAGTGTGAAATAGGAGTTGTGTGTAATCACTGCCCATCTCATCACAAAGCTGAGAAAACAGCCGGGTGTTCAGAGGGCGGGCTTTCACAAAATTGATTATTTTCACAGCTTCATCCAGTACTTGCTTTAGATCTGCCTGCATGTTCTGGGTGCGAGTGCTTCCCTGTGAATGCAACAATGAGTTGATTTTGCTTCTGGTGCAACAGCTTGAATACGTGCAAGAACTCCTTTCTTCAAACCAGTCATGGCTCTGGCGCCATCCGTGCTTATTCCTACACAATGACTCCAATCCAAGTCATTGTTTTTGATAGTCATCAATAACTTTAAAAATAGCTTCTCCAATTGTATGTGTTGGTATAGGTTGGTAGAACAAAATATCGTCATGGACTTCATTATTCAGCTCGTATCTGACAAACAACAAAAGATTAGCTAAATTCACAATATCAGTGGATTCATCCGCTTGCAGTGCATAGTAGCGACTCTTTTTTACTCTTGACAATAATTGCTGCTTTACGTTTTCAGCCATATCTGTGATTCTACGATGAACAGTATTTGAGAGGGGGACACGATCTATAGCTTCGCTAGCCGTGTCTCCAATCATCACTTGCACCATTACTTTGGCTGCAGGTTTTACTAATGTCTCGCCAATCACTTCAGCAGCTCCGGACTTTGCAATTAAGTACGCCACACTATATGAAGCTTCCAAAGCTTCCATATTTTCACCTCCCATCACGTTATGAATTGTTTTCTGGGACTTTTGGAAATCTTTGCACCTATTTTTGAAGAATTCTACAGGTTTTCCCTCGTATTCTTTGTTTGCTATCGAAATGGCGTTTTAGGTTAGATGGTTTCTTACTTTCATTTGTGAGAGTCTCGTAACAAATCGCACATAGTGGAACAGGCTCCACCTCATCGCCGGTCCATGAAAATCCCATGATATTCTTCAACATATTTGCGGGCTTTTCTCATTTTTCTTTGCAGCTGATACGTTAAACTTACAGATCATAGAATCATAGAATATCAGGGTTGGAAGGGACCTCAGGAGGTCATCTAGTCCAACCTCCTGCTCAAAGCAGGACCGATCCCCAATTAAATCATCCCAGCCAGGGCTTTGTCAAGCCTGACCTTAAAAACGTCTAAGGAAGGAGATTCCACTACCTCCCTAGGTAACGCATTCCAGTATTTCACCACCCTCCTAGTGAAAAAGTTTTTCCTAATATCCAACCTAAATCTCCCCCACTGCAACTTGAGACCATTACTCCTTGTTCTGTCATCTGCTACCACTGAGAACAGTCTAGAGCCATCCTCTTTGGAACCCCCTTTCAGGTAGTTGAAAGCAGCTGTCAAATCCCCCCTCATTCTTCTCTTCCGTAGACTAAACATCCCCAGTTCCCTCAGCCTCTCCTCATAAGTCATGTGTTCCAGTCCCTTAATCATTTTTGTTGCCCTCCGCTGGACTCTTTCCAATTTTTCCACATCCTTCTTGTAGTGTGGGGCCCAAAACTGGACACAGTACTCCAGATGAGGCCTCACCAGTGTTGAATAGAGGGGAATGATCACGTCCCTCGATCTGCTGGCAATGCCCCTACTTATATATCCCAAAATGCCATTGGCCTTCTTGGCCACAAGGGCACACTGTTGACTCATATCCAGTTTCTCGTCCACTGTAACCTCTAGGTCCTTTTCTGCAGAACTGCTGCCGAGCCATTTGGTCCCTAGTCTCTAGCGGTGCATTGGATTCTTCCGTCCTAAGTGCAGGACTCTGCACTTGTCCTTGTTGAACCTCATCAGATTTCTTTTGGCCCAATCCTCCAATTTGTCTAGGTCCCTCTGTATCCTATCCCTACCCTCCAGCATATCTACCTCTCCTCCCAGTTTAGTGTCATCTACAAACTTGCTGAGGGTGTAATCCACACCATCCTCCAGATCATTTATGAAGATATTGAACAAAACCGGCCCAAGGACCGACCCTTGGGGCACTCCACTTGATACCAGCTGCCAACTAGACATGGAGCCATTGATCACTACCCTTTGAGCCCGACAATCTAGCCAGCTTTCTATCCACCTTATAGTCCATTCATCCAGCCCATACTTCTTTAACTTGCTGGCAAGAATACTGTGGGAGACAGTGTCAAAAGCTTTGCTAAAGTCAAGGAACAACACGTCGACTGCTTTCCCTTCATCCACAGAGCCAGTTATCTCGTCACAGAAGGCAATTAGATTAGTCAGGCATGACTTGCCCTTGGTGAATCCATGCTGACTGTTCCTGATCACTTTCCTCTCCTCTAAGTGCTTCAGAATTGATTCCTTGAGGACCTGCTCCATGATTTTTCCAGGGACTGAGGTGAGGCTGACTGGCCTGTAGTTCCCAGGATCCTCCTCCTTCCCTTTTTAAAAGATGGGCACTACATTAGCCTTTTTCCAGTTGTCTGGGACTTCCCCCGATCACCATGAGTTTTCAAAGATAATGGCCAATGGCTCTGCAATCACATCCGCCAACTCCTTTAGCACTCTCGGATGCAACGCATCCAGCACCATGGACTTGTGCTCTTCCAGCTTTTCTAAATAGTCCCGAACCACTTCTTTCTCCACAGAGGGCTGGTCACCTCCTCCCCATGCTGTGCTGCCCAGTGCAGTAGTCTGGGAGCTGACCTTGTTCATGAAGACAGAGGCAAAAAAAGCATTGAGTACATTAGCTTTTTCCACATCCTCTGTCACTAGGTTGCCTCCCTCATTCAGTAAGGGGCCCACACTTTCCTTGACTTTCTTCTTGTTGCTAACATACCTGAAGAAACCCTTCTTGTTACTCTTAACATCTCTTGCTAGCTGCAACTCCAGGTGTATTTGGCCTTCCTGATTTCACTCCTACATGCCCGAGCAATATTTTTATACTCATCCTTGGTCATTTGTCCAATCTTCCACTTCTTGTAAGCTTCTTTTTTGTATTTAAGATCAGCAAGGATTTCACTGTTAAGCCGAGATGGTCGCCTGCCATATTTACTATTCTTTCAACACATCGGGATGGTTTGTCCCTGTAACCTCAATAAGGATTCTTTAAAATACAGCCAGCTCTCCTGGACTCCTTTCCCCCTCATGTTATTCTCCCAGGGGATCTTGCCCATCAGTTCCCTGAAGGAGTCAAAGTCTGCTTTTCTGAAGTCCAGGGTCCGTATTCTGCTGCTTTCCTTTCTTCCTTGTGTCAGGATCCTGAACTCGACCATCTGATGGTCACTGCCTCCCAGGTTCCCATCTACTTTTGCTTTCCCTGCTAATTCTTCCCGGTTTGTGAGCAGCAGGTCAAGAAGACCTCTGCCCCTAGTTGGTTCCTCAGCACTTGCACCAGGAAATTGTCCCCTACATTTTCCAAAAACTTCCTGGATTGTCTGTGCACTGCTGTATTGCTCTCCCAGCAGATATCAGGGTGATTGAGGTCTCCCATGAGAATCAGGGCGTGCGATCTAGTAACTTCTGCGAGTTGCCAGAAGAAAGCCTCGTCCACCTCATCCCCCTGGTCCGGTGGCCTATAGTAAAAAGAAAAGGAGGACTTGTGGCACCTTAGAGACTAACCAATTTATTTGAGCATGAGCTTTCGTGAGCTACAGCTCACTGCATCCGATGAAGTGAGCTGTAGCTCACGAAAGCTCATGCTCAAATAAATTGGTTAGTCTCTAAGGTGCCACAAGTCCTCCTTTTCTTTTTGCGAATACAGACTAACACGGCTGTTACTCTGAAACCTGGCCTATAGTAGACTCCCACCACGACATCACCCTTGTTGCTCACACTTCTAAACTTAATCCAGAGACTCTCAGGTTTTTCTGCAGTTTCATACTTGAGCTCTGAGCAGTCATACTGCTCTCTTACATACAGTGCAACTCTCCCACCTTTTCTGCCCTGTCTGTCTTTCCTGAACAGCTTATATCCGTCCATGACAGTATTCCAGTCATGTGAGTTATCCTACCAAGTCTCTGTTATTCCAATCACGTCATATTTCCTTGACTTTGCCAGGACTTCCAGTTCTCCCTGCTTGTTTGCCAGGCTTCGTGCATTTGTGTGTAGGCACTTGAGATAACCCGCTGATCGCCCCTCTCTCTCAGTATGAGGCAGGAGCCCTCCCCTCTCACGTGCTCCTGCTTGTGCTTCCTCCCGGTATCCCACTTCCCCACTTACCTCAGGGCTTTGGTCTCCTTCCGCCGGTGAACCTAGTTTAAAGCCCTCCTCACTAAGTTGGCCAGCCTGCTTGTGAAGATGCTCTTCCCTCTCTTCATTAGGTGGAGCCCATCTCTGCCTAGCACTCCTCCTTCTTGGAACACCATCCCATGGTCAAAGAATCCAAAGCCTTCTCTCAGACACCACCTGCATAGCCATTCGTTGACTTCCACGATTCGACAGTCTCTACCCAGGCCTTTTCCTTCCATGGGGAGGATGGACGAGGACACTACTTGCGCCTCAAACTCCTTTATCCTTTATGGTTCACACTGTTCACTAATTTTGTCACAATTGTCTGATGTAGCCATATCACTGCATTTTTCGGCATAAGTATCACTAACATTCACATTTCCTTAATTATTTTCTTTTGTAAGTTTCAAACTTCCCGTTTTTAGCCAGCGATCCATTGTAAATGGGTTTAACAAAGAGAAATTTTGTATATTAATACACACCAAGTATGTACTTGCTATGATCTTTAGAGTAGTTATTCACTTTTATCCGTCAGTATAACTTCTGCGCAAGCCACAAAGGCAAGTGTATTGCCCCAGCCGCAGTAACACACACGCATGGTTTGCGTCGGGTCTGCTGTGCTTCTGACCCTCTTCTTTCTTCGGCGCAGCTCTTCGGCAGTACGACTTCCGCTTTTCTTTTCTTTGCTGCTTGGGGCGGCAAAAAAACTGGAGCTGGCCCTGACTGCCGGCCAGTGTGAACGGAACCCCAGGCCGGCAGCGGGATGAGTGGGGCTGGCGGCCGGGACCCCGGCTGGCAGGAGCTGGCGGCCTGAGCCGCTCAGACGGGCAGCGGGCCTGAGCCGCTCAGACAGGTAGCGGCCAGGACCCCGGCTGGCAGGAGCCGGCTGATGGAGCCCCAGAGTGGCAGCGGGCTGAGCCGCTCAGCCCGCTGCGGGTCTGGGGTTCTGTCTGCCGGCCCCGCTCAGCCCACTGCTGGCCGGGGGTCCCATTATGATAAAGTAAAATAAAAAATTCTGCCCCGTACCCCTTGAAACCCTTTCACGTACCACTAGGGGTACGCGTACCACACTTTGGGAAACACTGATGTAACAAAAAATATGGTACAGATGTGACATTCCAGGATTGTGTGAAATACATGGTGAAAGAACATACCATCTGCATGACTGTTTTTCTTATTGTGTGCACTGTTGACAGTCATATGCTCGAACAGTCTCAGCGCGCTCTAAAATCCACAGATATGCAACAGATTTTTTTGATACATATGAGGTTCACAACTTCCCTTCACTTTTCTATTCTTAAATTGTAATCTCTTTGAGGGCACTGACTATCACTTACCATGTGTTTGTACAATGCATGTGTACCATGTGTTTGTACAATTCTTTCTTGTAGAAAGAATAACTTCCATACTCCTGTGAGCATACTTGTCAGCACCTTCCAAGGTGTGCAGTGTGCATTTGTGTAATTGGCCACAGTGGCTGTGGGAAGAGGAACTATTCTCAGATCTTAAGTTCACTTTTAATTTAGACCAAAAGGAAGAAATGGAAACATTACATTTTTTGAGACAGACCAAGTTTTGGAGTTCTTTAAAAACAAGTTTCTTGCAGAAGTAACATTTGCAGAGTCTCCTTCAGAGATATCTTTACTTTAATCAGAAAAATATAAATTTGAGTTGTTCTACCTTTTTGGGGAGTAGTAGTGAATATAGCATTTAATAAGTTTGGGTGAGAAATTAGCCAATTTGTTTGGAGAGGTATTGACTCAAAAGTAAATGGCTTTTAGGTACAGTCTGGTATAGAGTGCATACTTTACCTCATCTCCAGACCTCAAAATGAACATAAGGAAACACATGCTTGCTTATTCTGGTAATAAACTCTGAATCAACTTAAAATGTGACAAATGCTGCTCGTATTTCATCGTGTGAAGTAAACCCAAATAGGGAGTGAAATCCTGAAGGGTGCATAGCTCCCCATTTTCTGCATAGAGCTAATCTTTGCATCAGCTGGACCAATTTTCAGAAGAGGGTGCAGAATCGCTCCTGTGATCCTTGGTCACATCTTGCGAAGTCCCAGAAGAGGACCAGTTTGTTCATGCAGATTAACTCCCCATTGCCTCCACTGGCCTTTGTGTATCTTGATTCCTTTTTCTCATATGGAGTGAGTTTTGCTTTGAAAATTCATAGTAAAATTAATGGAGACTGGAATTGAAATATATGGTTGTACAAAAGCTCAGTATTCCTTTATGGAAAAGTTCTAGAAAATGTAATAATGATGAAACCAAGAGGGTTCTACAGTAAGTACTCTAACCATTAGTCTACAATTGAATAGGGAATTATATCTCTGCTATAGAATTCACTAGGTTGGTCTTAAGTCATAGCAAGGTTATCATTCCCTATTAAATTTGACAGCTTTCTGTAAGGGTGGTGCACTCTAACAAATACTTTTCCTAAATGCCCACATTTAAAATAAATCTACTGAAGTTCCTAATTGTTTGTAACACAGGCATTTTACAGAATAGTGTGAATAGAAAAGTGGCACTAGTCAGTATTTAATGGGAGAAATGCAGAAGGTTAGCACATTTTGAGAATAAAACTCTCATTGATTAGAAATTTGTGAAGGTCGCCGCCATCTAGTGATGAGATCTTGAAGATGTTGCCGAGAGCTAAACTGTATCAATATGCTGCTAGATATTAGTGGGTCCCTTTATTTTTATACTCGCTTATCAGATTAGTTGCACACTGGACAAGAGAACCATTGCTTCTTTTCTCTTATGTGCCTTCTGACAGAAGAATTAATTGAGAAAGGGAGAGACTGGAAAAAGGATTAAGGTATCCGTACATGAAGATGAAGATTTTTTTTAGATACTCCGGTTTAGTACTCGTACAATCCTAAACAGAAAGGAACTTTGTTTTAGTTATGAGTTTTTTAAAAAAATACTTTGTTCTGTTCCAAATTCTAAATCTTTAAGTAAGAGATGGTTAATAACACAAAGTGGTAACCTAACTATATAAATACTGTTGCAAGGCAAGCCCTGAAGATGCTCACAAACAGAGGACAGATAATAAAAATCATATTTATAAGGTGCCTCCTACTGAAACACTTGGGGAAACTTCACAATATAATGCAAACAAATATAATTAAACCTCTTTGGGGTCTTGATCCAGCAAAGCACATTTAAGTACCTACTTAGCTTTAAGCACGTGAGAAACTACAGTGCTTAACTGCTTTGATGAATCAGGGCCTCATATTTAAACAAAACTAATCAATGTTAATACAAAGAGAATATGAAGTGTATAGGAATAGGGTAGTATCCCTTTAAATAGTTTGAGCCCTCTAATGGCATACTCTGCTTCAGAAGCTGCCAAGAGCTAGTCAGAGCAGTAGTATGTATGCAGTTAGGCCTTGCATGTTTGTAAGTGTTTAGTAAACACAGTTACTTGGGACCCAATTGTGCCTGGGTGAGTTCTTCATTTTGCTTTTGTTGTGTAAAGAGCAAAAGACACAACAGAGAAGAAAACAAGGAGTGTGGTGCAAAGAGTTTGTTAAGTATAAGACCATCAATCATCATACTAGAAACATCTTTCACAAAAGTTGAGGTAACTTTCAGATATGGAAGAAGAGTTCAGAAATGTTAATGCAAACTGAGTTCTATACTCTATGGCTGCAGTGGACCTATGCCACATTTGCCTATGGACCTAAGATGTGAGGAATCCTCGAAAGATAAAAGGTGTCTGAGCACTGATACCGATCAGGGATCCAGGAGAATTTTGTGGATGTAGACCCCAGATTGAACTCTGCGATGTGGCTTTTTTTTTTTTTTTTTTTGGTGCCTCCAGAGCGTTGCTCCAATTTGGAGGCCTCCTTGGGTAATGACTGTAGAGCTGCTCCGTTAAGAGATCTGAAGACAGTCGTCTCAAAGTCTGTCCATCATTTTATAGACCGAGGTAAAGAACAGAGGGTGAACATAAGGTGGTGGCTGCTCGCACCAGTGAGCAAATGTGCTGCTGCATTCAGAACAATCAGCAGGAATTGGAGATGCCCTGCTAAGAGAGAATTGCAATCGTCAAGCCTCATGACCACAAGGGATAATATGCTACTGTTGCTAGGTCATAGTGATCTAAATAAGGCTGCAACTTGTGCATCTGAAATCTACTTGCCTGCCAAAGCTGATGACCACCTGTCAGCCAATGCCTGCTGACCTTTGATCTAGTCTAAATTTATTATAATTGATTTGCATTTCTGCCTATGGCCCAAACATCTTGTCTAAACATTCTTCTAGAGCAGAGACTGGATGTGTAGGGCCAAAGGATGCTAAAATGTGATGGAGAGTATAGTCTCTTGGAACTGTCTGTAGGGAACACAGACTTGGTTTTGGCAGTGCCTGTGTTATGCTGCACCCCTGTGTGCATTGTTGGCAGCAGGGATTGAATCTGGGATCTCTGGATCTAAAACACGAGTCTCTGTTACCTGAGCTAAAACACCTATCTCTATTAACCAGGACTGCAGCAGGCTTGACAACCTCTGTGTGTGGTCCAGTGACCACTAGAGCGGGACATAGCAACACATTGAGTAGGTTACATCTACAGTACCTTTTCCAGTGTTTTGTCCAGTCCATGTAGCTTAACTAGTAGTGGTAATAATTTTATTAGGGAACAACATGCTTTCAACAGCATGAGAGGGTTACAGCCCACCACTGGCTTGAGTTCTCAGAAAAGATTTTCGGCATTACCAACAGGAGATCTAAGGAGCACCGGCCACCTGGTCCATATCTAACAACCTCTCTTCTTCTGTTTCATCTCCCTGTGCTGATTATGACAGGCATTGGGAGCAAAGTTCATGTTTTTATACTGTTGCTAGTGTTCAGTGCTGGCACATTTGATTGGATCCATTTAAAACAGTGTACTGCCAAAGGGTACCTTTTTTCCCCTCCCACCCCTTTTCCTTTACAGATGGCAAGAACTTTTAATGTGTTTTCAGTGTGAGACATGCCAGAATCTGTTGCTTAACAGATTGTATTCCACATGGAAAGTGCTTAATCATTTAATTAAGCACTAAGACACTGGGCCATTAATGCATGTCCTGGGTGTGCTGCAAGACACAGGGCGGAAGTCTGAGTGACTTTAATCACCCTAGAAATGCATTAAAGCTTTGATAATGTGCATCCTGGAGTGTCCAATTGCTGTCCTAATATGGAGTTTCTTTATTTGAAGGGACTATTTTAAAAAATTAAAACACTCTTGTTTTGTTTTGTTTTTTAGTGACTATAATTCTGTTTGGGGAAAAATATTATTGATGCTGGACTCATGACATGCCTGGAATCTGTCTAATGCTCACTGCTGATCTTGGCTCTTTTCTCTGCCAGTATAGTACCACTACTCTACCTGGCTTTCAGCCTTGCACAATAATAATTAGAGCTGTATATTTTTTTTCTAAATTTAAAATTTTGTATGAAAAGGACTCAGTTTGCACAAAATTTTCCCATTTGTGACCAGCTCTCCTCACAAAATATTCCTTGCATTAGAGGATTTCAAAGTGCTTCACAAACATTTATGAATTAGTCTCACAACACCTCTGTCAGATGTTACTCCCATTTTAAACTAAGGCACAGAAAAGTTAAATGACTTATCCAAGGACAGTGAGGAAGTCCATGTCAGAGCTGTTTTCTAAAGGTGGGCAAATAATGGAAAAACTATTCTTAAATACTTTTATATAGTCAACTTTTGGACTATTTGTTCTGATTTATAATCTGGGTAATTAATTGTGATATTGTGATATTTTATAGGAAACTATTCAACATCTGCTGAACAATTTTTTTGTATTATTTGACCGTCTCTAATGGCATTTTGAAAATGCAATATAGGACGAAGAGCTATTATTGATAACTTTAAGTAGCAGATATAATTGTTCCAATTGTATCTCATAGCATCTAAAGTATTCAGATTAAGAGCAGTTTCCCTGATCACTTAATGTCCTGGCAAATAGGCTAATATGGCAGATTTTCTCCAAAAACCTTTAACTATTCTTGCATTTGACAAATTACTGCTCTGAATTCCAAGTAATTGTGTTTAAAGTGCTACATACATTCATTTGATTATGAAGTATTGTAACTAATGCACAATGGCAAATTTCATCTTTCTTTCCTTTTACTGTGGGGAGTGGTGTGGAAGGACTGGCCACCCACCATCTAGTTCGAGGGCCCTCCAACTTTTGTCCACCTGTTGACTATCATCACTGCACTTCCCTTTCGGCACTGGCCCTCCTTAGGGAAGTTATCTCTGGAGGGAATATAAATCTTGGGGCTATGGTAGAAAGGGGGCAGGGTGCCAGAGTGGGGTGGTAGACAACCTGTCTTTAAGACCAAACCTTCTTCAAATATTTCTTCATCAATCCAACCCACTTCCAGAGGGTACCTCTGTAAGAAGCACTCTTGCTTGACAGAGCACTCTTGCACCTAGAGTTTTCAGTGTCCAATGCTGGATGCTCAGACATCACAATGATGAGGGCCATGTAAGACTGTATCTGGTAAGTAGATGTGATTATTACCTGTCTTCCTCATTTTGTTTCTACGGTCCAGTTTCTCAGGGTACGTCTACACTAAAAGGCTACAGTGGAGACATTTATTACAGTGCTGGAAGGGATTCTTCTGTCACTGTAGTAACTCCACCTCCTGAGAGGCAACAACTACATCAAAGGAAGAATTTTTTCTCTTGACCTAGCAATGTCTACACTGGGGATTAGGTCATCATAATTAAATCGCACAGGTCATGAAACTTTTCAGTTCTGAGCAATGTAGTTAAACCAGCCTAACTCTGTAGTGTAGACCAGCCCTCATTTTGGGCTACCAGGGCCTGACCCCCATTATAATCAGACTTATGGGTGTTCTCTCACTCTGTCAATTCATCCAAGATTCCTTCTCTCTCTCTTTCTCTCTCTCTCTCTTGCCTTGTTTTGAGCACAGTCCTAATGATGTTCTCCCAAGTAAATGAGGGAACTGCACTTTTAAGGACAGGATTAGAATTAAAAATGACCGTAATAAATTGGAGAACTGGTCAGATATCAAAAAGATGAAATTCAATAAAGACAAGAGCAAAGTACTTCACTTAGGAAAGAAAAATCAAATGCACAACTACAAAATGGGGAATAACTGCTAGACAGCAGTACTACTGAAAAGGATCTGGGAGTTGTAGTGGATCGCAAATTGAATGAGTCCACAACATGATATGTCTGCAAAAAAAGGCTGTCATTATGGGGTGTATCATTAATTGTCCTGCTCTACTTGGCATTAGTCAGGCCTCAGCTGGAGTACTGTGTCCAATTCTGGGCACACAATTTTGGAAGGATGTGGACAAATTGGAAAGCATCCAGAGGAGAGCAACAAAAATGATAAAAGGTTTAGAAAACTTGACCCAGGAGGAATGTTCTCCCCGCCCCCCCCCCCCCCCAAAAAAAAAAAAACCCTAACAAACCTGGGCACATTTGGTCTTGAGAAAAGAAGACTGAGGGGGGACCTTATAACAGCCTTCAAATATGTTAAGGGTTGTTAGAAAGAAGATGATCAGTTCTCTATGTCCATGGAAGGTTGGATAAGAAGTAATGGGCTTAGTCTGCATCAAGGGAGATTTAGGTTAGATATTAGGAGAATCTTCCCAACTATAAGGGTACTTAAGCTCTGGACTAGGTTCCCAAGAGTGGTTGTGGAATCCCCGTCATCGGAGACTTTAAAAAAACAGGCTGGACTACCACTGTCGGGGGTAGTCTAGGTTTACTTGATCCTGCTCCAACTCAAAGGACTGGACCTGATGGCTTCAGTCCTACATGTCTATAAGTCTGAGTCTTTTTGTTTCTAAGTTATTAATCTCCTCAGGCAGGGGAGGTTATCAGTATTTTGAGGGTATATTACCTTTCAAGAATGGTAGAGAAATAATCATAGGTAAGGCTGCAAGTTTCTCACAGAGGTCACGGAAGTCATGGATTCTGGGACCTCTGTGACTTCTGTAGTGGCTGGTGCGGCTGGCCTGGGCTGCCTGAGCCACTCAGGCAGCCCCTGGGCCAGCCACTGCTGGGGCAGTCTCAGGCCACTGCACCTCCCCCCCCACCAGCACCAGGAGTTTGGGTGTGGGAGGGGGCTCAGGGCTGGGGGTTGGGGCACGGGATGGGGTGAGGGGTCTGGGCAGCGCTTACCTTGGTGGGGGGCTCCCTGGAAGTGATGACATGTCCCTCCCTCCGCTCCTAGCTCTGCATGCTGCCTCTGCCCACAGGCACCGCCCCCGCAGTTCCCACTGGCTGTGGTTCCCAGCCAATGGGAGCTGTGGAGCCAGTGCTTGGGGCGGGGGCAGCGCATGGAGCTAGAAGCTGAGGGAGGGACATGTCACCGCTTCTGAGGAGCTGGGTAGGGAGCCTGCCAGCCCTGTCAATCCTCCCTCCCCTGCCCCCCCAGCACCAGCCCAGCCTGCATGCCACTCCCCCCCATCCCCCTATGAGCACCCATGGGGGTCCCGGACTGCCCCCCCATGAGCACCTGCAGCACTCCCAGGTGCCCCCTCCCCAAAGATTTAGTCAGGTTTATATAGTACTAGTCATGGACCAATCATGGGCCATGGATTTTTGTTTACTGCCTGTGACCTGTCCATGACTTTTACTAAAAATACCCATGACTAAAACGTAGCCTTCATAGTAGGAAATTCAGGAAAACCTGAGTTGAAGTTGCACTTCTTAAACAAAGCAACAGCTCACGCTCAAATAACAACTGCAGCCTTAACTGGGCCCCATTAGAGACAAAGGAAAAGTTCACTGTGGCAGGCATGAACATCTGCCTTCCGCTATACCAAGTAGTCAGCAGCAAGTGCAAGTAAAGTGTTTTGTAATGCTCCAGCAGGCATAAGGCTATAATACACTTTCTTATAGATGATTTTGTTGTAATTTGAGGCTCTGATTCTCTGGGATGGGGGAGGGGGGAAGGTCCTGGGCTAGTCCCTCTACTGCAAGCTAGAGTAGCTTGAAGGCTTCATTGATCTACACCCATCGTTCTCAGACTTTTTGTCATCGTGAGCCTCCCTGAGCTATGAAAACAATAACTGCGCCTCCCCATAGTTTACTAAAACAATATAACAAACTGAAAATACTGTGTTTCAAAAAATGAAGAAAAAAGTAGAAGGGATTTGACCAGTATAGATCAGTAGGAGTTTCAGAAGTGTTTAAGTTCAAAAATAGTACAAAAGGAAACAGCTAAACTAAAACTTCACAGACATTTTAAGAAACATATCAATGTTTGGTGTCCTATTAATTCAGCATAATATCCATCAGCCCTGTCTTATCAGTGGGAGGGGTGTGTTTTGTTTCCTTGCTGCACCAAGTAGTGGAATTTGGGGTTGCGGTGTAGAAAGGAAGAGACATAACTCCCCTTCAACAGAAAGCCAGGAACAGTATTTTGTTTTGATTGCGCTCACGTAGGCAGTAGGGTGAAAAAGGAATGAGGGCTTTAAGAGCCTGAGGTGTTAACTCATGAAACTCAGATCCCACTGATAACCAAAAGTTTGACTGGCATTTGTGAACATTTGTGCTGCAGTTCCTTGTCGGTTGACAGGTCGATAAGGTTTTCCTCTTCTTTTGAAGACCGTATATCTGTGGGGTTCTTCATTAAGCTGAATGGGTTCCTGATCCGTTGATTACATTTGTCTTTGCCCACTTCAGGAAAGTATTCACAAAACTGCAGACCCCCTCAGTGCTGCACAATTACATCCTGGATAGTGACAACTGACAGAACACCGCACTGTGGCAGAAATAGATCCCTCTGGCACATGTGAAGACCACAGTTCAAATTTGTTACCGAACACTGCTATCCGATCACTAGCAATGAAAACATTTGCATCTCATCCCTGAAGTGACGCATTCCGAGAATTCAGTCGCTTGAATATATCAGCCAGATATGACAACAGGGATATCCAATGAGTATCACTGAAATGCTGTACAAGTGGACAGTTATTATCGGCAAGAAGAATACAGACATTCTCACGCAGTTAACATAGTCTTGTCAGCACCTTGCTCCTGGACAGCCAACGAACTTCTGCATGTAACAGCAACTGTGTGAAGTTTACCCCCATCTCTTGGCATAAAATGGCAAAACCCCTTGAATAAACTTGGCATGACTTTTATAAAGTTTACCATTTTTACTGCAACTGCAGGAACATTGCTGAGCTCCTCTGGCATCTTCTTAGCACTCAATGCCTGTCTGTGGATCACACAATGATTCCAGGTTGGTGTGGGGGCCACTTCTTGTATCTGTGTCACAAGCCTGCTATGCCGTCCTGTCATTCACCGTGCTCCATTGCTGAAAATTCCAAAACAACATCCTCGATCAAGGCCTGTGTCTTGGACAAAATTATTTAATAGTTTAAAAACCTCTTTGCCAGTGGCTCATGTTGGAAGTGGATGGCAAAACAGAAATTCCTCTTTTAATTCTGTTGCCGTAGCAAAACTAATATACATCAATGGCTGTGCAGCATTCGATCTCTTGGTAGACCCATCTATCTGAATTAAATAATATGGGCTCTGACAAACACTTTCTTGGCACTGCTCTTTTACATCAGGGGCCATCTCTGGAATATGACATGAAAGTGGCATCATGTCTAGCTGTGATGCTGCTTTCTCTCCTATAATCACTGCACACATATCCTTTGCAGCTGGAAGTAGTAGCTTCTCACCTATGTTGTGTGGCTTACCAGGTTTAGCAATGCGCAAAGCCACATGGTAAGAAGCCTCAGTTGCCTTCATGTTAACAGTGTTGGACACTTCAACTTTTTTTGTCCTGTTATCTCATTGAACTTCCTCAGAAAAAAACTCTGTGGGTTTAGAAAGGTAGGGTGTATTTTGAGATGGCAGGGTAGCTTGCAGGGCCCTTGTCACATGCCTTCGCCTCCCTAGGCAGGCGCACCCCATAGTTTGAGAATCACTGATCTCCACCAATTGCCAGTAACTTGGAGAGGCCACTTCAACAGCCAAGGATCACTAGTTTGAAAGGAGTACTTGTGGCACCTTAGAGACTAACAAATTTATTTGAGCATAAGCTTTCGTGAGCTGCAGCTCACTTCATCGGATGCATGCAGTGGAAAATACAGTGGGGAGATTTATATACAGAGAACATGAAACAATGGGTGTTACCATGCACACTGTAACAAGAGTGATCAGGTAAGGTGAGCTATTACCAGCAAGAGAGTGGGGGAGGGAAAAACCTTTTGTAGTGATAATCAAGGTGGGCCATTTCCAGCAGTTGACAGTGGCGGGGGGGGGGGGAAGAATAAACATGGGGAAATAGTTTTACTTTGTGTAATGACCCATCTACTTCCAGTCTTTATTCAAGCCTAATTTAATGGTGTCCAGTTTGCAAATTAATTCCAATTCAGCAGTCTCTCATTGGAGTCTGTTTTTGAAGTTTTTTTGTTGAAGAATTGCCACTTTTAGGTCTGTAATCGAGTGACCAAAGAGATTGAAGTGTTCTCTGACTGGTTTTTGCATTTTATAATTCTTGACGTCTGATTTGTGTCCATTTATTCTTTTACGTAGAGACTGTCCAGTTTGGCCAATGTACATGGCAGAGGGGCATTGCTGGCACATGATGGCATATATCACATTGGTAGATGTGCAGGTGAACGAGCCTCTGATAGTGTGGTTGATGTGATTAGGCCCTATGATGGTGTCCCCTGAATAGATATATGGACACAGTTGGCAACGGGCTTTGTTGCAAGGATAGGTTCCTGGGTTAGTGGTTTTGTTGTGTGGTGTGTGGTTGCTGGTGAGTATTTGCTTCAAGTTGGGGGGCTGTCTGTAAGCAAGGACTGGCCTGTCTCCCAAGATCTGTGAGAATGATGGGTCATCCTTCAGGATAGGTTATAGATCCTTGATGATGCGTTGGAGAGGTTTTAGTTTGGAAGGGACCTTGGTCGCCTCTCCTCCTTTTCCCCCCCAACTCTTCCCTATGCCCCTACTATGATAGAGAGAATTATGCAGTACTTTCTATTCCTGTTGTGACTGAATCATCCATAGCAGTAAATCTAGTCAAGGTTTTGTGGCTGAAAGTGAATCATTCCTTTTTCACTAGAGGAACCTTAATCTTGCACTTCCTGGGTTTCTATTTTTTAATAACATCTAATGTTCCTGAAAGGTAATATACACTCAAACACTATGTACCTGTAACCTTAACTCCCCTTAACAAAGATATATATATATATATTTTGTCTGTAAATATCCTTGTTTTTAAAAAATAATCCTAAAATCTGCTGGACAGGAACCCTATTTCTGCAAACTCTAGGAGATCCACAAAAGAGGAGGCCCAAACCATAAGACCTGAATGTCAGGCAAAGCATCTCCCCTTGTCTACTGACCACAAGTATCCTGGTAGCCAAAGTTTCCCACCCAGGGCCCTGTGCAAGGAACTCCTGATGCAGCAGACCACTTCAGGCATTTAAAAAGGGACTCTCACTCCTGCAAATCTTTACAAGTCCTCATGATCAGGCCTCTTAGGGTATGTCTATGCTTCAATTAGACACCCGCCAACTGATTCAGACTCATGGGGCTCAGTCTAAGGGGCTGGGCCTGTAAGCTCTAGGACCATCCTATTGCTTCGGGTTCTATGAGCCTAGGCTTTAGCCCCAGCCTGAATATCTACACCACAGTTAAACAGCCCCTTATCCCAAGCCCTACAAGCCTAAACCAGCTGGCACTGGCCAGCCACGGGTTTTTAATTGCAGTGTAGACATACTGTTGGATGCAGAGAAGTGCAGCTCCCACCCTGTTGACCTCCTTCTCAGACCTGAAGAAATGGGGCTGTCCTTCCTGCTGACCTTAGAAGGTTGCTGGAGATAATGTTGCTGGAAGAAGGCTTTGGCGTAAGCAGAACTTGGGGGTGGGGGTGGGGGGAGAAAGAACTTCCCTTCACCTCTTACTGCGCCCTTGCCTCCATGAAGGAGATTGCAGTATGAACCCCTTCCCTAATGCCCGTCAGACCCTGTGTATGGAGTTTGAGTCAAGCTCTTTGGGGCAGGGATGATCTCATTTGGGGCAGGGATGATCATATTTGCAGGATTCTGTACTTTCTGGTTCCACCTGAAAGCATGAGCACCAAAACAACACAAGGAAAGGTTGGTCTCATGATTCTGACTTACTTGTAGGAGAAAGGAACTGCTGCAAAATCTCAAGAGACCTCCAGCCCAGTTTTGCAGACTCAACAATTTCAGTTTAAGCCTCCAGACTGCTGGCGCCTTGTCTGAATAGAGCCAAAGATTAAACTTAAGAACTTTTTGAAGTTCAATAATTGCTAGTTGGATTGCTATTATTTAAAAAGACCCTCCACAAGCTGAGGGGGAAGGTATATGTGTTCTGCTACATGGGAAATTTGACAGAATTGTTCACACAATACAGAACTAGAACTTCGTGAACTATATAGCAGAACTCATTTTGAATTTGTTACAGGCTCAGATCCAATTAGTCAAGTGGTTTGTTGGTGTTCATGCACATTTGGAGAGGAAATGAACTTGACTTAGTCTCACACAGGAATTCTATGAAATACACAGTTTCACTTGGTATTAGCAGGAGTAATATGGCTCTTTTGGAGGAGATTTATTTCGTGGTACTGGAATCATGCAAAGGTGATATTCAAACAGAAACGCATGGGCTGCAAACTCAGGTGGATAAAAACCAAAGGCCATGCTTTACAATCTTCTGCAAAGCAAAATGACAACATTGTTTACATTTCTTTGGAACCTTTCTAAAAGGTTCATTGATATGTTCTGAACCCACAAAATCTGGTCAGGTTTGAAATGTACTTAGACATCAATTCCCATCCTATTTGTACTTTCAATAAAATTGAGGCTTTCTTTAGTCTACCTTTTCATTTCTTTTATTTTACTGAATTATTTTATGTTGAAACATACCCCATGCTGCCAGCACTGAGACATAAATCTGGTCAAAGGCAATGCTTAATAGAGAGATCCAAAATGTAACCCCCCAGTTTTGGCAAGTTATCCAGACCTTAGGTCTCAGGCCCATATCTCTACTAAATATGGTTTTGCTAAGGGCTTTAATTACAAATTTTGTAAAAAGATAATTCTTAATACTGATCTCCAGAATTTCCCATGATAATCAGTTTGTCTGAGTGACCTTTTTTTTAATACCATACAGGATAAACAGCTTTCTCAATGTCCTCTTTCCAAAAGTCATCTTCATCATGTTGCCAATCCACTCCTTTCCCAACCCCTACTCTTTCACTGAAGTTTACCAGCTGTCAGAACTTACACAGGCCAATCTTTGTTTTGGTTTTGCTAATGTTAGGATTTTTTTTTGTAAAGGTGAGTTTTCTCTTATTGCCACCAGATGTCACTAAAATCCCTGTTTAAAAATAAACGTTCAGGCTGGTAACTGATGATGAACGGGAGTGATCTATAGAATGATGGTACCTGAGTTTACAAGGGAATTGTTCAGTCTGTGGAAGGTAAACTCTAGATTAGTTCTTCCACTCGTTTCATAACAGAGCTCAGGCAAGCTGGATCCAGGCACCAGTTTGTAGAACTATTCTACCTTATGATTTAAACCTGCGTATCACACGCTGGTTTATCCATGCACTGTGGCGGAAATGCAAGTTAAGATAGGATCTGTAGATTGAAACCCTGATGAATCAAACTCTAATATACCCAGTGAGTTTTTTGCTTTTCCCTGTGAGCCTGGAACATGCCTGGGGGTCATCACCTCAGCTAAGCATAAGCCCTGAATTGCATCACTGAGATGGTCAGAATTGAAATTTCTTCAAATATGGGACCCAAAAATTGAAAGGAAAGAACTGCATGTCTTGACTAAAATCAGTGTCATGAGATTTTTCTCCCCTCCTCCCACCCCCTTCCTTGTGGTTCATTTGCAACCATCCAGGTGTCAGAATGACTGTGTTAGACAGACCTAGGAGGGACGAGGGTGCTGGTAGCATGAGATTCAAAAACAAATATTAAAGTACTGTTGTCTCCACTTCCACCTCCTTCCTTCAGAAGAAAGAAAATCATGGAAATTAAATCAGCTAAAATCCAACCATGTCACTCATGACTTTCTTTAATGGCTTATTCTTCCTTTCTGCATCAAGTTCAAGAACCTCCACCTCACATTATTGGCTTTATACAACTCTATGCATACTTACAACTCAGCCTGCTTTTCTTCCTACGCTCCACCTAGTCCCTTCTTAATATTTCCCTTTGCCACCTTTTCCAACTCTCAACTCTTTGCCTTTTTTTTTCCCCCCCGTACTGCCCAATTTGAAGCCCTGGCTATGAAATCTGCCTTTATTCTTTGAATTTTGGGAGAGTTCTGATCCTGAGCTTGCTTCATGCCTAGGTCTATAATGGGACCACTTACCTCTGGGAAGGGAGCGTTTGTTTGTTTTTTATGGTAGGGTTTTGTTAATCTTCTGTTCCTTTTATCTCAGTATGTTTGACGTATATTTCTTTAAAAAAAAAATAAATCAGGAGCTACAACATGCAAATTAGAAACAGCAAATTCTTTGCAAAATATATGTGAGAACCATAGTACTAAGCTCGAGGATTTCAGTCATTGTAACGTGCCGTCTGCTTACATTCTATACATTCCTCTCAAGGGCTAATATTTAGAAGTTTAAATGTGGAAAAATTAGATTGCATTTTTTAGGTGTCTTTTCAATATGCAAGCTGGTTTGTGAATGGAGACAGAGAGATATAATTAGTTAGATGACTTGTTCTTGAAGTTTTAGAATGACCTTTGTGTTCCTATAATTCCAGCAGGAACAATGTCCCACATGGTTGTGGCAAAAGTATAAAATAGCAATGGGTGAATCGAATCGTTGAGATCTCCAGCTGATATAAATAAGCATGCAAAACCAGACTGTCATCTGAATTCATGCCTTTTCCCCCTCGGGTTGGCTCAGCAGCTTTTTGCAGTGTTTGATAGTGTCTTGTACAAAAATTGTAGTGTTTGATACAAAATTTAAAGGTAGAAAACAAGTTTTTAAAAAATTATATAGGAACAGAGATGGCATCAAGCTTCTCTGGACACAAAGATCATGGCCTGCTTGTATCCTATTGTGGTACAGCTATGTAATCTTTCATTGGACCCCCAAACAGAACTTTATTGAAAAGGTGGGAATTTCTTTTATTGAATGAATGCTGTTGAAACAATTTGACACACAAAGGGGCAGAGGCAAAGTTGCGTCAGCATCTTTAAATTGGGTATTTCCTGACTCTTGGATGCTTAACAAGGCAAACTTAAGAGAAAGTTAATGTAGGGTTTTTTTAATGGAGTATTATATAGCTGTAAAATTATTGTGCCATCATGTCATAAAGCATTGGTTAGGCTGCCTTTGGAGCACAGTGGATATTTGCCTCTGTTTGAAGAAAGATTATAATGAAAGTGGAGAGAACACTGTGTGTCAGGCAGTCATTCTCAAACAATAGTTTGTGACTCATTGAGCACATGCTGATGTCCACAAAGAACTAGAAGGTCATATGATACTGGCTGCTGCTTTTATGGGAATCCAGTTTGAGAGCATGCTGCGAGACCCCCCCCCCATTTACTAAAGCTTTCCCACCTAACTGACTTCATTCTAAAATAAAGAAGGGCTTCCTAAAACCTCAGAAGGTTGTGGAGCAGAATCTTCTGTACATTGCTACAGGCGCTGCCAGGCAGACCAGATTTACCTGTTCAGTCTTAGACAACACAGTCAAGGGCATTTTAGAAAAACTACAGGTAGATTAAAGAAAGGGAAAATCCTGACTCTACCGGAGGCAGCTGGAGGTTTCACTTCAGCCGGATTTAGATTTCATCTATAGCATAGTGAGTTTTTTATGCTTGTAAGTATCCAATTACACTTTCTGGGAAGGGAATTTGATTCTACTTTTTTCTTTTTTTTTTTTTTTTAAGATGTATATTTGTCCTGGGCTCTTCTGCATGGGAGTGTTCGTGTTCTACATGAGCACAACCCTCGTTTCTACAGACTATTAGCAATTCTCATTTTTAATCTTTAAAATATATTTTCAAAGATAAAGAGGCTGGACCTGGAAGAGTTGGAGTCGGAGTTCTAGACCTTAGGTGCTGCTGGCACAGAGAGGCCTTAGCTGAGATTGGAGTCCTATTGTTTTGGGCACTGTACAAACACATAGTGAGAGACAGTCCCTGTCCCAAAGAGCTTAGAACTGAAATAGCCAAGACAGGCAAAAGATGATGCAAATTGCCTAGAGTCACTCAGCAAATCAGTGGTAGAGCTGGAGGTAGAACCTAGGCCTCCTGACTCCCAGCCTTATTAGGCCAGCTGGCCTCCTACAATGAGCAAATCCTCAGCTTAGCACTCAGCCTTAGTAGCAGTGCTGGGCTCAGTAGAGGAGCTTGTGGGTTGGAGGCAGGAATCTTTATCTGCAAGCCTGCAGCTCTGAATAGCACTACAGCTGCTCCTCAGAGTTCCCTTGTGCATCTCTCATGCCACCCACAGACAGGGAGAAAGGGAGGATCTGGAGAGCAACTAGTCTCTAGTCTTAGACTTGTCTCACCCTTATGAACTGTCAGTCGGAAGTCTCCATGGGGCAGGGTTTCATGCTGTGCAAGGGGTGCATATCTCCTGTATGACTCCTTTATACTTGCAGAGTGGAATGGCACTAGTTCTATTGTTAGGGAGACCTCCATAGCCCCCAAAAAGATGGTTACGTTTGGTCTGCTACAAGCGTGAAACATAGAACACCTTCCGCTGGAGAGTTCTACAGAACAGTGATGGAAACCACTGTCAGACAGCAAGAGTCAGATCATGACAAAAAAATATCCAATGGAAAATTAAACATCATTATCATCAGCCAACTTCATACTGGAGGATCACATTCATATGTACACTCTAGATATGTTTTCACTAAATAATCTATTCTATATAGGTTCTTATCCTATGCTTACCACTGTAATATGAGTGCTTTCCAGTAGTGCGTTAACCAATGTGACTAACCTCTGTCATGTGGTGTTTTGTTCTCTCATCCTCTCCCCAGGAGGAGAGAGATGTGCATTGGAGAGTCTTGTTTTTGGGGGGGGTGTTTTTTGTGTTTTTGGGCGGGGGGAGTTGTTTTAAATATACACGTTACTATATCTTTGTTGGAGAAAGCAAAATGAAATGAATACTCCTTGCATTTGGAGTGGAAGGTGGTGAGTTATGTACTAGTTCCTAGGGGAGTTCATTCCACAGTCTTGGACTGGCCCCCAAGGAAGTTCTGTCTCCTGCACAGACAAGCTTTATCGTTTATTGTAGAGTGCGCCATGGTGCCAGGAGAGCATAGTTGTTGACCAGTCTTCATTCCAGAGGATCTGGTGGTCTGTAGGATATCCTGGGCCCCGACCATAGAATGCCTTGAAGATAAGGACTATGACCTTGAATTTGATGTAAAATTCTATGAGAAGCCAGTACAGACAGCAGAGGACAGGTCTGATATGTTCAAGGTAACCTGTGCTGCTGAGGATACATGCTGCAGCAGCCTATACTAGTTAGTTTCCTAAGTACTGAAGGCTTTATGCCCAGATATATCACTTGCTGTTGTAGTCCAGCTGAGAAGTGATGAAGGTGTGAATAAGTGAGGCAAGGTCATTTGTTCACCAGGATGGACCAAAGTTTCTTAACCAACTGGGGATGATAGAAAGCGTTACTCATTGATGCTGTTATGTGAGAGCTTAGCATCAGTGAGGAATCCAAGACTATTCCCAAATGACAGACCAAATTGACCAATTATAGACGTGTACCCTCAACCAAAGGAGATGAGCGACAGATATAGTGATGTAGGTGCAGTTTCTCAACACTATGTGTTGGGTGCATCCCTCCAGGGACCTTTGCCACCTCTCAAAAGTAAGACAGCAGAATCTCATAGTCAACAGTGTCGAATATGGCAGAAGTCCAGGTGGATGTGAATGGATGTCAGCTAAAAATAAATAATAATGGCTTGTCCCTCTGAAATGTCTGTCTTAATCGAAAAGCATTTTATAAACATTTTATTGAACCTCCCAGCACCCTTATAATGTGGATGAGGAAAGAGAGACACACAAGTCCGGTGGCTTGCCCAATCATATAGGCAGGCTGGAGCAGAGCAGGAAATTGGATCAAGGTCTCTTGCACTGTGTGTCATCCACCTTATGGATTACATTAATTGACCTAAAAATCAAATAAAACCACCCCAAAAACTTATCTCCACAAACAATGCAGTCCTCAGTTAAGATTACAACATCCTCAAATATGTTTTCAACATTTGAATAAAGGGATGAGGTTACTAACATGCAGACTCTTCCCTTATATGCAATATTAAAACAGGGCTTTATAGAAAATTGGCAAGTTACTTGTGACCTTATTGGGCCACCCCTTGTTCTGTGGCAGTTACTTTGGTTAAACAGAATGTGTAATGGTTGCTGTAGATGTTAGTGATTACAATAAAGCAAGATGAATAAGTATCTGTAAACAAAAATGGACCTATGTGAATATAGGCTCCCTGTAAACAGAAGCAACAAACACTGTTCAGCTGAGTAAAAATCCATCAAGGGATGTAGTTGACATAGAAATAGCCTTGAGGAACCAGGTTAATATGATGATCCGTCTGCTAAAATGTGGAATTAATTCCAGTAATATCTGTCTGGTTTAACCTGTGAATAAGAGAAGATGGTTAATTAAAAATAAACATTCCCAGACTAATAATGCACAGAATGTGGGGTATCATTTACAGAATCTAGCCTTTCCGATTTAAAATTAATAAAAGCAATATTCATTTTCTTGCTGCTTCCCAATGTCAATATTTAACACCAGAATTGCTTTGACATCTGGACAGGTAAGCAGATAAAGACAAATGTAGATTGCGTATGTTTGTTTATTTAAAAAAAAAAGCCATCTAAACAAAATTAAGTTCACCCATTTTTGCAACAGAGCTCCCATTGCTACCATGCCACCCACATTTGAACGTGCAGTCAGCCATTTGCAGGTGCAAAACTACAACTGCATGTTCCGAAAGGGAATTTGTGTGCAATTTGTTCTATATCCTTAAATGCCACTCTTGTGTGCATAACACCGCATGTGCAAATATACCAAGCCATAATAGGCCTGTGGCCTACTTCTCATGCAAGAGTGGGACAAATTTGCAAGATGACACTTGATCTGTGAGAAGCATGGATAAATAGTGCAGCAACATTCAGCAGGATATCACACAAAATAAACTTTCCAGAAATATTATGCATGAGATGGAGGCAATTGATGAACTGGTAGCTTCTCCCTCTTCTCACTTCAAGGTCTCTAACGACTGGATCAGTTGTCCTCATGTCTTGCTTCGTATATTGCTTCCCAACTTTAATTTTGCAGGAACAACTTATGCATGTGTGCACACACAACTCTATCAGATAGAACATGGAACGTTTCTGCTCAAAATTTCACAAGTACAGCATCGCAAATGCACATCTTATCTGTGCTTTGACTCACGCTGTTGCAAAAAAAAAAAAATGTACTGACATTGCAGGGGCCCGAAACTGATCAAAATGAAACAGCACAAACTTAGAAACTTTTTCAGAATCATTTTCACTGCTTTTGCATAGCCCTTTGCTCTACACCGAGGCTTTCACCATGTGGATCTTATTGCCAGGAGAGGATGTGAAGGCCAAAATATAACTGTTTAAGAAATAGATAAGTTCATGGAGGACAGGTCCATCAATGCCTATGTGATGGGGCGCCACAGTGGGCTCTAAGTGGTTAATAGAGTCCTAGGGAGGCTGTGCAGGAGGCAGCCAATCAGAGAAGGGCTGAGGGAAGCCGCCAGTGAGGGCCCAGCAGGCCCCTATAAAAAGAGCTGCAGGGCAGAGCAGCTTCAGTTATTCACAGGCGCTCAGGGAGGAAGGAGGACTGACTGCTTTGGAGGCTGAAGGCAGCTAGTACCCTGGGCAGAGCAGTGCTGCAGACAGAGACCCGGGGAGCTAAAGGCAGCTCCTGATGGGCTGCAGGGATCTACATGCTGAGGCCCTGAGGCAAAGGCAAAGAGGTTGCTGGAGCCATGGGGAAGTAGCCCAGGGAAATCTACTGAGAAGTTGGAGGGGGTGCAGCAAGCTGTGGCCTTCTACAGGGTCCCCCCCCAGCTCACCACTGGGGAAGTGGCTAGACAGTAGACTCAGTGGTGACTGCAGAGAAGTGGCTGGCAGGGATTGCAAAGACGTCCCCTGGAAGCGGGGAGGGAGCACAGTGTGTGGCATGGCTGGAGAGCTGTGTCATTGAAGAGGGTACTGCAGTCCTTGGAGGGATGTGGGTTCAAGAGTAGAAGAGGTGATGGGCAGAGTACTACCAGAGCTAATTCCTATATCTGCCATGAGGAGGCACCAGAGTGGTGGGTGAACCTATTACAGGCTACTAACCAAGACAGTCAGTGATGCAACCGCATACTCTAGTGTCCCTAAACCTCTGATTGCCAGAAGCTGGGAGTGGATGTTGGGATGGCTTGTTTGATGATTGCCCAGTTCTGTTCATTCCCTCTGAAGCATTTGGCACTGGCCACTGATGGAAGACTGGCTATACTGTGTTGTCTACCCCAGTGTTTGTTCTTGTGTTCCTATGTTACAAATGACATCTTTATTTTAATATTCTAAGAACTTTAAGAATCCTATTTTACTTTTAATCCCATGCAAAATCTAAATTTAGTCCACGGTATTGCAGTATCTGTCACAGTTATAAAACAGTTCTTAGGACCCCACTGTGCCCATGTGGTGTTCCCCCCTTCCCCCCCCCCCCCAATGTTTTTTATGTGAAGAACAAAAGGCAACACTAGATACATGAGATTCAAGCCTAGATATTGTTAAATGAAATATCCTTTGGACCATAGTGTATTAAATTTAGGTATCACTGTTGGTAACGGATTGTATGCAACTCCAGGGAGGACTGTCACCACTCCTCCAAGAACCAAAAACCCACGTGTGTGTGGAGTGATTAAGGTGAATCACTCCAGGTTGTAAACACCTCAATAGAGGTACCACCCTTTTATGGAGTCTCTCAGATGGTAGTTCAAACTAGGTTTCCCAGAGACCAACAGACAAAGGCTTGTGGCATAAAAAGGCTGCATTTAAACTGAGTCAGGACCTTCTTTCTGATCCAGCAAATGGATGGGGCCTTCTGCCCAAGAGGGTCCCAATCTTTACAGAAAGGTTGGAAAGATTTTGGCCTACTAGGGCCCCATAAGACTGATGGGTGCCCAATAAGCTTGAAGCGTGCATATAGGAACTTTTTAAATTGTTTTTTTTTCTGTAATGCTACCTTAAGAATGAATGTGCTTTCTTAGAAAGAGCTGGGTGGTAACTCATAACTGCTGGCAATACACTGTTCAGAGCCCTCCGAGAAAGAAAAGCACAGGCTCTGGCCTTTAGGCAGACCGACTTTCTGGGAGTATCACAGTATAAGGCAGGGAGCTGTGCAGCCTTAAAATTCCTGGTCAGGAAGGAGAGAGAGACAGTGCTCACCTAAGGCCATGACAGCTGAGAGCCAGAAACCTTAAATGGGTGCCCTGGAGGTGGGGAATACAAGTTTGAGTTATCCAGGAACTCGGACACAACATGCAAGGCCTAGCAACTTGTATACACTGGGACATCTAAAAAGATAAAGGGGAATGAGAGCCACTAGAGGGCTTCCAAACTATGCAAGCTACTAAATTCCTATACACTGCATGTGGCACTTTGTGTAGTTATTTACATTTACAGATAAAGTGGGTATAAAATACTATGCAATTAGAATGGTAGCATTTTATATCACTTTGCACGGGTGGGAATGATTCTGCACAGGATCCAAGGCACTGGAAAATAAGGCCCAATGACTTTACATTATAATCATTATTCTTCAGAATTAACATCCAGTTGGAATGATTGTGGGAACATCTAAGAACGATTGGAAGAAAAGGAACCCTTCTTCACAGCTCAGCAGTTTGCATGGAGTGGTTTCATAGCTACTCCACCGCCAATGCAGCTGGGACTTCTGTGTGCTCCCTACACAAGGGGTTTAAGTATGTGGATCCATCTACTGGCCACTTCTCTGCATTGCTCCAACCATGTCACCGAATGCCCCAGTGTGCCTGTCCCCTGGTGAACGTAACCAGGATGGTTCTGTTCATGTGACCAGATCATCAACATTAAAAAATGGAGACAGCGGTTGCTCCCCACCCAGAGGGGATAATGCTTCATGGACTAACCCTTCATCTAACCATCTGGGCTGGTGCTACAGCTGGCAGAGACCCATTCCCCTTGGCTTAGCAGTGCTATGGGGTCCTGGCAGTGGTGGTGATGTTGCTGCTGGCCTCTGCCCGGAAATGCAACCGTCTTTCCTGGAGCCTCTGGCTGGAGAGAATGGCTTCCCAGTCCCTGCTGAGGAGGAAAGAGGGAAGCTGCTGGGCATAAAACCAGAAACTTGGGTGTCCCATTTTAAGGCTGCTGAAAAATGGGAGACGTGGTCACTTTAGCTCTGTGTTTTTCAGCCTGCAATTGAAGTGGAAAGGCTCTTGGTGGTGTGTTTTCCCACCCCCACTCCCCCAATCTATCTGTTGATTCAGCCCTGCATCCGTTCAGATTTGAAACAATAGCTGTATGATATAAGGGCTGAAAATGTAATTAAAAATAAATAGAGCTTAAATTCATTAGGGACAGTGGGGGACGCTACAGAAGTGCTGATATATCTTATTATTGTCAGCTGGTTTAGTCGAGCTCCTGCAGCAAACTGAATTTAAAACACAGTTTGCGCATGTAACCCACACACCTCCTGGGTGTGGTGTTCTGTCCCCTCAAGTGGCACTGAGACCACTTAAAGATTAATGAGTTTGCTACAGCCTTGAGCTAAAAAACACATGGCCCTTCGCTATGCAGTACAGGCTCATGCGTTTCATTCCATAGGTCCCAGGTTTGATCCTGCCTGCTGGCAACCAAGGTCTGTTGGTGTCACATGTGCACACAGTCATTCAGTTTTTGAATGGATATTCACATGATTGCGCCTGTTTTAATGTCTTCACTGTTTGACTACCACAAGTCAAAAATAGCTTGCTTTTTGGATCATTAACTTTACAAGTGTTTGCCTCTAGGATGAAATGACTGTTTGTTTGTTTATTGTGTGTTTGTTTCTTCCATTAATGGCTCTACTTTGCATGTCTTTTAAAACAAAAACAAAAACAAAAAAAAACTAAACAGCAGATGAGAATGTGGGATATAGGCAACTGGAGACAATCTCAAGCCACCGTCCCTACCAGTTACTTGGGTCTTGAGGATCCTGAACAGCCCCTTTGTGCCATCAGTTCCTCAAGAACGTCTCCGCAAGCCAGTACTTCTGGGAATGTTACTTACACAAATGGCCAGTCATTGCTGTGGCAATACTAGAAACAATCTGCTTTGGAAGGTGAGGAACTACATTTTAAAGTATAGCACAAAATATAGCGGACTGCTGTTCATATTTGAGAAGTGGTTGATTAGAAAAGTATCCATCAAAATCATACGGTTCCAGACTCTGATTTGGATAAGCACAAATGATTGAGTCTGCTCAACTAAAGGTTGTCATAGCATAGATAAAACCATGCCGTTGTGTAGAACCCTTGTGATTTTTGCCGATGATAAACATGCCCATACAGACCAGCCCAGGAACAACAGGTGGGAAAAGGTAATAAAGTTAAAAGTTTGCTTAAACTCCCTGTTCAGGGCTGGTATCAAGAGGTTCCAGAAAGTAGAAGGACCTTCATGACCCTAAGAGTTCTGACACAAATACAGCATATGGAGACCATACTTGACAACAGAAGGAGTTGTTCTTGGGCCAGGAGCCTTAATGGCATCCCAGGGTAATCAACCGAAGGCCTAGGATAGCTGCTGCATGGGTGGCTCTACTCAGATGACCCCTTTGAGTATATTTATGTCATAATTTTTCAGTGTTAGCCACGCTTGTCTTAAGTCACAATTTCTTTCTTGAGTAACTGCAAGGTATGGAGTGTAACACATCGGTGATGTCTGACTGTTAAATTACTTAACAAATAATCTGGAGAAGCTCTCCAGGAAGGTTTGGGAGCTGTCCCCTAGAGGTCTAGAACTGTAGTCCATCTTGAGCAGGAGCTCTTTCTCTGTCTCTCAGGGTATGTCTACACAGCAAAGAAAACCCTGTGGCTGGCCCATGCCAGCTGACTTGGGCTCATGGGGCTCAGGCTGTGGGTTGTTTCATTGCTGTGTAGACTTCCGGGCTCAGGCTCCAGCCCAAGCCCTGGGACCCTCCCACCCCACAGGATCCCCAAGCCTGGAGGTGCCAGCGCCTAGCTCATTTCCTCAAAAAGCATCTAAGCTGCCTTTCTTCTGGCAGTGAGTTCCCACTAGTGGATTGATAAGCAGAGACAGGCACCTCTCTGCAGCCTGGACTTAGGTGCCTAACTCCAAGAGAGGGGCAAGACTTAGCATGCACCCCAGTTGTTGGCATCTCCTATTGGCTAGCTTAGGTGGGGGGCTACCTAACATGCTGGCATTTGTAGATTGTATTCTAAGGCACCTATCTCTCCCCATTCATGATATAGTGATCCTAGGCATCTAACTTGGCTTTGTAGATCAGTGTTGTTCCTGTGATTTCCCCAGGCCCCTAAAAGTTAGGTGTTGAGATGTTTCGCATTGGCCAGAAATGTCCTCACAGAAGATGGGTGCTGAGCACCTTTGAAAAATTGGTTCTTTAGTCACTGAATAATATACTGCAAGAAAACATAGCACTGCACCTCCTTCCCCTTGTTTCCACAGAGGCTGGATTAGGTGACTCTCAGGGCAGACTGAAAAGTTGATCTGTGTTCCTGAGCTTTTAGTGAGAAAGCAGTTTGAGGAATATTGGGGGGAAGTGATGGTGGGGGGAAGTTGTACTATTTTGTCGGCTGCATTTTTATTTTGGGGGAGTTGGTTTGGATAGACTAGTCCTTACACGTTGGATTTTTATCCATTGGTATGTGTATTTTAAAGATTTGTATCGATGAGTAGCCTCTTAGAAGAGATGCTTTTCAACTCTATTTATATAAATACCATATTATACATATTATTATATTGCCTATTTACTTTTGACACTTTTAACTATAGCTGTGTAAAAAGAATCTAAACTATAGAATATATTTGAAATATGATACAACAGGGATTTCTGTGCCCTCCCCTATCCCCTGTTTGTTTGTTATTCATTTGACTTCTCAAATACTTCCACAACAAACAGTATGCTCAGTGTACCAGACTTTTTCCTGGTGACTAATCCATGTCCCTATGAATGTAATAATGCATTTCAATAGATGTGAACCTACGTAATATTTAATTTTATAAAAAGACTTGGATGGCCTTGCCCAGTCATCTAGTAGGAAGGAGAATGATGGTTAAAAGAGCTCTAATTCTGGACTGAGAGAGCTTTGGAGGCAGCGCTGTTTTAGCTCCTGGTGGAAACTGAATTTCCTTGTGTCTTTCTCTGGCAGTTGGTCACCTCCCTCATGCCTCCTGGTTGGCAGGAGAAACTGAACTCTGGAGGGAATTGCGTTCAGCCCATCTTGTGGGGGATTTGTGTTTTGGGCATGGCTTGGAGTGGCTTTATGGAAAGGGAGTGTAAGAGGGAAACAGAAAAGGTTGCATCTTCGATTGGCATAATTCACCCCAAATGAGAATATATTGGCATGATAGTCCATGCATTCCTGGGCCTCTCCTGCCTGAAAATTACTTGATTGAAAGGCAGCTTATCTCTCTTTCTCTTTCTCTACACATACACTTGTGCTTGAAAAAGAAAACATGCAGCTGGCTTTTTCTCTCAGGCTCACTAGTGGTGTCTGCTTCTGCTTGTTTGTGCATGCCAAGCACTGTTTTCTTGTTTTCTGGCCTTAGTCCAACCCCAGAGAGCACCACCTGCCCTTAATGTGTAAACTTTTAAACCTACATTAAACTGCTCATGTATGCGCGCGCTCTCTCGTGCTCGCTCACTCTCTCCAATTTTACATCTAGCCAAACAATAAGGCTTGATTTTCTTTTTTTTTCAGAGGTGCTGGGTACTTGCAGCTCCCACTGACTTCAACTTTAAGGGTACTCAGTACCTCTGAAAATCAGGCCAAGGTATTTAAAGGAATCCGTTGCTGCTTAATGGTTTTTCTCCTAGAATTGCTGCAGAGTAAAAGTGTGTCACATTTATCAGTAACTTTAAGGATTACTAGATTTAATTTATATCATTCCTCCATAAAACAAGGAAGTGAAAGTCAAATTATTTGACTTTGCTCCTGGAATTACACAATAAGTCAGATTTCAAACAATGCAAACAAGATATAGATTCTCAAAATGTTCCCTTTGGTAAAATTACCTGTACTTCAGTGTCATTCAGTGAAACGCATTGAGCAATTTGTCACATTAAAATGAGATAAACTAAAACACAAAATTAGAACTTGAACTCAAGTGAATGCTGTAGATGTCTAGAAATTCACTGAGATCAGGTAGGGGAGGTAATATTTTTTATTGGACCAACTTCATTGCTTGAAAGCTTCTCTCTCACCCTACACAGAGCTCTTCTTTAGGTCTGGGAAAGGTACTGAGAGTGTTACAGCTAAATACAAGATGGAACAGATAGTTTAGCATAAGTAGTTAGTACATAGTCACATATTCACCACTTCACCTTGAATGGTCCCTTAGAATATGTGCTAACTACTTATGCTAAACTATCTGTTCTACCTTGTATTTAGCTGTGGCACTCAGTACTTTTCCCCAACCTGAGGAAGAGCTCTGTGTAGCTTGAAAGCCTCTCTCTCACTAACAGAAGTTGGTCCAATGAAAGATATTACCTCACCCACCTTGTCTCTCTAATCTCCTGGGACCAATAGGGCTACAACCACACTGCATAGAAATTCACTGTTGATCAGTCAGTATGCTGGTAATCTGCTGCCTTTGATCAGCATACATGTCTTCTATTTGATATCTGTGGGAACTGTAGCCAAGGATCAAAGGTAGCATATAGCTTTCTAATAATGCTTACCAATTTCACAGTACTATCCATTTGAAGATCTCAAAGGGCTTTACATCTATGAATATAGTTACATAGCAGTCTAGTGAGGTAGGCAGTGTTACACCCACGTTTACAGCAAGGAAGCACAGAGTTAGCCCTGGTCTACACTGCGGGGGGGATTGATTCAAGTTACGCAACTTCAGCTACGTGAATAACGTAGCTGAAGTCGACGTACTTGGATCGATTTACCGTGGTGTCTCCACCACAATGAGTTGACTGCTGCCGCTCCCCCGTCGACTCTGCCTGCGCCTCTCGCCAAGCTGGAGTACAGGAGTCGACGGGAGAGCGCTTGGGGGTCGATTTATTGCGTCTAGTCTAGACGCGATAAATCAATCCCCGCTGGATCGATCGCTGCCCACCGATCCAGCGGGGATTGATTTATCGCGTCTAGACTAGACGCAGTAAATTGACCCCCGAGCGCTCTCCCGTCGACTCCTGTACTCCAGCTCGGCGAGAGGTGCAGGCAGAGTCGACGGGGGAGCGGCAGCAGTCAACTCACCGTGGTGGAGACACCACGGTAAATCGATCCAAGTACGTCGACTTCAGCTACGTTATTCACGTAGCTGAAGTTGCATAACTTAGATCGATCCCTCCCCCCAGTGTAGACCAGGCCTTAGATAACTTGCTGAAGGTAACAGAGGAAGTTTGTGTCACAGCACAGGGATAGAATGCTACTCTTGAGTCCTAGTGCAATGTCTTCTCAACAAGACCATCCTTCTGACTCTGTGTATGGAAACTAAAGATGAACTGAGAATTTTGGACTAGTCACTGGGAATCTTACCTTTGTTTAGTATAGTACAATTAGTTTACTGAGTTCTCTAGCCCAGTGTTTTGTGCTTGCGAGAAGAAAAGTTTGTAAAATAACTCCTACCATCACTGTTAGCATTCCTCCCTTTCTTTAGAACATATACATTCTCCTCCAAAGCAGGGCATGTGTAATCTCAGCAAAGATTCCATGCACCCTGCTAGGTTTGGATTAAGTACCAAAATGTGATGAAGTGGCTAGAATTAAATTTCTACCTCTAGCCTTCTGAATTGGTTCCCTGGGGTCCCAGAATGGCAGGATGAAGTTCACAGACAGCCCCTCCAAGGTACCAGCATCAACATTTTTACATGGGGAAGTTTTTTGTTGTTTTTAATGCAAATCTGCTTATATGGTTTTAACATCTCTTTCCCCCCTCCCCCGCCTTTCTTTATTATTATTTTTAAATGTTCTCTTCTAATGCTGCCTTTGTGTTTACCACACCGAGTGTGGCCTTTTGTCTCACAAGAGCAGGTTCACTCCCTTCCTTACTTGACACATGCTGCTGAACATGGTTGTGTTCTTGCTGTGCAGCAGATCTATTCATAGTTTTACGAGTGGAGAGGACTGTTTGCCATGTGAAGCCCAGCAGGGCTAATAGCATATTTTTTCCTGAGCTATTATCCCATTGGATTACCACCTGCCTTTTTACTATTCTGCAGGCTATTTACATGGTCAGCTGATAAGTGATAGGTAAGCTTATTACTAATTGAGTTCTTTTTTAGGAGCTCAATTTGGGATGGACAGACCACACATAATGCAGTGAGAGTAATTCTATTGCGCCATTGGAAACTTTTTAGTATTTGAGTCAAGTTGGGGAACAGACTGAACAGTTAACCCAAGTAAATTAGAGGTAGCTGTAGACTAAATATTTTACCTAATGAAAAAGTCCTGTATTGCTGTGAGAGAGCGCTCCATAGATACACTGCCGCATGTTGCAAAGAAGTGCTAATGAACGAGTGCTGTAACTGAGTTTGTATAGTCATATGGATACTCTGACTGTTTCCTAGCTTTACTTCTTCTGGCTGAAACTTCTGTGCTTGGTCTACGTCTTAAGATGAATTCTCTTTTAAAAACTCCCCCAGTCCAGGACTGCTGCAGAGCCAGCTAAACTCTGCCCCATTCCTCTCGTAGGCCATGTCTACACTATGAAATTAGGTCGAATTTCTAGAATTCGGTTTTGTAGAAAGCGTTTTTATACAGTCAATTGTGTGTGTCCTCACACAAATGCTGTAAGTGCATTTAGTCAGTGGAGTGCATCCACAGTACCGAGGCAGCCGTCGACTTTCGGAGCGTTGCACTGTGGGTGGCTATCCCACTGTTCCTGCAGTCTCCGCCGCCCATTTGAATTCTGGGTAGAAATCCCAATGCCTGATGGGGCAAAAACATTGTCGTGGGTGGTTCTGGGTACATATCGTCAGGCCCCCCTTCCCTCCCTCCCTCCGTGAAAGCAACGGCAGACAATCGTTTCGCGCCTTTTTTCCTGGGTTACCCAAGCAGACACCATACCACGGCAAGCATGGAGCCCACTCAGCTCACCATCACCGTATGTCTCCTGGGTGTTGGCAGACATGGTACTGCATTGCTACACAGCAGCCGCTCATTGCCTTCTGGCAGCAGACAGTGCAGTATGACTGGTAGCCATCGTCAGCGTACTCCAGGGTGCTCTTTTAATCAACCTCGGTGAGGTCGGGGCACCTGGGCAAACATGGGAGTGACTCAGCCAGGTCATTACCCTTTTAAGTTTCATCTCATGGCGATTCAGTCCTGCCGGCAGTCCTACTGCGCTGTCTTTTAATGAGCAGCCAGGAGATGACGATGGCCAGCAGTCATACTGCACAGTCTGCTACCAGCAAGATGTATAAAGATAGATGAAGTGGATCAAAACAAGAAATAGACCAGATTTATTTTGTATTCATTTTCCCCTCCCTCCCTCCATGAAATCAACGGCCTGCTAAACCCAGGGTTTTGAGTTCTATCCTTGAGGGGGCCATTCTGTTTCTCCTTGATGCAAAGCCACCCCCTTTGTTGGTTTTAATTCCCTGTAAGCCAACCCTGTAAGCCATGTTGTCAGTCGCCCCTCCCTCCATCAGAGCAATGGCAGACAATCGTTTCACGCCCTTTCCCCTGGATTGCCTGAGCAGATGCCATAGCACAGTAAGCATGGAGCCTGTTCAGTTAATACCATTGTAAACACCTTGTGCATTATCGTGCAGTTTATGCAGAACCAACACCTGAGAAACCAGGCGAAGAGGCAACCACAGCGCGGTGATGAGGACATGAACACAGATTTCTCTAAAACCATGGTCCCCCGCAATTTGGAGATCATGGTGTTACTGGGGCAGGCTCATGCCATGGAACGCCGATTCTGGGCCCGGGAAACAAGCACAGAGTGGTGGGACCGCATAGTGTTGCAGGTTTGGGATGATTCCCAGTTGCTCCAAAACTTTCGCATGCGTAAGGGCACTTTCATGGAACTTTTTGACTTGCTTTCCCCTGCTCTGAAGCACAAGAATACCAAGATGAGAGCAGCCCTCACAGTTCACAAGCGAGTGGCAATAGCCCTGTGGAAGCTTGCAATGCCAGACAGCTACCAGTCAGTCGGTAATCAATTTGGAGTGGGCAAGTCTACTGTGGGGGTTGCTGTGATGCAAGTAGCCAATGCAATCATTGAGCTGCTGCTATCAAAGGTAGTGACTCTGGGAAATGTGCAGGTCATACTAGATGGCTTTGCTGCAATGGGATTCCCTAACTGTGGTGGGGCTATAGACGGAACGCTTATCCCTATCTTGGGACCGGACCACCAGGGCAGCCAGTACATAAACCGCAAGGGGTACTTTTCAATGGTGCTGCAGGCACTGGTGGATCACAAGGGACATTTCATCAACATCAATGTGGGATGGCCGGGAAAGGTTCATGACACTCACGTCTTCAGGAACTCTGGTCTGTTTAAACGGTTGCAGGAAGGGATTTACTTCCGAGACCAGAAAATAACTGTTGGGGATGTTGAAATGCCTATAGTTATCCTTGGGGACCCACCTACCCCTTAATGCCCTGGTTCATGAAGCCGTACACAGGCACCCTGGACAGCAGTAAGGAGCTGTTCAACTATAGGCTGAGCAAGTGCAGAATGGTGGTAGAGTGTGCATTTGGACGTTTTAAAAGGTCGCTGGCGCAGTTTACTGACTCGGTCAGACCTCAGCGAAACCAATATTCCCATTGTTATTGCTACTTGCTGTGTGCTCCACAATCTCTGTGAGAGTAAGGGGGAGACGTTTATGGCGGGGTGGGAGGTTGATGCAAATCACCTGGCCGCTGAATACGCGCAGCCAGACACCAGGGCGGTTAGAAGAGCACAGCAGGAAGTGCTGCACATCAGAGAAGCTTTGAAAACCAGTTTCATGACTGGCCAGGGTACTGTGTGACACTTCTGTTTGTTTCTCCTTGATGAAAACCCGCCCCCTTGGTTGCCTCTAAATTCCCTGTAAGCCATCCACCCTCCCCCCTTCGATCACAGCTTGCTTGCAAAGGAAATAAAGTCACTATGGTTTAAAAAAACATGTATTCTTTATTAATTGATTTTAAAAATAGGGAGATAACTCACAAGGTAGCCCAGGTGGGGTGTGGGAGGAGGGTAGGAGGGAAGGAAAAGGCCACTTTAACACGTCTTGAATGACAGCCTTCTGTTGCTTGGGCTGTCCACTGGGGTGGAGTGGTTGGGTGCCCGGAGCCTCCCGCCCCGTGTTCTTGGGCGTCTGGGTGACGAGGCTATGGAACTTGGGGAGGACGGAGGGTGGTTAAGCAGGGGCTGCAGTGGCAGTCTGTGATCCTGCTGCCGTTCATGAACCTCCACCAGACGCTGGAGCATGTCCGTTTGATCCCGCAGTAGCCCCAGCGTTGCCTCATGCCACCTCTGATCTTCCTGCCGCCACCTCTCCTCACGTTGAACGGCCACTTTCCTGTACTCTGCTATTGTGTCCCTCCACACATTCTGCTGAACTCTGTCAGTGCTGGACAACTGCATGAGCTCAGAGAACATATCATCGTGTGCGTTTTTTTCGCCGCCTTATCTGAGATAGCCTTTGGGACGGAGGAGGTAGGCTTGAAACATTTGCAGCTGCTGGAGGAAAAAAAGGGAGTGAAGTATTTAAAAAGATACATTTTACAGAACAATGGCTATACTCTTTCACGGTGAACAACACTATTCACATTACATAGCACATGTGATTTTGGTACAAGGTCGCATTTTGCATCTTATATTGAGTGCCTGCTGCTTTGGTGTTAGAGATCACACACGCAGTGCCAGGTAACAGAATTCGGCTTGCAGGCAACCATGGTAAGCCATAGTCTTTCGGCTTCTGCAACCTTCATAACAGCAGCGCCCTCCTCTCCCATACCAAGCAAAGCACATTGAGTTGGCTATTTAGTACTGCGGTTTTCCTGTTAACGTGCAGCAGCAGAAACCAAACTAACCCGCCCCCATCCAATTCTCTGGGATGATCGCTTTACCCCTCCCCGCACCGTATGGCTGGTATCAGGGAAGATCTCTGCTAGCCAAATGCGAACAGCTCAGCACCAATGCCCCCCACCCCACCGCGTGGCTGACTGCGGGGAGGATTTCTTTTCAGGCACAGGCAAACAGCCAAGTAGGAACGGCCACCTCAGAATGTCCCTTTAATTAAATTCCCTTATTTCAACCAGGTTACCATGAATGATATCACTCTCCTGAGGATAATAGAGATAAAGAATGGATGTTGCTTGAATGCCAGAAAACACCAGAATCATACGCTGCCAGGCTTTGTCATGCAATGATACCAGATTACTTGCTACTAGCATGGCGTGGTAAAGTGTCCTACCATGGAGGATGGAATAAGGCTGCTCTCCCCAGAAACCTTCTGCAAAGGTTTTTAGATTACCTCCAGGAGAGCTTCTTGGAGATATCCCTGGAGGATTTCCGCTCCATCCCCAGACATTTTAACAGACTTTTCCAGTAGCTGTACTGGCCACGAATGCATCCCAAGTCCTCAGGGCTACTTAGAATCATAGAATCATAGAATATCAGGGTTGAAAGGGACCTCAGGAGGTCATCTGGTCCAACCCCCTGCTCAAAGCAGGACCAATCCCCAATCAAATCATCCCAGCCAAGGCTTTGTCAAGCCTGACCTTAAAAACGTCCAAAGAAGGAGATTCTACCACCTCCCTAATCAACGCATTCCAGTGTTTCACCACCTCCTAGTGAAAAAGTTTTTCCTAATATCCAACCTAAACCTCCCCCACTGCAACTTGAGACCATTACTCCTTGTCCTGTCCTCTTCTACCACTGAGAATAGTCTAGAACCATCCTCTCTGGAACCACCTCTCAGGTAGTTGAAAGCAGCTATCAAATCCCCCCTCATTCTTCTCTTCTGCAGACTAAACAATCCCAGTTCCCTCAGCCTCTCCTCATAACTCATGTGTTCCAGACCCCTAATCATTTTTGTTGCCCTTCGCTGGACTCTCTCCAATTTATCCACATCCTTCTTGTAGTGTGGGGCCCAAAACTGGACACAATACTCCAGATGAGGCCTCACCAATGTCGAATAGAGGGGAACGATCACGTCCCTCGATCTGCTCGCTATGCCCCTACTTATACATCCCAAAATGCCATTGGCCTTCTTGGCAACAAGGGCACACTGCTGACTCATATCCAGCTTCTCGTCCACTGTAACCCCTAGGTCCTTTTCCGCAGAACTGCTGCCTAGCCATTCGGTCCCTAGTCTGTAGCTGTGCATTGGGTTCTTCCGTCCTAAGTGCAGGACCCTGCACTTATCCTTATTGAACCGCATCAGGTTTCTTTTGGCCCAATCCTCCAATTTGTCTAGGTCCCTCTGTATCCTATCCCTGCCCTCCAGCATATCTACCACTCCTCCCAGTTTAGTATCATCTGCAAATTTGCTGAGAGTGCAATCCACACCATCTTCCAGATCATTTATGAAGATATTGAACAAAACCGGCCCCAGGACCGACCCCTGGGGCACTCCACTTGACACCGGCTGCCAACTAGACATGGAGCCATTGATCACTACCCGTTGAGCCCGACAATCTAGCCAACTTTCTACCCACCTTATAGTACATTCATCCAGCCCATACTTCTTTAACTTGCTGACAAGAATACTGTGGGAGACCATGTCAAAAGCTTTGCTAAAGTCAAGAAACAATACATCCACTGCTTTCCCTTCATCCACAGAATCAGTAATCTCATCATAGAAGGCTATTAGATTAGTCAGGCATGACCTTCCCTTGGTGAATCCATGCTGACTGTTCCTGATCACTTTCCTCTCGTGTAAGTGCTTCAGGATTGATTCCTTGAGGGCCTGCTCCATGATTTTTCCAGGGACTGAGGTGAGGCTGACTGGCCTGTAGTTCCCAGGATCCTCCTTCTTTCCTTTTTTAAAGATTGGCACTACATTAGCCTTTTTCCAGTCATCTGGGACTTCCCCCGTTCGCCACGAGTTTTCAAAGATAATGGCCAATGGCTCTGCAATCACATCCGCCAATTCCTTTAGCACTCTCGGATGCAACTCATCCGGCCCCATGGACTTGTGCACGTCCAGCTTTTCTAAATAGTCCCTAACCACCTCTTTCTCCACAGAGGGCTGGCCATCTACTCCCCATGTTGCGATGCCCAGCGCAGCAGTCTGGGAGCTGTCCTTGTTAGTGAAGACAGAGGCAAAAAAAGCATTGAGCACATTAGCTTTTTCCACATCCTCTGTCACTAGGTTGCCTCCCTCATTCAGTAAGGGGCCCACACTTTCCTTGGCTTTCTTCTTGTTGCCAACATACCTGAAGAAACCCTTCTTGTTACTCTTGACATCTCTTGCTAGCTGCAGTTCCAGATGCGATTTGGCCCTCCTGATTTCATTCCTACATGCCCGAGCAATATTTTTATACTCTTCCCTGGTCATATGTCCAACCTTCCACTTCTTGTAAGCTTCTTTTTTATGTTTAAGATCCGCTAGGATTTCACCGTTAAGCCAAGCTGGTCGCCTGCCATATTTACTATTCTTTTGACTCATCGGGATAGTTTGTCCCTGTAACCTCAACAGGGATTCCTTGAAATACAGCCAGCTCTCCTGGACTCCTTTCCCCTTCATGTTAGTCCCCCAGGGGATCCTACCCATCCGCTCCCTGAGGGAGTCGAAGTCTGCTTTCCTGAAGTCCAGGGTCCGTATCCTGCTGCTTACCTTTCTTCCCTGCGTCAGGATCCTGAACTCAACCAACTCATGGTCACTGCCTCCCAGATTCCTGTCCACTTTTGCTTCCCCCACTAATTCTTCCCTGTTTGTGAGCAGCAGGTCAAGAAAAGCTCCCCCCCTAGTTGGCTCGTCTAGCACTTGCACCAGGAAATTGTCCCCTACGCTTTCCAAAAACTTCCTGGATTGTCTATGCACCGCTGTATTGCTCTCCCAGCAAATATCAGGAAAATTAAAGTCACCCATGAGAACCAGGGCGTGCGATCTAGTAGCTTCTGCGAGTTGCCGGAAGAAAGCCTTAATCATTAAAAAACGCTTGCTTTATAACGTGCATTATATTTAAAAAGGTACACTCACCAGAGGTCCCTTCTCTGGCTTTGTTGGGTTGGGAGGGTATTTCAGTCAAGGTGAGAAAAAGATCCTGGCTGTCGGGGAGAATGGTGTTCTGTGTGCTCTCCTCAAGCTCCTCCTCCTCCTCCTCCTCATCTTCCCCATCCGTAAAATCCTCAGGCATGGCGGAAAGTACCCCATCATCGGAGTCCACGGACAGGGGTGGGGTAGTGGTGGCAGCCCCCCCTAGAATTGCATGCAGCTCAGCGTAGAAGTGGCATGTCTGGGGCTCTGTCCTGGAGCGTCTGTTTAGTCTTTGGTTTTCTGGTACACTTGTCTGAGCTCCTTAAGTTTCACGTGGCACTGTGTTGTGTCCCTGCTGTAGCCTCTGTCCCTCATGGCCTCGGAGATTTTTTTGAAATGTTTTGGCATTTCGTCTTTTGGAACCTAGTTCTGATAGCACGGATTCCTCTCCCCATACAGCGATCAGATTCAGTACCTCCGCTTCGGTCCATGCTGGAGCTCTTTTTCGATTCTGGGACTGCATGGTCACCTGTGCTGATGAGCTCACCTGGCCAAACAGGAAATGAGATTCAACAGTTCCCAGGGCTTTTCCTGTACACCTGGCCAGTGCATCCGAGTTTAGAGTGCTGTCCGGAGCAGTCACAATGGTGCACTGTGGGATAGCTCCCAGAGGCTGATACCTTCGAATTGCATCCACACTAACCGTCATTCGAAACGGCGATGTCGATTTCAGCGCTAATCCCCTCATTGGGGAGGAGTACAGAAATCGGTTTTAAGAGCCCTTTATGTGGAAAAAAATGGCTTTGTTGTGTGGACCGGTGCAGGGTTAATTCGATGTAACGCTGCTAAATCCGACATAAACTCGTAGTGTAGACCAGGCCCTAGAAACCCCTGGCAAAGGGGATGTGTTGAGGGTAGGCTTCTATGCTCCATAATAACCACAGGGGCTACAGCAGCAGGAAATACAAATTAGGGCAGCCCTTAGGCTGCTGTAGCCTACTCCAGGGGCCAGGCTTGGGAGGCTCCACAGCTGCACAGGGATGAATTCCCTTCAGGTCGCTGCTATCATTATAACATTGTACAAGAAACACACTGTGTATTCCTCAACACAATTAACTACATAGCTGGAAGTGTGCGCACACACATTTTTTGTCATCTTATAGAAAACTCAACTAGTACGGTAACTTTCAGATTGGCAGTGTGTAAAAGAAGCAGGCCTAGTCCTCATATTCAAAGCCCTTAGTGGGCTAGGATTTGAATACTTAAAGAACCACCTCTCTCCTTCACCACCCAATGGACACTTGTTCTACACGTCTGATGTAGATGATGGCACACAAACAGAAGCTAATTGGAGCATGTGATGGGCTTTGAGTGAAGGAGGCCTGTCTGTGGGGGAGTGCCACAGGAGATCTGGATGGAGGATGTCATGTCACCAAAAAAAGGGAAGGAGGAGGATCCTGGGAACTACAGGCCGGTCAGCCTCACCTCAGTCCCCGGAAAAATCATGGAGCAGGTCCTCAAGGAATCAATCCTGAAGCACTTAGACGAGAGTAAAGTGATCAGGAACAGTCAGCATGGATTCACCAAGGGAAGGTCATGCCTGACTAATCTAATCACCTTCTATGATGAGATTACTGATTCTGTGGATGAAGGGAAAGCAGTGGATGTATTGTTTCTTGACTTTAGCAAAGCTTTTGACACTGTCTCCCACAGTATTCTTGTCAGCAAGTTAAAGAAGTATGGGCTGGATGAATGTACTATAAGGTGGGTAGAAAGTTGGCTAGATTGTCGGGCTCAACGGGTAGTGATCAATGGCTCCATGTCTAGTTGGCAGCCGGTGTCAAGTGGAGTGCCCCAGGGGTCGGTCCTGGGGCCGGTTTTGTTCAATATCTTCATAAATGATCTGGAGGATGGTGTGGATTGCACTCTTAGCAAATTTGCGGATGATACTAAACTGGGAGGAGTGGTAGATACGTTGGAGGGCAGAGATAGGATACAGAGGGACCTGGACAAATTGGAGGATTGGGCCAAAAGAAATCTGATGCGGTTCAATAAGGATAAATGCAGGGTCCTGCACTTAGGACGGAAGAACCCAATGCACAGCTACAGACTAGGGACCGAATGGCTAGGCAGCAGTTCTGCGGAAAAGGACCTAGGGGTTACAGTGGACGAGAAGCTGGATATGAGTCAGCAGTGTGCCCTTGTTGCCAAGAAGGCCAATGGCATTTTGGGATGTATAAGTAGGGGCATAGCGAGCAGATCGAGGGACGTGATCGTTCCCCTCTATTCGACATTGGTGAGGCCTCATCTGGAATACTGTGTCCAGTTTTGGGCCCCATACTACAAGAAGGATGTGGATAAATTGGAGAGAGTCCAGCGAAGGGCAACAAAAATGATTAGGGGACTGGAACACATGACTTATGAGGAGAGGCTGAGGGAACTGGGATTGTTTAGTCTGTGGAAGAGAAGAATGAGGGGGGATTTGATAGCTGCTTTCAACTACCTGAGAGGTGGTTCCAAAGAGGATGGTTCTAGACTATTCTCAGTGGTAGAAGAGGACAGGACAAGGAGTAATGGTCTCAAGTTGCAGTGGGGGAGGTTTAGGTTGGATATTAGGAAAAACTTTTTCACTAGGAGGGTGGTGAAACACTGGAATGCGTTACCTAGGGAGGTGGTAGAATCTCCTTCCTTAGAAGTTTTTAAGGTCAGGCTTGACAAAGCCCTGGCTGGGATGATTTAATTGGGGATTGGTCCTGCTTTGAGCAGGGGGTTGGACTAGATGACCTCCTGAGGTCCCTTCCAACCCTGATATTCTATGATTCTATGAGTCAAGACTCCTTTTTTTGCATTAGCTTTCCCTCTGTAGGGCGCTGCATTGACAATGCAGGCAAACAGAGAAGATAGATTAGATGACGGTAAAAAAGTATAGGGGGAAAAAACAGAGGAAGGGAGAGACCCTACACACTACAATACTACTTAGGGTGGTGCAGTAGCAGCACATAATGTGCTCTCAGGACTTGCTGAAGCTGAAAATTTCTTATTTGGCCCCCGGATTAATAGATGGTATGACCAGACAGGACCAAGGTGGTGATCTAGGCTGATCTCCTGCAAAATATAGGCCATTGGACTCCCTTGAATGTAAATGGGTGATCAGTGCACCTAGCCAATTGTGAAATACTGTACATGGGGTGGGGAAGGGGGAAATTCACTTCTTGGCTTCTGCAGGCTTTATCTCTGACACTTTGATTGCCCTTGTCATTATCCTAGTCTGCATAGCTACACATATTGTAAATGGTCATAAAATTATTCATCCCTTTCTATTAAATTCAGCCACATTTTGTCTTTTGCCTCAGTGATTTCACAAAGTCAGTTAAGAAGAAAGAAAAAAGCTGTTTTTTAACGCTACAGCTAGACACATTGAAAGCAGTTTTCCTTTCACAGTAACATCACTCCAGCTGCAGTAAATGGAAAGTTACAAATCTTTTATCAAAAGTAGAAATGCACATTGTTTTTATTGTGTTATGAAAGTTCTAAGGGTGAAGCTCAATATTGGGCATACATTTGATTTCACTTCCCCGCCAGAATCTGCATGGGCCACATAATGATCAAACTGCATGAGAAAGGAAAGGAAGCCTGTGTCGTCTTCTGGTTGCTGTTTGAAAGTCCTGTTCCCCTGTGTCGAAGCAGCATGTTGGTTGTTAGTTTCATTTTCATTGATGTGACCATCGTAACGCATCTTTAATCTAATTAACACAAAGTAGATATGAAAGGAAATGAGCAATATGATGTGGAGTTGCCATTTGAAGGCTCTCTTGAGCTGAGACCCCTTTGCCACTTTTCTCTTCAGCAGCTATTTTGATGAGTCAATAGCATCATTATACAAAAGAACTGGCATGAAATTGTGACCCCCCCCCCCCTTGAAGTCAATAGCAGTTTTGCCATTGTCTTCAATGGGGTAAGGGTTTCGCTCCTGGTTCCTGATTGCTGCCCAGTAAATCATATAATTCCTATGTTAATGCATGAAAGCGTGGCTTAAAGTAGCACCTGCAGCAGCCATATGCACATGACACACAGTGAATACCATGGGCATTGGCGAGGAGGAGTAGCACTGGCTGCCCCACTGCCCACTCAGCTTTGACCTCTCTGGCCCTCCCTCATGACAAGGAAGCAGTGGGGCCAAACCTGAGCAATGCTGTGACCCTTGTGCACTCACAATGCCACTCGCTCCATTTTGGCCTTGCCATGGCCCTCCCCCTGACATGATGGAGAGGGCCGCAAGGCCAAACCTGAAGGGGCTATGGGGCGGCTAGTGCTCCTCCTCGCCACTGTTGTGGGGCTGGTTTTTGCACCAGGGTTCTCCCCATACCCCCCAGGTGCCTGCCCGGCCTCGCCTCTCTTCCAGCAGCCTGCATCTCCTCTTAGGGATGGGGAGTGACACTGTACCTGGCAGGCCAGTCTTCAGGTTGTGGGCTGAGTGTGGTGTGGACTTGGCGGGCAAGGGGCTGAGGCCAGCATGTGCAGCAGGGAGGGTTCCACAGAGACTGTCAACTTCTGGGCATGTCCCAATGACTTAAGAGCATTTAACAAACTTTTGGAAGCGGAGCCCCTTCAGTAAAATGAAATAAATCTTGCCCGACCTCGTCCTCCCCCTGACATATCACCATGTGTCATTAAAGGCCTCCCCATGATAATTCATGCATATTTTTTGCCTCCCTGACTAGTTCTTTGTACCTCAGGAGTCACGCCCCACACTTTGGAAATCAAAGATCTTCATAATATGATAAATCCTCTTCTTTCTCACGTGCTTTGATCAGCAGTGTAATAACTAATATTGCCCTTTAAATCCTCATAATTGGCATTTGTATTAGCACCCACTAAAATGAATAGCGGCAATTCACCCACTTGTTTCAGGCTCTCTGGAAACTCAAGCAGATATTTAAGGATCTCTTACACTCAGGTCCTATTTTCAAAACTTTTCTTTATAATCATAATAACTAGAGACTTTATATATATATAAAAAGAGAGAGCTGAACCTCTGGATAATAACTGAGTCTCATTTGTGGCCCACACTCTGCGAAATGCTGGTGTATGACTCAAATATCAAAGAAAGGGGATAGGTATCTAGTTCCCGTAATACATTTGTGTAAGAGCAGAGTGGGGAGAATAATTGGGGGAATTAAAATCGAATGCTGAAGCACTACAATGAGATGAGGAACAAGGTACCATGGGAGAAGATGGTAAAGTGAGAGTGGCCACATTAGAACAGCTCCAATTAGACCTTCAAATGAAACCCTTCTCTTTGCCTGCCTGCAAACTTCCTGTCCTTATCTTCTAATTTTTCCATTAACCTTTGGATCTTTCTTTTTTTTCTTCAAGAGAAACATGGTTTCCAATCTGGAAAAGTTCTGTTCTCCATTGTCCTCCTGGACAAAGGTGTCAGAGCTCAACCGCTCTGAGGGATTGCTCGCTTTGGGGCAAAATTCTAGTCCCACTGAAGCCCATTTTCCATCCTGGCTTAGTTTCAAGGGACACAACTCCTTTGAGTGCCAAAGCCTTCTACCTTCCACACACATTCAGTGTTCCTCCCCCTTGCACAGTGTCAAGTTACTGACATCTAAAATAAATAAATTTAAAAAAATCATTTCACTGAAACAATAGAAAGAGGTCTTTATATTCAAAGAATAAACCACACAGGATTTTAAGAATCTGCATGAACACTTTTTGTCTTCCTTGGGTCTGCTGTACATTGCAGCCTACATTGGGGCCTTAGCAGGTTTAAAGCTATGCTGATATCAACAGCAAATCTCCCATTACCTATCACTTGGGACCAGGATATGGCTATCCGAGAGTTATAAACATTCACCAGCGGTCAATTCATACCTCTTTGTCTTCAACTAGCTTTAATCTCACACTTTGCACATCTCCAACTTGAGTGGAATGATTCAAGTTTCCGAATGCCAAACTTTTCAATTTAAAATTTTTACCATTTTTAAAATATGAGAGCCGGAAAATAAAACACTTTAAAAAACAGCAGCTTAAGATGTTCGTCTGAGCTGCATGAATCACATGCAACTAGATTCCTCCCTGTTTCTGAACTGCACAGGGGCTGGAACAAATTTTATAGTGGGGGTGGTGAGGGCCACTGAACCAAACTGTAAACCCTGTATATAATGGAAACCACTTCAAGCCAGGGGGTGCAGCAGTACCCCTATTTCCAGCACCTATACTGAGCTGTGGAAAACAAGTATATTGTTATCTCAGGCATTTTATACATACATCCATTCCAGCTACCCTATTCACTTGTTAGTGAATCCCACAAGACTGGAAATGTGCTACACTGACTTGCATTGCATTGACTAGAAAACAAATCTTCCCAATTAATGGCGTAGCTGCTGTTATCTTAACTCCCTTGAAGTTGTTTACCCCAGGTGTCTTACTACTACCATTGTTTTATTTCCTGCATGCTGCTCCTACCAGCCGTTTTTGATTTAACTCAGCAAAGTCACCCAAAAATATCAGGCGGGTACACTGAGGTACATATGATATTCATATAAATAATGCAAACAACTCCCTCATTCGCCATACTTAGTATTCAAGTAAAATTGTGTTTCATGGAATTTCCCAGAGCATTTGGAAAGAAAGAGTCAAAATAGAAACAGTAACTCCTCACTTAAAGTCATCCCGGTTAACGTTGTTATGTTGCTGATCAATTAGGGAGCATTCTCATTTAAAGTTGTGTAATGCTCCCTTATAACGTCGTCGTTTGGCAGCCGCTTGCTTTGTCCACTGCTTGCAGAAAGAGCAGCCCATTGCAGCAAGCGGGTGGGGGCTTGGAACCAGGGTGGGCCGGCAGCCCCCCTATCAGCTCCCCGCTCCTCTAAGTTTCCTGTGCAGCAGCCACCTAGCACGCTATCAATTGCTGGGTAGTTCAGCTGTCCCTCCCGCACTGCCCCGTGCTGCTCCTGCCCTCTGCCTTGGAGCTACTCACCGAGCCTCCTGCTTGCTGGGGTGGGGGGGAGGAGAGGGAGGCTAATGTCAGGGTGTCCCCCTCCCCCCTGCTCCTGCACCCTGCTTACCCCGTCTCCATAGAGCAGGGGGGACACACCACAGGGCTCAGGACGGAGGGAGCTTCCTGGCAGCAGCTGTGGTCTCAGCTTGCTGATTAACTTAACAAGGCAGTGCACTAAAGAGTGGGTCAGTGTACTTAAAGGGGAAATGCGCATCTCTCTCTCTCTCACACACACACGCACACAGTGTGTGTCTCTGTCTGCCATGCTGTCTTCCCTCCCTCCATTCCTGCTGCCTTGTAGAGTGTGAGGCTACATTAACGAGTTAACCCCTTGAGGGCTCAGCCAATTGCTAGTTCATCATTTAGCATGAAGGCATTCCCTGGGAAACATCCCACCCTCTGACTCCACCACCTCAACCAAGCTTCATAATCATCATCGCTGTGTGCAGTATTAAATTGTTTGTTTAAAACGTACACTCTGTGTGTGTGTGTGTGTGTGTGTGTGTTATATATATATTTTACACACACACACAGTGTATAGTCTTTTTTTGCCAGACAAAAGACTCTGGCAAAAAAAAAAACTTCCCTGGAACCTAACCCCCCCTTATTTATATTAATTTTTATGGGGAAATTGGATTCGCTTTAACATCGTTTCGCTTAAAGTCGCATTTTTCAGGAACATAACTACAACATTAAGTGAGGAGTTACTGCATAGTGAAGAGAAGCTTCTCTGTCCAGAGCTTTGGCATTCTACTGATTTGCAATAATGTTGGTAATAGCACATGTATCGTAAGCTCTTTACACAGATTATAAACTCTTTGGGGGCATGAACCGTCTTTATTCTGTGTTTGTATAGCACCTCGCACAATGGGGTGCCGGTCAATGAGCGGGGCTCTTGGGTGCTACTGCATTACAAATAATATAAATTCTCTAATCTGGAATTTTTAAGATGCACCCTAGTAAGCCTGCAAGAGGGAGCTGTTACTAGAGAGAATCTCTCATACACTGCTTGGGCCTATGCATTCTTCATTTCCCCCCGCCCCCCCACATCCCCCTGCATTAAACAATATATTAATTCAACATCAATTGGTAAAGGACAAGGTAAGCCTCCCACAGCTTTGATTCTTTGCAATACAAGAAAAAAGCTGTTTATAATATCATTGTGGCGAGGAGAAAGGGGGCAACTACTCATAATGAAAGGTACACCTAGTTTAATTAAAATAAACTGTCTCCATCTTTGCCACCAGAGTGGTGGCTCAAACTCTGGTGAAGCACACGCACCAAAGAGAGAGGAAAAAAGAAAATCTCATTGGTGACAGCTGTATGGGGATGATTTTTCACTCATTGGAGAGACTGTCATAACTCACAGTCCTAAGAGAGTGTCTGTTTCTCACTGTCACCGGTGAGATAAGCTATATTTAATGCTGCAACATCAAAGCTGCCAATTTTACATTTGCATTTAGTGGTACAGTTACAAATTAAATGCATTGCCTGCCTGGTTTTGGTTTGTGGAGGGTAAATGGATGTAATTATATTATTTAAAAAAACAAAAAAAACAAAACCAAAACTACTCACTTAAAAAGTTCCAAAGCACAGAGTTTGACATTCTAGGGAACGTTGGACAGATGCATATTTGAATAATGTGAATTTATAAATCATTAGCAACATTTATTCTGCAAGAATGCTGTTTACTATACCGGGGTAACATGGTGCTAACATTCATAAGGGACAAAAATACAGTCTGCAACCAGCCCACAGTGACGGGGATAGGAAAGGGAGTTTTCATATCAGTAATAATAAAGATCTAATATGTGTGACTCTTCATTAATAGCTCCGGTCAATGGTAAGAGAATTAGTTAGCATTGTTCAGTGAATTGTCTGTCTGTTTAAAACTAAATAAAGAAAAAATGAATTAAATCCTTTTGATGTGGTGGGATACCTAGTAAACTACTAATCAGAACAACCTATTCTTTTCTTTAAAAGGCCTGCGAGGTAATTGAAAAGCCCTGGATAGAGTCTGTTGTACTAAAACAGCATAAATCTAAAGTAGGGGTGACAAACATACAATGGTTACACTTCTTCACTATCTGTGTGTCCTATGTCTGAACTATTTATTAACTGAAATGTGAATGGGCAATGAAGGGCCAATTTATATGTTACACCAAGAGATGTATTATAACTGCCTTAAACATTGATTTCCTCCTTCGCCTATTCTTGATCAGGATATACACACATAGAACAGCAATAGTGTGGGGTTTCCTTTATCAGATCTTGGATATTTCCCGAGACTGTCTGCAACCATTAACCTTGCATATTATCTGACTTTAGTGATTAGTACAAGGCACATAAAACCGTATTGATGGCTAGTCTTGGGTTAGAATAGTGAGCTGAATTATTGGAGGCTAGATTTTGCTGACTTTGTGATACAAATGATAGTATTATGCTAGTCCCATGAAATTGCTAATTTGTCATTTCTTTCATGGTGTAGTCAATGATGTGGTACTAATGAATGAGGCACATAATTGGGTGATACGGAATTGTAGCTTCTTGCTGATTCCTTCTGTGCCTGTATTGAGAGGAAAGAATGTCAAGCATCTTTGTTCACTAATTCACTTCACATTTCTGTGCCATGCTACTGGACAATCACAAATATTGTCTGTAATTAATGCTCAGGCTATTATAGTTAGGCTTCTAATTCTAACTTTCTTAGCCCTGTTGTGTTCATTATTTTTACCGGGCAAATTAGCAGGATTCTATCAATGCAAGTGCTTTTCTTTCCCCTTGAAGATATGCTTTTTCACATGTGCACATTACAGCTGCAGCGAACTTCAGCAAACAAGCTCAAAGCTCACATGATGGCTGCCATTCTCAGGTCCCCCTCAAGTTTACTTTTTAAGGTTTGTTCTTTCAGAATGACATTGAAACGGACTCCCAAAAGGTCCGGGACTCTGGATAGAGCAGTTGAAATGGGAGAGAATGTTTACACTTGCATCAAGCTTGCTTTCTCTACTTGCTTATCTTTGGTGAAATGCCCTGTGTGTGTGAGGAGAGTTGTACTGGACCTCACTGGAATCAGAACTCTTCAGCTGTGTGCCATAGGTCCTGTAAGTTCTAACATTTTGAGTTCTATATAAGAGGTAAGAATTTATTTCTAAAATAATTCCTATATGTTAGAACTACAAGGTCTATGACACACAGCTGAGGAGTTCTAATTTTATTAATTAAATTACAATGGTATGTATACGTGGTAGTTAGTTCAGTATGTGAGTGGTGGTGGGTGGTGGTTGGTTGTTTACTGAATTTGGATATTGCAAAAATGCATTTATAGTGAAGTAGAATAATAAAAGTCACAAATCTAGTTAGATACATTTGGGTTTTAGGTAGATGACCCACTATGCCTTTTTCAGGCTCTAAATTCTGCTCAATGATACTTTACAACATATAAATGATGGTGTTAACAATAGTGAACTTTTATATTCATGCCATTTTTATTCACAGTACAACTTCAGTATGAGTTTTCCATTGGATTTTATTGCATTAGGGTTCAAGCCAGCTGTGTGCCAGCAATGCTATTTCTAAAGGCTTTATCAGCACCTCTCATAGCTTGGGATAAACCAATCTCAGATAGTCAGAGGTCTCCCTATTCAAGGTATCATCCCTCGACAGTGAAATGCTTGCAAATTACTGTTCTGCCTTAAGCCCTAAAAGGAAGGTAATCAAGAAGTGGCTGCCTTTCAGATCCATGTGCACCTCAACAGAAATGTCCTTTTGGGTAGGTTCCAGCCTGGATTCCAGAACTAGGAATCTTCCACTTGGGATCATGAATGATCTCTTGTTGGTGTTATGTCTGGGCCACTGGAATATTTTGTTTACACTGGATCTCTCAAACTTTGAGAACATTGAGATGTATGTGGATTGGTTAGAGAGTGACTACCACTATCAACACAAGCATAGCACAGACTAACTGACGCCTCACAAATCCAACTCCCCACCAGTGCACAAAGTATGCACAGGGTTCAGGGTGGGGTGGTTTTTCTTTTACATATAGTGGTTTTGAGAGGTAAAACTAAAACAAGACATACAGAGAAACTGATTTGAGTTAACATCCCATCAAGGTTTTCATAGATTCTAAGGCCAGAAGGGACCACTATGGCCCTCTAGTCTGACCTCCTGCACGACACAGGCCATAGACCTTCCCCAAAATGACGACTGTTTTGAATTAAAGCTTCTCTCTTTTTTAAAAAAAAATCCACTCTTGATTTAAAAATTGCTGATGATGGAGAATCCACCACAGTCCTTGGTAAATTGCCCCAATGATTAATTACTCAGACTGTTTAAAATTTATACCTTATTTCCAGTCTGAATTTGTCTAGCTCCAACTTCCAGCCATTGGATTGTGTTTATACCTGTCTCTGCTAGATTGAGGAGCCTATTATCAAATATTTGATCCCCATTTGGATACTTATAAACAATGATCAAGTCACCCTTTCATCTTCTCTTTGTTAAACTACAGAGATTGAGCTCTTAGAAAACTTGCCTTTTTAAGGATAGACTCAAACTCTTGAATCATTCTTGTGGCTCTTCTCTGAACCCTCTCAAATTTATCAACATCCTTATGGAATTGTGGACGCCAGAACTGGACACAGTATTCAAACAGCAGTTGCACCAGTGCCAAATACAAAGGTAAAATAACCTTTCTATTCCTACTCAAGATCACCCTGTTTATGCCTCCAATAATCACGTTAGCTCTTTTAGCCACAGTATCACACTGGGAATTTATGTTCAGCTGATAATCCACCACCATCCTCAAATATTTTTCAGAGTCACTGCTTCCCAGGACAGAGTCCCCTTCCTGTAAGTATGGCCTACAGTTTTTTTATTCCTAGATGAATATGTTTACATTTAGCCATACTAAAATGCGCATTGGTGGCTAGCTTACCAAGTGATCCAGATCTCTCTGAATCAGTGACCTGTCTTCTTCTTTATTTACCACTCTTCCAATTTTTGTGTATTCTGAAAACTTTATCAGTGACAATTGTTTTATTCCAGGCCCTTTGATATAAATGTTAAATAGCATAAGGCCAAGACCCAACTCCTGGGGGGACTTCACTAGAAACACACCCACTTAACGGTGGTTCCTCATTTATAATTACATTTTGAGACCTGTAAGGTGGTTTTTAATCCATGTTAATTTTTATCATTCTAGTGAATTGAAGCAATTATCACTTTTTTAGTGTGAGCCTTCCTCTTTGCGGTTATTGAGGACCCATTGTAGCATCAAAATTGCAGTTCTGGTGCATAAGGTTGGGTTGGATTTAGAGAGCTTATGCAGGGAATGTGCAGCTCTATGCACTACAGAGCCTTTCTCCATGGTGGTTTGCCATCCACTGAGTCTCTGTGTGGCCTAACAGATGGGGCACTGGACTGGGAGTCAATAGTTTTGGATTCTGTTCCTGACTCTGTTCCTGTGTCTCTTTTATTGTCTTTTTATTTGTGCAATGCGTTGCACAATAGGATCCCTCCATATAAAAATGATCATCCCAATCCCCAACCACACACTATTTGTGAAAAATTAGCAATGGGCGAAAAAGAAGACCATATCTTGTAACAACAAACTTGGGGAAGAGAGAAATGACAAGGCTTGCAAACATTTGATTACAGCACCCTATCAGTGGTCTATGATATGTATGTTTTGGAGGAAGGATCTTGATGACATGAGATACATCTACCCACAGTTCCTTATAGTATTTGTTTTCTTTAGTTGTATGGTGAACATGCATGTATATGTCTGTAGATAGCTATATATTTGATATCAACATTCCATGTTAGAGATGGAAAAAGTTAATACATTACCTAGTCCATCCCACAATCCAGGATGGTTCCCTACAATATTTTTCAGAGAGCTCAGCTCAGTGTAGCTGAATCGTTATATGGCTTCCACCACTTTTGGCAGGCTGTTCTACAGTTTACTAGACCAGACAATTAGGAAATATTTTCTGCTATTCAGTAAAATTTGTAGCTTTTTAAGACCAGAAAGAACCATTACCATCATCTAGTCTGACTTCTTGCATAAGTTTCACCCAGTGATTCCTGCCTAGAGTCCAATAATGTGTGCATATCATTTAGAAAGCTATCTGGTCTTGATTTACATATTTCAAATGATGGAGTTTTAATTTGTGTAACTCAATCTTATTCTGTCCCCGATTGTGTTATAACAATTTAGCTTCCCCCACCCCGAGCGCCAATGCCACAGCTCCCATTGGCTGGGAACTGCAGCCAATAGGAGCTGCAGGGGCAGTGCCTGCAGGCAGGGGCAGCACGAGTAGCCCCCTACCCCCCTTAGGGGCCGCAGGGATGTGCTGGCCACTTTCGGGAGCGGCATGGGGCCAGGGCAAGCAGGGAGCCTGCCTTAGCCCTGCTGTGCTGCTGGACTTTTAGTAGCCTAAAATCTCCCAGTTTGGCTTCAGCAGCCTCCGGGAGATAGGGCCTGATTCCAGGCGACTCCTGGCGAAACTGGGAGGGTTGGCCTTAGCCCTGCTGTGCTGCTGACCAGGAGCCGCCTGTGATAAGCACCGCCTGGCTGAAGCCTACACCCCTCACCTCCTCCCGCACCCTACCCCCCTGCCCCAGCCCTGAGCCCCCTCCTGGAGCCAGCACCCTGCATCTTCTCTCGCACCCTGAACCCCTGCCTGTACCCCAACACCATCCTAGAGCCCAACCCCCTTCCCATATCCCAACCCCCTGCACCAGCCCTGAGCCCCCTCCCGCACCCAAATTCCCTCCTAAAGTTTGCATCCTGCACCCCCTCCTGCACCCTAACCCCCAGCCCAGTGAAAGTGAGTGAGGGTGGGGGAGAGTGAGCGACGGAGGGAGAGAGGATGGAGTGAGCGGGGTGGGGCCTTGGAGAAGGGGCGGGGCAGCAGGGTGGCCTCAGGGCAGGGGCGGGGCAAGGGTGTTTGAGTTTGTGTGATTTAGATAGTTGGAAACCCTATCACATGTACGCTGCCATGGCTGGGAGCAGTTGTTGCTGCCAACTCCTGCCCCCAGGCATTTTCTCTCATCCAGGCCAGGGTAGGGAAATGTTTGCTTGGGTCAGAGAGTCCAAAGGTCCTTCTCACTTCCTATCCATGGGGTACCTTCTGGGACAAGACGTTCTGAGCGCTCTTTTCTGTTCCCTCTCAGAACAGATCAAAAGGAGTGGGTGCTGGGCTCTCATGGGGTCTTTCTCACCCTCCCTTGCTTAGGTCCTGCTGGACAGATGTGAATCTATTGCTGACTGCAACAACTGCTGCTGTCAACAGGCAACATTATGGGTGAACCTAACATCTGGCAAATATATTGTACTATTTTCTGATCCATGGTCCTCACCAGTGAGTCACCCAGATGACATGGAAGGGTTCACCTTTAAGAGTAAGGGGGTAGTTGAGTCTCTATGACCAGCCTGTTCTGGAGCTCTCTATCAATACGGCTGATAGAATGCATGGCGTGATGGTGCGCTGTGGATGTTTGTTCAATAGGAACTAATTTAACAGTAGATTAAAAGTTTGTTTTAACAAAGAAAAGACCTTTTCAACCTGAAAGTTTGTGTATTATAACTTCTTTGTTGTACCAAATTATCTACTTTATTTATCTACTTTAAAATATAAAATATTTATGCTGAAAGCAAATATGGCACAATAAATAATTAAACCCATTCAATTGACAATTTTGGTCAGTTCTAGTTAGACCTTAAATCTCAGTTGTCAGCCTTTTTATTTTATTTTTTTAAACTACTGATTATTTAGAGAGATTAGCCTAGCAATTACGGGTTAATATCCTTAATAGTCATTTTACATGGAGAGCGTCGCTGTGTTTCTACTGGGCCTGCTTGAGAAGTATAATACCCTGAATATCAGATCACATCCTATGTGGCCCAGTATTAAAAAAAGGACAAAATGAAACTAATATGTGTTTCACTGATAAGGGCCACTTTTGTTGTGATTATGTTTCTATCAAAATGTACAAGTCCAATATTAAGCAGATTTTGCATATCTTAGAAATAATACAATTACATATAAGAAAAGTTGCTTTAGTGATTAAGACAATGAGAGCTACCCAAGAGGTTATGGGGAAAATTACCACTTTGATATGGATAGATATTTTTTTCTCTTTCATATTATTGAAAGTACATAAGGGAGCAAAACATTTTTTTTCTTGAGAGTGACGATGGCTCTATCAGTGATACTTCAGGTTACATATTAAATGACCTTCTGGGGGTACCTGTTTTACTGTAATCAACCATTTAATCAACCATTTAGCTAGATAGTATATTTGTGCCTCACAGTTAGTTGTTTCATTCAGATTAAGGAACTATGTACCTTCTATATGTGCTATTATTTATTGAACCGTGTTTGAAGAAATTCGTCTGTTGCTTTTCATTGATGGGAGCTTCTGGCTAACAGCACTTTAAATAAGTGGAAAATGCTCAGTTATCACCCAATGTGAACAGGATCAATAATAGTTTAGTAGTGTCTGATAATTGCATAGCTGTTATACACAAGAGCTTGCATCTTCTTGAGTGACTCTTATCAATCTATTGTCCGTCATCATCTGATAACCAGACCAAAAATATAGCGGAGAATTATCCCTTTTTGAATCAAGCTTGTGAAAAACATTTGAAATAATGGTTTTTTAAAAAAATCTCATTGTTCCACTCAGCAGGGAGAAAAATTTCAGTATCTGCATGACTATACTGTGAAAGAAAGAAACAAACAACAATATGCACTTACTACGTAGAAAGATATTTACGGCAGAATGATGTAAGGGGGGAAACATATTTCAGGAGTATTTGGAGAGTATTCTGCAATGTTTGGAATTGTATTCTGAAGCAGAGTAGGCTAGAGCATGGTGGAGTGCAGCTCTCAAAGACAGCAGCATTCCAGTCACACAACGCAAGTATCACAGCCGTGTGATGTGAGCATAAATGTGGCAGTCCTCTCCTTCCTTTGGAGATAGTGTAACTCCTGGACCCATCTACTTTATATGCAAAGAAGGCACCTTTTACCTCTCTATTGTCTCTCCCTCTCTGCCTCTGGGAGAGGTTTGTCCCCTTTTAAGTGACCTCAGTCACCATTTTCCTCCTTGCTACAGTGTAGAGTGAATTAGTGCTCCCTTCTCCTTTTTCTCTAGCTGCTGAGAGGAACCTGTCTCTTCTCTTTTATATACAGAAGAGTTCAGGTTTCTAGGGCTCTCCCCCCCCCCCCCCATAGAGTTGCCAGCAGCTTCTATATGGTGGTCAATCTTTCCTATTGCTAGCTTTCCATTTGCTCATTCGATTTTTAAAGTGTGAATTTCGTGCTGGTGAAAGGCGCTGGATGGAAAGCTCTGGAGACATCTTCACAATAACAGTGCAGCACAGGCAGACAAAGCCTTTTCCTTTCACTAGAAGAAAGGAGCATCTCTAATCCCGGTTCACTAACATCTTAAAATCCTCGTGCAGATGAGGCAAGTTGCAGTTTTAACATGTTAGCTGGTCCAGCTAACCTGTTAACTAACACATGTAAAAAATACTATTGTAGACATGGTCATAGTGCAAGGTAACCCACACTGCCCTCCAAAGTGCTTCAGCCTTGATCCTCTAGGATTAAGAGGATAACTCAGTCTATCCTTGGTCTCTCCACCAGGACTGCCAGCAAAGTTGACCGTTAATGGCAGGAGTTGTTAGCAGTGGATTTTGTGATATGAACATGTATCCTTTCAAGTGATGAATTTTAATAATGGTGCATTTTCATAAAGATTAGGTTAATGGCACTGATGATGTATGCCCTCTTAAGAGCATTATAGTACTGCTTTTGTGTATTCTAAGAGTAATAACTTCACATTTATGTATGTATCTACCTAGGTTCTTTCCCTGGCACCCATCACTATCAGATGTGAGCTCTTAAACTTCATCATGAGGTGTAATAATTATACCAGTTGTTCTTTGTGGGGAAAGGAAATCACCTTTGATCTGGAAAAGAAAGAAGAGTCAAATTTAAAAAAAAAAGTGCATGAATAGTCCTCATCAAAAAGGAATCTCTTTCCTGTTCTAGTGTATAGGGCTGAGTGCATTTGTGTGATGTGGGGGAGGAGGGGGAAATATGTACAAATACTACTGTTCCCTCTTTCTGCACCTCATCTTAATTCTTTGCTGTAGCACAAGCCAAAGTTCTGTCTTTTCAGAAAGCTTTGCCTGGGGTCACACCCCCCAAAGGTATTGTATTCAAATCCCTGAATTTAGATATTATTAATAGCTTCCAGTCACCTTCAAAAAGAGAAGTAACTACCACACAATTACTTCATATGCATTGTTTACATTTAATACACACATCTACATTTTTTTACTGTATTTGGAATACTCTTAATAGCATTTTTTTTATTCAAAAGATTATTTGGGGAGTAAATCTACCAGAGTGCTCTTCCTACACAGACTTTCACAAACTGTCTCTTCTGCTTCTTATATGATGCAAGCTCACTGAATAAAAACAGTTTGTAAAATGTGCATCACAGTGTAGGGGTTCAGTGTAACATTTATATTTCTACATCCTGTTGCTCACATCCACATAAATACGTTCTTCCCACCAACCTTCTTCAGAGATGATTTCTTGGTCTAGAGAGGGTGATCTAAAGTGTAGTCTGTGTTCCCCGGATTCTTCAGAAATGGAATGAAACTGCAGTGCCAGTCCAATTCCAAACACTTCTGACTTGTCAGCAAATAGTAAGTCTAGTTGGTGGGTCTTCCTGGCTAGCAGCATTTAGTCCTATGTTAGCAGTTGCCTTGCTCTCCTCAGTTTGTGCGTCGGAAAGGAAATCTTGCTTGTAGCCAAAATGTTACAGATTTCGAGACATCAACATATAAAATATCCACTCCCTGGATGTCAGTAGGACTCCCACAGTACAGAGTACAGTCTCACTGAATTTCCTGAGTTGATACTCAGGTGGCTAGCCTGAGACACTGCCTGTACTGCTGTAGACACACTGCTGTTGTTAGACGCTAGCTGGAGTAGAGCTAGCATGGGTACATCTATGCGAGTTGGGAATCACACAGAGAGATTCTCAGTTTAAAGCAGTTAGTTAACAGCTAAATTAGACGTCTGTACATTCTGTAGGGGTAACAAAAGCTCTCCCCCCAGCTCTCTAACTCCATGAAATATGCCACAGTGACCCAAACATCATTTTATCTAAGGGCTTCTCTAATAATTGAGGGCTGGAATAATACTCACCTGTTGCCAAAATGTTACAGATTTTGTGACCTATCCCTGATAGCTGATACATCTGGTCTTGGATCATCATTTTCAGCTGAGTACACTAGGACTCTTAGTAACTCCTACATCTGTAACATTTCCTGCCCCTTCTGAACTCTACTTGGCTCAGCTCTCAGAATGAGGAAAAGTAGAAGAAGCAGAATGGCTTGCCCATAATGGAGGCTTCCAAATGACTTCAAGAAAAACTACTGAACATGCTTAGTAACTATCCCACCTTTCGTTGTGATGTTTCTCGGCATGGATAGTTGAGTCCCCCGCTCTCCTCTCTGTAGGAATGCACAGAACGACTATCTTTAAATCATTTGTGTCGGTTCTGCCTTGCTTTGTACTACAGTTTAAGTTGTTTACATATATAATGTGGTTGCATGTGGCAAATGATATATGCTGTGGAAGTGTTACCAGCTCTCATGATTTTGTTACAAAGTCTTGTCCTATAGGATGTTTCATTCGAAGCCCAATCCTTCAGGATTTAAAGTGCCTCTGGAAAGTGTTCTTATCTGATCTCCGACAAACCCATAAACCTGCAAAGGACTGGGGGTCCCCGGAATGGTAAAAAAAAAAAAAAAAAAGAAAGAAGAAAAGGTTAAAGTGGTCTAGTGTCCATACAAAATGCTGCAGTAACAGTAGTGAAAAAAGGTTGGGGAGAAATGATCGTTAGTTCCCTTTTGAAACTACTCAGTTCAATCACATCCTTAATTAGAGAGAGTGCAAGAGGTCAAATTTTATATTAGGGTTCCAGCCACAGTTTATAAAGGGTTAACAAACAATTAATAGCTATTATAAGCATGTTATACCCCAAGCCAATGTGTTATAAATGGTGATAAGCACTTCACTCAAAGGCAAAAATCATAGTTTGAGACAACCTATTTGGACTTTATAACAATCGATTATTTATTAAAAGACCTTTATCACTTAGTAACTCTTTATAAACTTTTTATAAATGGAACCTAAATATAAAGTGCATCTGTATAAACGGTTATGTTATCAGCTCTGTCAAGCAGCAAGTCGTCAAACAACAATCACATACAACCTCTCCTGCTTGACTGAAAAACTTCCGGAGGTGTCAAAGAAGGGTGGGAGACTCTTCCTCTTCCCAGGGCTGATCTGGAAAGGGGCAAAATAGGGGAAGAGAGGTTCTCTACCTGCTTTGCTTTTTAGTCCCTGATGATTGATTGCAAAAAGCCCCTTTTCCTTTTGTAGCTGCCCCCTTTGGCATGGAAGATTGGATGAAGTTCCCTTTGGAACCTGTCACTGTTGATTTTTCGATAGCCCATGGGGCTACAGATTATCATCTCCCATTCCCCAGACCAAAACTGCCAGTGCTACAGCATTCCCAGTCCCATCTCTTGCCAGCTCAGAGCAGCAGAGAGAGCCTGAGAACTGTGCACAGGTTTTCAGCATAACACAGAGCAGGCATCAGGCGGCTGGACCACCCCCTTAGCACTCTCGTTATCCTTCAAAGTGGCAACTGCCTGGTGTCCAATATCCAGAAAATCAGTAGGAGTCATGCTCTTGTATTTTAAATCTAGATAAGTGGGTGTCAATATATAATCTCACAACCTGTGAATCCTCTAGGATAAACACTACATCTGAGCAATCTGAAATGTTGTACCACAGCACTGGTCTTTAAGGCAGAATAGTCAAGTCTAGTGAACCTAAGATCCCTCAGCGTTAATAGCTACCCTTTTAAGAGAGGGAGGAGTTCATAGTGAATAGAGAACAAGGTAAAATGCATCTAAAACTGGGACTGGATAATGGCTGTAGCACTAAGGGGCTAAAGTGGAGAGTCTAATGCTCTCAAGGTTTGCAGTTCAATTCTGAGTTTTAATAGTTCAAAAAGCAGTGAATGGCAGTTTTCAGATATTATTACTCCAAAGAAAAGGATCCCCCTCCTTTTTTGTAACAAATGGCAGGCTCCTTTTAAGAGGCAGAATACACGATGGGATAGCTACAGCTGAGTATATTGGTTGGTATATCCTCTGTCTTTGGGAAATTCCTTCATTTAGCAAGGCATATCAAGCTATGAAGTCTTTAATGAATAATTCCTTAGGAAGGGTTGTATATGTTAATTGGTGGACAACAAATATGCACATTTAATGGGCTTAGTCTTTCAACAATTCTAATAATAAACATCTCCACTCAACAACTGAGCCAGAGGTATGATCTGGTTTATTCTGCTGCAAAAGGGCTGGGAAGGTTTAGATTTTTATCAGTAAATATCTGCAAACATTGACGTCACCAAGCACACACAAACCAACCAAAACATTTCCGTCAATAATCAAAATGTGCAGATAGGCAAAGTAAGAAAAAATACTGTTTCGGATCTTAGAGTTGTATATTTTGATGTGATGCTGATCTTTTTTTTTTTAAACAGTTAAATCTTAAACTTTTTGAATTATTTACTCTCATTAAATATTGTCTGACCCCCTGTAGCTAGCTTCCCTCAGGGGCCAGCTGGCCCTGTGGTCAGGCTGTGGCCAAACTGTCTCTCGGGCTCTTCTGGGTAGTCCAGGGGTCCTGCTGGCCAAGACACAGGGGATTGCCCCCCATCCTTTCTCTCCACAGAAACCTCTAGGATTTCTCAGGTGGCTGGGGGAGAAGGCAATGGTAGGGGGATCCCTCTCCAATAGGTCCTGGTCCAGGACCCGAGGTGAGGGGTGGCTCAGTCCTTTCTGGATGCCACCCCAGATCAGCCCCCACCCCGTTTCCAGGTTGCTTCCTGCCTTCCATGTGGAAAATGGCTTCTTCTGCTTGCACCATCTCAGTCATTCAGAGCCTCGGCTGGCTGAAGGGGAGCTTCCCAGCTCACTTTGAGTCCAGTTGTTCCCCATAGTCAGGGTAGAAGTAGGTAAAGGGCGAGCTCAGGCGCACAGCCTCCAGGCTGAGTCATATTCACAGTTGCAGTTCTTCCCCTGTACATTGCTCTGCCTCTGCAGCAGCTACCACCTCCCTGTAGCCAGTTTTTCCTTCACGCTCGCCCCACCTGACAGCCAGAGTTTCCTTTTAAGCAGGTCTTCCATAGGGAGCATGCCTGGCAGCTGCTGAGAGATGGGGCCTGCTTGGCCCCATAGTGCTCCACCACTCCTTTAGCCTTAGTCTGGGGTCTGAAAACCCCATCACACACCCTGCCTCTCAGGCTGCATGCTGCAGGGTCTGTCTGCACATATGGGTCTCCTCTGTCCCACGAAACGAAGTCTGTTTTCTTGTAGTCACATTCTGTTCGATGTAGTACCTCAAACCTGTACAGCTGCAGTGTGAAGTATCTGTGTATAATCTGTGGGTTAGTCTTTCATGGTATTCAGCCACCGAAAGCGTGGTGACCTGTCATGAGATGGAGTAGTTGTCCCCATAAGTAATAGCAGAGGGCAGTAAAGTGGGCCATTGAAGCAAAGGCCTGCTTCTCTATTACTGAGTACGCCACTTCCAAGGGGAACAATTTCCACCTGAGGTAAAGGATTGGGTGTTCTTCCTCCTCCATGCCTTGGCTGACATCGGAGGCATGACATCGGAGGCATCTGTCTGCAGGACGAAAGGTTGATCTTTCAATTTCTTGAAGGCCATGGCATAGTCCCAAGGCCACCAGATCTTCTTGGGGGCTGAGTCTTTCACCAGGTCCATTAGTGGGGTTTCAATCATGGCAAAATTCAGACTTAACTGCCTATAAAATCCTGCCAATTCCAGGCATTCTGCTAAAGTTTGGACCTGTCCTGTCAACAGGCCCAGATGCTCCCTAACCACTGTAAACCCCAGGTTCATCACCTCTCCATTAGCTAGGTGGCAGTTGGCAGGGTTAGCTGTAAGTACCATACTTCTGAGGGCCTGCAAGACTGCTGCAATGTGTTTTAAATTCTCATTCCAGGACTTGCTATAGATTACAAGGTCATTGATGTATGAAGCTGCATACAGGTTGTAAGGCCGAAGCACCTTGTTCATCAGCCTTTGGAAGATGGCTGCTGTGCCATCTAGACCAAACAGCATTATCTTAAACTGGTACAAGCCAAGTGGTGTGTAGAAGGATGTCTTTTCTCAGGACTCTGGGGTCGAAGAGATCTGTCAATAACTCCTAGTTATGTCAAAGGTAGTGATATACCTGGATGCCCCTAATCTCTCTCACAATTTGTCAATCCTTGGCATCAGGTAGGCATAGAATTTGGACACTACATTAACCTTCTGCAAATCTATGCAGAACCTGGTTGACCCATCCAGTTTAGCTACCAACACAGGAGGTCTTCACCACTCACCATATGGCTCTTTGACCATCCTGGGTCTAGCATAGCTTGCAGTTCCTTTTATTCCATTTCCCACATGTGTTTTGGCAGTGGCATAAAGTTCTTTCATTTTTCCACCGGTTCAGTCTCTGTGATAAAACACAATGGGGGAAGGGATAGCTCAGTGGTTTGAGCATTGGCCTGCTAAACCCAGGGTTGTGAGTTCAATCCTTGAGGGGGCCATTGAGGGATCTGGGGCAAAAATTGGGGATTGGTCCTGCTTTGAGCAGGGGGTTGGACTAGATGACTTCCTGAGGTGCCTTCCTAACCCTGATATTCTATGACTTGCTGAGTCGGCAATTCTGGGTGACTAGGACACCACCCCAGATCCAAGCCCTCACAAAGTGCCAGCTGCAATGCTGTGGGGCATGGGTGCCCCCCTCTGTATTTCCAGGCCCTCAGGACAAAGCTCCCATGTCATTACACCCCATATTCTTTATGGAAATATGCTTAGGATATGGCATAACAGATATTTTATGCAAGATGGGTCTTGTAAGGTATCATTGGAAAGGTTATGATTTACTGAATGTGATTATCCAATTTATATGCATGTATCACTTCTGTATCTCACATTGGGAATATTGACTTTGTAACAATTACAACTGGGTGTGTATTTGGGGGAACACCCAGCAGACAGTAAGCAATCAGCCTGGATGAACCATTTAAGGACAATAGAACTTTGGAGATACTAATCTCTCACCATCCTGAGGAGTTTCCTGGGATGTTACTTTGATACTGCAGAGTCATCTGATGATGTCACTTGGTACGGACTCTCACCTTGGTCACTACTGGTACTTTTCCACTTGAAACAAAAGGCTTCGTGCCTTATGTAAATTCTATTTAAGGCTGGGAACGAAGGCATTCCTGGCTCTCCATTTTGACAGCCTGCCCAAGAAGAGGGACTGCTAAAAATACCTGAAGGGAAGGCAAAGGGGGGAGTCCAGACTGAGACAGGGGTCCAGTCTGTAAAGAGAAATACCTGGAACTCTAAGGTACAGAAACTCTGCAACCTACCTAAAATAACATTTAGGGTAAGAAATTACATTTTGTAACCTATTTCTTGAGGTGTATTAAGCTTAGCTCGCGTATTTTGTTTTATTTGCTCAGTAATCTGCTTTGTTCTGTTTGCTATCCCTTATAATCACTTAAAATCTGCCTTTTATAGTTTAATAATAAAACAAGTTTATTATTAAACCCAGTTTGTGCAATTTTTAACTGTGGGAGGGGGACAAGAAGCAGGGCATATCTCTCTTCACATTGAGGGAGAGGGCAAATTCCTATGAGCTTGCACTGTATACAGTGCAAGACAATATACCTTTGGGTCTGCACACCAAGGGAGGTGGGTACCTGAGTGCTGGGGCAAGTCCCTTAAGCTGAGTCTTCCTAGAGCTGATCTCAGTATCTGTGTCTTTCTGCAGCTGGGTGTGGCCCTACCTGTGTGTGTGCTAGAGGAGGCTTAAGAGCCTGGCTCAGCAAAACAGGGGGCCCAGGCAAGCTCAGTGGTATCCCAGTACATCAGGTGACACCTTAAAAGGGGGAAACCCATCACAGCCCCATCCACTTACCCTGTGAGACCGATCCTGTGCAGGGAAAGCAGACAGAGCTGCACTCCAGGGCTGGAGTCAGCAGGGGGCCAGTACTCATGGTTGCATCTTTCCACTCCCCTCCTGAACCTGGTCCTTGAGCATGGCCCAGTCTGCTTTCCCTGCACCGCACTAAAGGGCCAGAATCAGGAAAGATGCAGCCATGAGCACTGGCTCCCTGCTGTTGAAATACGGGATAAAAGGCATTCCATATGGATTTAGTGTGGGACTGGCTATTTTCGATTTAAATAAGGGGCATCCCTTGTAATATGGGACCATTAGCTACCCTACCACCACCCCCAAGTTCTCCAGGATCTCTCAGGCAGCTGGGGGAGGATGGATAGAGAGGTCCTGAGTCCCGGTACCCTCTTCACCAGGTCTCCACCCAGGGCCCAAGTGGGGAAAGGGGTGGCTCAGTCCATTCTGGCTGTCACTCCAGATCAGATCAGCCCCATGGGCTGCTTCCTACCTTCAGTTTGGGGTGTGGCCCCAGCTTTCTGCTTGCACCATCTCAGTAATTCAGAGCCTCAGCTGGCTGTGGGGGAGCTCACTAGGAGAGCAGTTGTTCCCCCTAATCAGGGAGAAGCGGGCAGAAAAGGGGTGGGGGCAGGGGCAGGTCCCTGGCATCCCAACTGAGTCTTACTCACAGTCCTGGTCCTTCCCCTCTAGATGGCTCTGCCTCAGCAGCTATCACCTGTCTACCTTTCTACAGCCAGTCTCTCCTTCACTATCCACCCACCTGACTGCCAGAGCTTCCTTTTAAGTAGACCCTCCACAGGGATCATGCCCAGCAGCTGCTGAGAGGTGGGGTTGTCTTGGCCCAATACTGCTCCACCACTCCTTTACCTTTGTGTGGGCGGTCTGTAAACCCCATCCTGCTACGTGAATATTTAAATAGATAAAAACCTAAAAAATATGCTTAAAAATAAATATGTACATTATCCATCAAAAATATGTAGAAATAAACACTGAATTCTGCCAAGTCTTGGTACAATAAGTGCCCAGGTCTCTATAGCATCTATGAAGATTTTTATGCCATCACCTGTATCCTTTAGATTACATTTTATATTTGCTATTCATTTTAATAGGTGTCCTTTCCCCCCTTTTTTTTTGTTGACTTAGCATTAATCACCAGCCCTGCACCAATGCAAACAATCGTGAGAGTGGTGTGGCAGTGTTTAGAATGAGGATAAAGTGAATCTGAGCTAGCTGTGCGCCACTCGAGGAGGCAGGTAGCTTATATAGTCAGCCAGGTGAATCCCCTGTGGGTCCTGGTTATCTTGTTCCCTGATGCATGGTCAGTGGAGATTATTCCTGGCATGGAACTACAGCAACCCACGCAGGATAATCAGGGTAGGAAAAGGAGGTCAAGTTGGATCCCTGTTTTACTATTCTTTCCCTAGCGCACAAAAAAAAATACCTTGGTTGGGCATGTTTGTGGAATCATGTGGGGTGTCTGTGTCCTCCTCCCTCCTCCTGCTCCAGATGCAATTGAGGATCTTCATTCCATTAGACACAATCTTTCTCCTAGCTGACAGGTCTTTTTTCAGAGCTGTCAGCTGGGGCAGTCTTCAGTGGTTACATTGAGTCTTTCCTGGCCATGTGGAACTGATTAGTTATAACCCTGGCTGGTTGACAAATGGCACTCCATGCACTCACAAGGATGTGATACGAGGCTGTAGGAGCTCTTAGTACAAGAACAAAATTATGCAATGAAATCTGTGCTTATTTTAGTCACCACTGCTTTGTGTGTACACCACTGCTGTGCCATGAAAAAGATCAGAGCCACTTATTTGTATGTACAAACACAAGGCCCGATCCTGGAAACACTGCTGGGTGCAGTGTTTATTACTGTGAGCAGTTCCACTTCTGTCTTTGGGATTACCTGGATAGATCAGAAGGGGCAAAACTGCAAGTAAACTGTGCCACTTTTGAGTTGTATAAATATCGGAAACTGATAACAACCATGCCCCATCTCTCTTTATTCCATGTATATGAATATATCTTTCTGAGTTAAATACGGATAGAAAAGTAAGCACTAACACTGAATTTTCAGGTTCTGGGTTTACTTTTTGTCAACAGTGTAATATTACTTTATCGTATAGCTTTTTTGTGTTTAATTTACTTAGGAGATTTTGGCAGGAAAGAAAAAAACTTCAGTGATGGATATGTAAAGAATATCATTCTGGCTCTTTGGTAAATACTATAACAAGGCAGGCGTTTTTTAAAATGCATTTCATAGACCTGAGAGATTGAAATGAATGCTCCACAGTCATTCTGGTCTCTCAGATAAACACATAATTAGATAGTGTAAAAATAATATTAAGTAAAACATACCTAAGAATGGAGATGTATCATTAGAAGAGATCTTTAAAAATATTAAATTATAAATTGGAATAGGTCTTTTAGTAAAGAAACTACTGTGTGAATACTTTTCAAGATGCTAAAAACGATTGGTTTAAGCATTAGAGCTATCATGTATAGTAGAACTGCGGTATATTTAGAAGGCTTGGTATTCATTACAGATTATGGGTGAAATTAACTGCTCTTTCTCATGCAAAATTAACTTCTCTTTCTAGTTTTAAGCACCAAAGTATTAATTCTTTTCTAACGTGTGTGTGTGTGTGTGTGTATCTAAAACGACTAAATACGTGGTATAAAGGAAGGTGGTAATAAAGCAAATAAATAGCTTTTGGATCATATCAGCCTTTAGTTTCATGGAATGTAATATAAAAGTACAAAGTTGATAATAAGAAAAGGAGTACTTGTGGCACCTTAGAGACTAACCAATTTATTTGAGCATGAGCTTTCGTGAGCTACAGCTCACTTCATCGGATGCAGTGAGCTGTAGCTCACGAAAGCTCATGCTCAAATAAATTGGTTAGTCTCTAAGGTGCCACAAGTACTCCTTTTCTTTTTGCGAATACAGACTAACACGGCTGTTACTCTGAAACCTGTCATTATGCAAAGTTGATAATGCCATACATGGAGTATTTGCTTCTGAGATCAAGCCCTAAGACTCTTAATCTAAGAATAATCTCTTCATCAAAAATACTCAACCATTCAGAATTAGTCACCAAACCTGCAAGGTACTGTATAGGCAGACTGTGCCCCCCCACCACCCCAAGGTTGACTTTAATGTGGGTACAGTTCTTCTGTGGGGTGTGGATAGGGTGACTGGACACCCCGATATTAGGGGCTTTGTCTTGTATAGGACCCTATTACTCCCCATCCCCTGTACTGATTTTTCAGACTTGCTATCTGGTCACCCTAGGTGTGGGTGACGTGGGGGATTGGTGTCCACTAGTGTAGAGCAGCATGCAGGCATGGGGCTGTAGTGGCCACTTTTGAAAATGTGCGCTTCAATCTCTGTTTTTCATTTTCCCCATCTATAGATTACGATTACTCCTCACATCTATATGCTTGTTGATATTTATAGGGTGACGTGTATAACTGAATACAAAATTGGCCCAACGTATAGACCCTGCTGGCACAGGAAGCTGTAAGTTATACATTTCCACCCCTCCTAATTAGGGTGACCATATTTCCCTGTGCTGAATACGGGACACCTGGTAAAATTATTCATATTCAAGCGAGTTCAATGGCAATCAATCACAACTATGCAGTACAAACGTTCAAATTAACATCAAGTTGACTGAGCCCCTGTTAAAATAAATACTGCGTAGTTGGATTCTCTTTATTTACCTTCTTATCTTTAAGGCTTTAGGGTTCACGCAGGATGGGGTGACGCACACACACTCCCGTACATCTCTCTCACATACTGGGGGTGACCAACCGACCCGACCCTCCCTGGCTGGTGCTCTCCACCCTCCATGCCTGGCTGGGCCCCTGGGACGGAACTGCCTCTCCTGGTACCTGGCGCCGTACCTTCCCGAGGCAGCATATGGGGGAGCATGCAGGTTCACATGCCCCCCTCCCCAGATTTCTGCCAGGGTTCACACCAGAATGTGGCCAGTAGCAACCTTTCGGCACTGTGTGGGAGGGAAGGGATGGGAGCTGCTTCCAGCTGTGGGGTGGCGGGGTGAGAGGCGTGACCTGGCCTATGTCTTTGCAGAGCTCATCTCTTCTCTCCCCCGGCTTCCCTGTGGCTGGAAGCAGCTTGTCCCTTCCTGCCCGCACAGTATTGAAAGGCAGCTAACACCTCCAGGCTGCTGCTGGCCACCAACATAACCCAGCTGCCTCCTGTCCCCTGGCTACAGCGTGAGCAGGAAGGGGTTAAGCCCTAAGGATACATTGAGCACCAGGGCCCTGGGAACCTGACTGAGGGGTAGCCCAGCAGTGGAGGGTGCCTAGGGGACTTAGCAGTCCCGCACTTCCTGGGGGCAGGGGCCAGGGTGCCGGGGGGGAGGGGAAGTGTAGAGGGTGCTGTGCCCCTGCACCAGGGGCTGCTGTGCAGCCTGCAGGGTCGCGGTGCGAACAGGCCTGAAATCGCTTCCCCCCACACACTCCAGAGCTTAGCTGCGGGGCAGAGAGTCTTCCCTGGGCCAGTGCTTTGCTGGGCTTTGGCGCATGCAGGACTCAGCTCTTCCTGGCCAGCATCCCAGGCCAGAGGGTCTTGGGCTTTGTTGAGGCGTCAGCCCAGCCTAAGGCATTGGGGGAAGGAAGGAGCCTGCTGGCCAGGCTGCTGGTGAGCTGAGAGCTCCGACCAGCGGTTGGTTCTCAGCACAGCGCTGGGAACGGGAAACGCCCTGCCAGGGGCGGATATGGAGGAGCAGCGGGTCTTGGGGGGGGGCGGTGAAGGGGCAAAGCAAAGAGAGGACAGCGAGAGGGGGAGCATGTAAAGGGTGGGTGGGCAGCAGAGGCGACATATAACTGGCCGCCGCCTGGCACCTGCCCTCACTCCCCAGCCACTGCAGCTCGCAGCGCCCAGCCAGTGCTCGCCAGAAATGGGATGGGGCGGGGCCCTGCTGGCCAAGAGCTGGCACGCAGCAGGGGCTGCACTGATGGATCAGCAGGGGGAGTGTCTGGCCCTGCACACTGCAGCTTTGCCCTGCCACCAGCCTTCTACACCCACCAGCCTTGCACATCATTGGCCACTGGACCCCGCCACTCGCTGCTGGTGGGTGGGCGGCTGGCAAGTAGGGATCCGGCTAGCAGCAGGACCTGCCAGTTCTGATGGGGGGGAGAAAAAAAATAGGGGACAATTTGCCCATTTTTAAGAAAAAGTGAGGACACCTGTAGAAGGGCTTAAATATGGGACTGCCCCTTTAAAAAGGGGACATCTGGTCATGCTAATCCTCCTGTCTGGGACAAATATTCACCTGCAAGGAGAGCAGATGGTGTTACTGCCAATTGCCTCTCTTTGGTCTTCCACATGGGGCAGCTTTAATTCTCACTGGAGCTCTACAGGAGCTTTGCTGGTGAGAGCTGCCCAGGGAAGGCACTGATTCTGCATACTTTCTGGCCTACAGAGTGCATGGCTATTCCTTCTTGCTCCACCCACTTTTCAGTCCTGTGAAAGCCCACCATTTCCCCCAGCATATCTGAAGCAGCGGCTACTTTGCTTTACTATACTATAAACTAGTTTCTCATGTGGACTGTCCACCACAGGAGACCACCACAAGGGTTTACACTGGCATAAGCCCCACATGACTCTGACCCATATACCACCGAGAAGAATCCAGCCCTGGCAGGTAGATGGATTAGATAGAGAAGGTCTATAGTAGTTTTATCTCCAGTTTGTATGTTTCCTGGAATTCATGCTGGCCTGCATCCTGATGCCTTTACTCATCTGGGTATTTCCGCTGCAGTAAATGGAGGGAACAACTCATGCAAATAAAGCTTGTGAGACTGGACTTTGGACAATCAGTGACCAAGGGAGATACAGAACTTGGGTGGAGGGACCCCCTCTCACCTATACAGAAATGCAACCACCTGAGGATGGCATCCTCATCACTTTGGCAGCCTATTCCCTTCATGCTCTGCTAATGAATAGAAGATTTATTTTTAGCACCTCTAATTATATATTTATATTTTACAAACCACTCAGAGAATGGATTTTTACACAGGCCCCCACGTATGTTGTTGAATGCTTCTGGGAAGATGTCCCCAAAATTTCAACCAAAAAAACCCAAACAAACTTGGGGTGGCTTGGTGCATGGCTCTGATTGTGGTGCAAGCAAAATGATTTGCCTGCCGTAACATACAGCATACACAATCACATCACAACTTGTGTGTACAGTGTGATCAGTCAGGACAACCATCTCACAGAAATGAGATTAATGATATGTCTGGTAGAAATGCAATCACTAAAATTAGCAGAAACAAGTAGTGTAATGTAAAAGGTAAAAGTCTCCCCCACCCCGCCCAGCCCCACTCTAGAATTGAATTAAAAGGTTTGGGTAATGAATAATGCTAGGCCTGTTAATGAAATGTTTAAATAGGAATGCAGTGTCCTCTGCTTATTATTGCAAATAATTTACAGAATAATAGGGTTTGGGGTTAAATACAAGGACTGTATCCTTAAGGTTTTTTGCCTGGACATTTATATATACTTCTCTAGGTCATGGTGCTTTTTTGGTTAAACATAAAAATTATCTGAAGAGAGAAGCAGCAAAAGCCCAGATGAATACAAGGCACAGTGAAGGTCTCAAACTTCAAGAAAAGTGTAGTTCGGGTTTTTTTCTTTTATTATACCCACATATACCTGACATAGGTGTGGTATTGATCCACCTATTGGTGGTGTAGCTGGCTTTTTGTTCATCTGGTGGTTGTGTTCCCCTCCAGCTGCATGTCAGTTCATCAAAATCAATTCCCTTTTGATTTTTGCAACAGCAGAGATGGGTCAGCTAACAAATGACAAGGGCCCTATTCATGACAAAGTGATTGTTGCATTACAAGTACAATTTTGCAGGAATTTAACAAAAAAAGAAGCACAAGAAGACAATTTTCCTGCATCATTTACTATCTCACATGATTCATCAAACCCCTTGAATGCCACATAATACAGTATTTAGGCTGTCTTCAGAGTAGAACAATCACCTTCTTAAAGAGCAACACAAGATCCAAACTTTGATATTTTTTTCAGTGTCTGGAGAAAAATATGTATTTCAATTGCCCATGCATTTACACTTTAATGATACACTCAAACTGACTTTGCAAATATTTTAACCTTTCAGAATGACCTCCCCTCCCTCCCTTTGTACACAATATTATTTGTATTTTCTTTCCTCTTTTAATGTAGGTTACATGCAATGGTCAAAAGCAGATGGGAGATGCACTGATTGCAATGAGTTAATTGTACTACTATTGCCTGATAAACTACTAAGCAATTACATGTGTCTTTCTGAAGGTTGGCTTGACTACAAGCCGATATAGCATTTGAAAGGAATTATTGAGATCAATTTGATAAAATTGCAGAGAGATTTTTACTAACCCAAGGGCCACATTCTAGCACTCTTACTCACGCTGAATACTCCTCAAGTACTCCCATTGATGTTTGTGGGCTATTATTTGAGGAGTAAGGCAATTCTCAAAGTGAGTAATGGTGGCAGGACAGGAAGTGTCTTCTTTAAACTTTGTGTGCATGAATGAACAGAGGACAAAATTTCAGAAGGTTCCATTTTTAAGTCCAAAGTTTGTGCACATGTAAAATCATAAATTTCTGCATACATGTGCGTTTGTCAGATACCTCACTCACCTGAACATATGGATGCACTTTAAACATAAATCCATGTTTTGGTTTGGGCGCAAGTTTGGGTGTGAAAAACTTCATTAGGAAAAAAAATGTGCACAATTTTATGGCAAGAGCTTTCTGGCCCCTTTGCACTGTATCAGTGATGCAAAAAGGTTGGAAAGCTGCCCTGGGGAGGCAGCTGGGGGCTCTCCTTGCTTGGAAAAATCCCTGGCTGGTGCAGAGCTGTCATAGTTGTTTTTACTCTGTCCCTATTTGAGCACCCCCTGGTGTGGAGAGGTTTAAGCAACAGAGGGTGTGGCCACAGTATCTTTCATTCCAGTGGTTCCCAGCTGCATAATGCCCCTGGTTGGCTGAAGACAGCCCAGCATCAGGACTGCATTTACTTGCACCAGGGACCAAACCAGTCATTAGCTACCTGTAAGAATGTGCAAAAATTATCTGTCCCTTAGAAACCAGGTTGTGGCCTCTTTTTGAAAATTTGTCCTACAATGATATGTTCAAATACCTCTTCAGTGCATTTATTCTTGAGGATGTATTGTATTTCTTTAGATAAGGACTCGAAAAACTTCATTATCAATATATTTGTGTCTGAGAGTAATTTATAAGCTTTTCCAGGTAGGAACCAGGAGTATTAATTCTTTTCTTTTAATGGAATGAGAGAGGAATTCTGTGTAGCTTCCTGTGGGCATATATCTTGTCTTCCATCATCCAGCTCTGCACTTTCTTTTGGAAAATTCCCACTCTCCTCTTAGCTCAGAGGCTCAGCCTGAAAATCCCCAGTGGCCTGCAGAGTTTTAAGATGAGTGTCTGTCCTCTTCCTCTAACTACATGGAAGGGATAATGCTGATCAACTCTAATTTAATTGCTAGAGAATGCAAAACAGAAGCAGTAGCTGTTTGCCCATCAAAGGGAATAGAAGTGCAAACAGTTACAGTATTATGCTTGTATACATATATAACTTTGCATTTAGAAATGTGTGTGTGTGTGTGTATATATATATATATATATATAAATGTGGAAATTAGGTTGATTTTTTGGCTTTCAGTAGGTTAATAATGTGGCATGGAATTACAAGATTTGGACCCACATGTTTCAGCTTCTTGATCATGGCAGCTCTGTCCTATGAGTCAGTAAGCTCATCACTGTTCAGTTGGATCAAACATACTGAGGTTCTCTAACTTTTATATTGGCAAACAAATATAGTTTAACTCGGAGTGCCCCCGTGATTCGGAGATGCTGTCAGTTTATCAGGGAGTTTTCTGTGGCAAAAGTTGCTTTGATTTTGTATGCTATAATGATGTGTGTTAAAAGAAAAAGGGTACTTTATTAGTGGTGGGAGCTAGAATGCAGTAGACTTTTGTATCAGCAGTGGTGGATAGCAGGTTCTTATAAAAGACAGCTTATTTTCTGCACTTCTGTTTCCATTGATATCAGCAGGGGGATTTTCTCTGTAAGACAACTTCCCATCTCACTTTTCTGCTTATAGACCCCTGCTGCTTTTGGTTTCCCCCTTTCACTTTGCCATGTTATATTTTTCTCAACCTTCCCCCACTTGAAGGTTGTAGGATGCTTGAGATCTCCTCTAAAATGGGAGACACAACTGGAGTAACCGCTTTTCAAAGGTTGGCCCTGCTTCTCATTCACAATGAAAAGAGTTCTTCCTCCTGTTTGGAGGGCTGTATGATGATGAAGGTGAAATCTTCACAAACCCTTAAATGCTAAAGAACTAGGATTAGAAATGGAAATTTATTATTGACACTTTTCACTGTACCATAAGCTCGATGAAAAAGTATGTAAATACAGATACATCTTTCTGTACCCATTTCTTTTTTCGCTATTAAATAAAACGGTTTGGGAAGGTAAAGTGCAGAACTATTCAAATCTTTGTCCTCCATAATATGTGGCAAGCTCCCCAGTTTAGTCAGAAATAAACCTTTTCTACACTTTACAGGACAGATGATGCGGAATCAGTTAAAAGTTTATATAGAATTGTTGTATTTCTTTTCAATGCAATGACCATGGTGTAGCTAAGTGTATGCTCTGAATGGAATTTTGTGTGTGCTTTTCATGTTAAATCTGTCATGCCTGTTGCCCATCTTTCCCCTCTCGTGTTAGTGATCCACATTAGGAAAGTAGCAGGTCGGAGAGGCATGTGGCTATCTAAAATCCTCAACTATAGTACTAGCCTCCGCTGCATTTCTATCTTTTACAAATAGATGGCACTTTTGACTTGTACTAGAGCAGTTCAGTTGGTGGGAGCACAATACCTGAAAAACACTAGCTATGGTTTTCATAAAAGTCAGACCCATATTTATTACTCTCATGGAGGCAGAAGAAATTAAAGCATATTCAGAGAGTGGACTGCATATATCAGAGATGTTGAAACCTAAAAAAACAAAAATAGCAAAATAAATAGTCCATTTGATTTTAAGCTTGTAATGGACTTTGATGTATATTATCCCCCAAATAAACTGGAACAAGCTTAAAGAGAGTTTTGTTTTAATACTGGATTGTTTTAAAAATGTTAACTAAGCAACTGTGATGAAAGTGTTATTTGCCTGTGTTTTGGTCCACACCCATGCATACACAGACACACACACACATAGGGGGAAAAATCAGCCTGTTGTCTTGCAAGTGTTACTTATCATATTAATTAAAATCTGGTGACACGATAACACTAGCAGCTGTGTGGGAAAGCGAGGGAAATTAACAAACGTTTGATTTGTTGTGTTGCTAATGTGACACTTATTATACAGGTCACAATAAAACAATACCTCAGCCAAAATATGCTAATGCTGGCGGAGAACTGTTGCAGTTGTAAAAACATTGGTGTTTATTATCCTGAGGCAAAATAGCACGTTACCTTTAGTAGAGGGATTGATATTTTTCAATTTTAAAAAAAGTACATATGAATCTTTTATAATGAGTAAAATGCGGAGTAATAATAAAGTGAAATTTTTACAGTTTTACTCAAAAGGGCCACAAAAAGGAACCAAACAAAGAAATGGACATGCAGCTATAGAAATCAAAATACAAATTATTTATGTATTTATTTTAAATCAGGGATTAAATTGAGTATACCTGTGATTCCTTTAGTTTGGCTTTATAGGGAACTTTATAATTAGAAAAACAGAAGAAAAATATTCATCAACACAAACTATGCTACAAAATACCACTGTGGTACTGAAAATTTAATTCAGTTCTAAAGGAGGTTTTATACTCTTAAATAAATATTCATAGTTATTTTTACTGAAGAAATACTATAATATATAAACTTATTTGTAATGGTGGCTGGTATCCATTCAACCAGTCTGATTTCATTTTTTTTAGACAAAGGAGTTCAGACTGAAAATAATTATTCCTTCCTTGCACATATTCACACTTTTGAGTATCTCTTATCAAACTCATTTTCACTATGCTCTGGCTCAATAGAGCTTTTGGTGCCTAAATAAATGTACAAAATCCAAGTGTGAAATAAGCAGAATTCCTCCCACAATTCAAGTAGAAAGCACAAGTTTCATGGACATGCATTCAGCATTTTGCACCTGCTTAAATTCTCCCAGGAATAATTTGATTTTTACCTTTTTTGAAGGTTCTTCCACTTACAGTGTATTTTTCAATCTTTGTACTATATTTTTCCAGCACAGGAAAGGTGTTTTTTCCCCTCCTCCTTCTTTCTTTCTGATGTTTTGATCATTTTACTGAAATGGGGTGTATGAAGTCAACCATTTGTTTGACAGTCTTTGACAGCAGATTATGTAGATTTTGCCTGACAGAACACTAGTCATTCGGAACTGAATTCTGAGTGAGCAATCTAGATCAAAGGTCAGACTACAGGGTACAAATTGGGACAGATATTTCACCTTGCCATGTGAAAGGACACAAAAAAGCATATGAATCATATATTGGTGAGAACTAAAAGGTTAAAGCAGAGGTGATTCAATTCCACAATATTTACAGCCCAAGATTGTGCTGAAGTCCTTTTGAACCCTCTATACCTCCAGTATGCAGAGAAAGCAGACTATGCTTTGGAAGTCTTTCCTGAGGAAATGTAAATACACTCTTTAAAGATATAACCAAACCAAAACAGAATGATATACTTTTACCTGTAGTTCCTCTTTACTGGTAGTTCTTCTCAATTACCTTGGGCACTAAACTGTGTTTCCAATGTGAAATTAAAGTAGGACTAGAAAATGTACTGATGCAGGAGAATAATACGCCATCCAACCATCCTTTTGTGAATGATTCCATTAAGAAAAATGTAACAGAAGAGTTGTCAAAAATGGTATGCAGAACCCTAAGACCCCCATCTTTTAACTGTCAGGATCAAAATTTCAATTTTGAAAAGGTAGTCCAGAGAGAATTAATTCAATTATTGAATATTTTTGGTAGATTAGAACAATTCTTAAAAAAAACAACCAACAACAACCCCAACCTTGCCCCCGCAAAGTCCTAACTTAAATGGAAGACAATTTAAAATACTTACTATATCTGTTTTTCCTTAAGATAATTGGACCATAATGAGAAGAAAACAAATTCACAAATATTGGAAGTTATAAGGAAAGCTGAGTTTTTTCCCACCGATATTCAGTAGTTTTAATCCTATGCAACACAAATTATAAGGACATTTGATATAGAGACAAAATATTTGTATTTAGCTTTGACTCAGTGATTGGATTTTGTTTACCATTGAACTTATTGTGATGGAATGTGTTTTACACAGGGATTTTACATTATTAATGAAAGAGTGACACCAATAAATGAGGAACAATGATATTATACTAGTGTTTGCCAGACACACCAACAGGCAAAGCAGAAGAGGTTAAAGAAAAATACAAATCAGTCATTAAGTTCTGCTTCGGTTACTGAAAGATCTGTGTAAATCAGATGGAGTTGTTGTGTAAACTTTCCACCTTGTGCTAATATGGAAGAGGGGGAATTCCATGTATGTTCAGTGAAGTTAAGGACACCTAAATCAATAGTAAAGATGCCCAGAGTAAAGTCTGAATCTATTAAGTAACTAAAATCCTATCACCATTATGTAGAGGGAAAAAATGAAACAACAAACAAACAAACAACAGAAAACACTTAAGGTTGATGAAATATCTAGTATTATTAATTCTGTTAGATTTTAACAATGAAATGAAAAACAGACATTTAACAATGTTGTTAAACATAGAATTTTAAAACTTAATTTTCAATCATGCAGTCAAAGAAAGGGCGACATTTTACATTAGTATCATTCACAGTAGAAGAAAGTTCTCTGTCAAAGCTGTGTAACATTTTGATTTACACTGACTGCTTGATAGATTACAAATATAAACCACAGCTAGCAAGATAGTGTAACGAATGAGTCTTCTAAGACTGACTTGTGATCAATTTCATATGATAGTTATATAACTTATATTATCTGTCATATCTATATATCTCAATATGTCACATATATATCTAATTGTCTGCATGTGTACACACGACATTATATATATGCCCATTTATTCATGTGTATATACTTTCTAAGAAAAGGGCCTGCAAGTTTTTTCATATGAGTAGTCCTTATTCATGCCAGTAGACCCATTGAAGTCAAAGGGATGACTTGCCTGAATAGGGTTTGCAGGATCAGGCCATAAAGCAAAGATGAGTGTACCAAAGTTAGTGCCAAAGCAATGTGCTACAGGAAGGGTTGTGCGTGGTTTTCTTGAATAGCAGAACATACTGTTTTTTGTTTGTGTGCCTTGTTTTTCATTTTAGCTTTGTTTTGTAAGATTTCTTGGGGGAAAATATTTTAGTGGGGATCAGGCAATACTTTAATTCTGTGTCCTCAACTTTTTGTTGTTATTATAGTTAGTAGGAATAATATAATTTACTGATAGATTAGACTATATCTCATGTGAATTGTTTAAAAGCGATCAGCGTAAGCACTTTTGATCTATACCTTGCTTTTAATGGCCACGCATATAGTACTGTCTTTGTTACCAACTCTTTCTGCCCCTAAGTACATTAATCCTAATAATTACAATCACATTCATTATACCATACTGTATGTAACACCTACAATATTTGACTCTTAACTTGAATTAATTTGTCATTATCTTGTACTGAACTGGAAAACTAGCCTAGGAAAAAGACTAAGGAAAACTAAAACATTTCCAGAGGATCTATAAGAAAGAGAAAAATTTGTCCATGGTTAGTTATAATGCTCAACAGGTTTTAAAGGCTTACATTCAGTACTGCAATAAGTTTGCAGTCAATTGTTGGTTCAAAGGTCATTAGTCATGAATTTTATATAGGGCTTCTTTTCTGAAGAATAAACCTCTAAAGTCTGCAGGATTTCATTTATCTGAAATACAGACCTGCATACAATTTATTGAGGAAGAGTCATTATCAACTCAAGCCAAACAAATTTGGCAAATAGACTGTTGCTAATAATTGTTGGTTTAGATTATGTTAACATGCTGTACAGTGTATTTGTAATAAACATTAGTGTAGCAATAATAGTAACTATCCTTTAAAAATGTCAGTTACATGCTATTCCCTTAAGCTCCCTATAAATATGGGAGGTGGTGGCAGAGAGGGGGAATTCAGATCAGGCAATTTGGAGTTTAGAAGCAATTTTTAAAAAGAGCAATTTCCATATATCAATACTTTTTGGTGAGTTCCATGAAACATTTTGATATGATTTACCGAAAACAGTTTTTTGCATCAAGAACATTATAGCAGCTAATCTGCATCTGTAAAGAGTGGGAAATGGAATCACATTAGATTATAAATTTAGTGCAAAAAAAGTTAATGCAGCATTATGGTAGAGAACTTAAACATACAATAGTTAGGATATTCAAAGTTATGGTTCCCACAGAAACTGTTACTTGGCTATATTTACATTGTAGCATTATATGTTTTTAAGCTTTATTTCTTAAAGGAAAACTGCCTTATTTTTGCTCATCCAAACAGGGTAAGGTTTGCACATTAAGAAACATTTGTCTCCATGATGAAATTGTGAATGTTAAGTATACATATGTTTAATTCCAAGGGACAGTTCTGAGCCCAGTGAAGGAAATGACCATTGTACTGAAAAGTGATGTAAATCTGTGACCCAGGCAGGCTAGGAGCCCAGAAGAAGACAGTTTAAACCACTTTGTAATAGTTCAGAAATGGCAATTCTGATTAAATAGTTTTACTAATGACTTTAACAGAAGAAAAACTAGAATGTTGAACATTTTAGATGTTCAACTTTTTGTTTAAATGTTATGTCCTTCTAGGATTTTATTATTAACCAATACTAAAGTAGACTGGAAACTTGTTTTTGGAGTCTTCCTTTGGGCTTACACACTGCAAAGATCATCTATGACATAAACTTTCAGCAAGGGATGGCTGCCTCCATTACAAAGTTCAGAAAGACCAACTGTACTGATCATAGCTCTCAACTTTCAAACCTGCAAACATGTGACCCCAGCAATCAAACTGGTTGATAAATGGCAGAAATGTGTAACACTTATATTTTGTTGTGTTACCCTATAATTTATAGATTATATTTTTAACTACACAATCTGTTTTAAAGGGTTTTTCTCCCTGTTTGAATTAAATGAACCAGATTTTTAAAGATAGAAAACTGGAAAAACAAATGTTATGACACATAGCCATAAGATTTCCCCACATGGACCATCAACCTGGACCTTCAGATCCCTAACACAGACTTTTCCTACCTGAGCTACAGGAGTAATTGCAGACCTTTCTATGGGGATCAATCACGAGGCAGGTACTTGAAACACACTTTGCCAGTAGGTTACACAAATATTTGCTAGACAGAAGTAGAATATTGAAGATCTGGAATCCTGAGTTTTGTCTCTGGTTCTGGGAGGGGATTGTAGTGGAGTGATTAGTGTCAGGATAACTAAAGCACATACATTTAGTACATTCCATCTTGAGCTACGAGGTGTATTGGGTGCTCTTTGTTTCTTTTTTCTCTCCTTTTGCCTTCTGCAGAACTTTGCCTATTTTTTTGTGGTGCAAAAGTCAGCATACTTGAGAGGTCTGGTTCTTGCCAAAGCAGGTGTGGTGGGGCTTTAGTGATGCAACAGACTTGATCTACACTAAAGACCTGTATCAGTATAACTATGGTGTTCAGGGGTGTGAAAAATCCATACCCCTGAGCGCCACAGTTATACCAACCCCAAGTTGCAGTGGGGGAGATTTAGATTGGATATTAGGAAAAACTTTTTCACTAGGAGGGTGGTGAAATACTGGAATGCGTTACCTAGGGAGGTGGTGGAATCCCCTTCCTTAGAAGTTTTTAAGGTCAGGCTTGACAAAGCCCTGGCGGGGATGATTTAGTTGGGGATTGGTCCTGCTCTGGACTAGATGGCCTCCAGAGGTCCCTTCCAACTCTGATATTCTATGATTCTATGAACCTAAACATCTGTGTAAACAGCGCTATGTCGATGGGAGAGCTTCTCTGGTAACATAACAGCTGCCTCTTGGGGAAGTGGATTAATTACGCTGGTAGATGAAGCTCTCCCAGTGTGTTAGGAGTGTCTTCACTTAAGTGCTACAGTGAAGCAGCTGAATCATTGCACCTGCCCATAGTATAAGACCTGGTCTAGACCTTAAAAAATTAGATCAACCCAGCCACATCACTGAGGTCTGGGAAAAATGTTGCACTTAAAGTGATGTTGTAGTTAGGTTGACCTAATCGCCCCTGTGGATGCAGCTAGGTCAATGGAAGAGTTCTTCCACTGACCTAGTTACTGCCTCTCAAAAAGATGGATTACCTCATCAATGGAAAAACCCTGTAAAAAAGCATTTACTCTACAGCTACGCTCAGTGCCTGCTATGGATTAATGTGACTGAAACGCTGTTCTCCATAAAGCCTCTGAGTGACCACTCCCTTAACCTGCCCTCCCCGGAGAATCAGATCCATGTGGAGTGTGAGACTGAGCACTGCTACAAGTTATGAGCCTACAATCCACACCAATGTAGTGACACCATATGTAGGTGGCTGCTGAGCCAGTGTGGGGTTGTTGTCCATACTTCTGGTGACTTCGCCTGCACCACATGAGCACTGGATTGTAACAGGGTGTAGGGGGAACAAAAAATGGGACAAAGGATTGACGGTGGAGATGACTGAGAGAATGTACGAGAGAGGGAGTCGTGAGGGTGAGAACTATGGAGGAAAAAAACAAAAGGGAGAAAACTGAAGCAAGGAGAAGTAAAGAGAAAGGAGCAGAGGAAGAGTAAGGAAAAGGAAAAACAAAAGAAGCAAAGAAAAGGTATTTGTTTTTAAAAATATACTATTGCTCAAGCAAAAACTATGGGTTTGATGCAGGGACTACAGGATGACATTTATGGCCCATGTTATGCAGGAGATCAGACTAGATGTTTAGAATGGTCCCTTTTGGCCTTAAAATCTATGAGTATGGGGCAGCCTCTCTTCTTCCCTTCCAGCTGGCAGTGCTCTTGTGGACAGCTCTTTGACCCTGAGTTAAACCATCCCTATGAACCTTCCTCCCCCAGGATTAAGGCCCCCATTTTTCACTTGGAAAATCTTGCCACCCTATAAACAAACTTTTTATTTTAAAACATAAATACTGTCTCAAATTATTAAACTATTGTCAACAGTTGCCGCAATTCGAACTCTGGTAGCTTCACATTTCGAAGAGACCTTTTTTTATGGTATTTTTTGCATATGAATTCATCTATCAGGCTGCTGTACTTAGGGCTTTTGACAGTTCATGTTCTGCTGATATCATTGCTAATCCTGAGAGTCTGTTTTGACTCAGTGAAGACCTCAAGTAGTTCTTGATCATTTAAGTCTTAAAAAGCTAGACTAGGCAGAAGCCACAAAAAGAGGCAAAAGCGGAAAAATGTGCAGCACAATAGAGTTGTGTGGGTAAATCTGCTCCAGTCTGTTCTTCACAATAAAAACGGCTTCCTATGGTATAGTCTGTAATGTTTCAACAAGATTTTGTACTGTAGCTCCTCTGACATAATGATTAAAGTCAGAGGAGTAGATCCTCAGCGGGTGCAAATTATCATAGCTCCATTGAAATCAAAGCTAATGATTGACTTCAATGCAGCTCTGACAATGTACCTCAGAATGATTGTTTTGTTTGTCAATATTTCTTTGTGAATACCACACCAGAGCCAGCACTTAGGAGAGGGTCTGCAAAACTGTGAAGTATTTCTGTTCACCAGGATTGCACCACCCTGCACATGGCCAACCTGGGGATTTTGGAGAGGACTAGTGAGATTATTTTTTGGCACACACCCCAAATTTAACTAGCCCTTCACAATCCTTCTCACTACTTGCCTGCTCTGTTCTCTTGTGTACCCCCACCACACTCCTTCTGCAGCCAAACTGCTGTCAGCCTCAGCCACTTGTTCTCTGTGTCTCCAACAAAACATAGGCCACTTCTGCTGTTCATCTCCTTGCTACATTTTTATGGTGAATTTAAATACATCCACTAAGGCTCACCACATACTACAGGCCTGAAGACAACATTGACATGAACGATAGACCTTCATGAGCATAGAGGTTGATGAATTATGTTTCTTATAAATTGTTGGCCATAATACCTGAATGTGGCTTATGCAGGTGTGGTGAGGAGAGGTAAGATGAGCCTGAAACTAGACTAGTTCTACCAGTGACCAAAAAAGGACATGGGAAAAAAAGAGAATAAAGGAGAAAACACAGACAACTAGGGGTGAAATCTTGCCCCATTGAAGTCAATAACAAAACTCCTATTGATTTCAGTGAGGGCCGGATTTCACCCTAGAAATCTAAATGCAGCACTATTAAGTGGACACTAGGTCAAATTACAAAGGGCGAGTATAAACATATACTACAAGTATGTAGGGACAAAATTAGAAAGGCCAACACCCAAAATGAGATTAAACTAACTAGAGACATAAAGGGTAACAAGAAAACATTCTACAAATACATTAGAAGCAAGAGGAAGACCAATGACTCCATGAGAGGGGGAAAACAATAGCAGAAAATGTGGAAATGGCAGACGTGGTAAATTACGTTTTTGTTTCAGTTTTCACCAAAAAGTTTAGAAGCAATTGGACATCTAACATAATAAATGCCGGGGAAAATGAGGTAGAATCAGAGGCTAAAATAGGGAACGAACAAGCTAAAAATCACTTAGACAAGTTAGATGTCTTCAAGTCACCAGGGCCTGATGAAATATATCTTAGAATACTCAAGGAGCTGAGAGAGGAGATATCTGAGCCATTAGCGATTATCTTTGACTGAGCCATTAGCAGTTATCTTTGAAAAGACATGGAAGATGGGAGAGATTCCAGAGGGCTGGAAAAGAGCAAATATAGTGCCCATCTATAAATAAGGGGAATAAGGACAATCCGGGGAATTACAGACCAGTCAGCTTAACTTCAGTACCTAGAAAGATAATGGAGCAAATCATTAAGCAATCAATTTGCAAACACCTAGAATATAATAAGGTGATAAGCAATAGTCAACATGGATTGTCAAGAACAAATCATGTCAAACCAACCTAATAGTTTTCTTTGACAGAGTAACAAGCCTTGTTGATGGAGAGAAGCAGTAGATGTGGTATATCTTGACTTTAGTAAGGCTTTTGATACTGTCTTGCATGACCTTCTAATAAACCAGGGAAGTACAACCTAGATGGAGCTACTGTAAGGTGGGTGCATAACTGGTTGGAAAATCGTTCCCAAAGAGTAGTTATCAGTGGTTCACAGTCATGATGGAAGGGCATATCAAGTGGGGTCCTGCAGGGATCAGTTTTGGGTCTGGTTCTGTTCAATATCTTCATCAATGATTTAGATAATGGCAGAGAGAGTACTCTTATAAAGTTTGCGGACAATACCAAACTGGGCGGGGTTGCAAGTGCTTTGCCTTTATAAAAGCTATGTTGACTATTCCCAAACAAATTGGGTTTATCTATGTATCTCATAATTCTGTTCTTTATTATAGTTTCAACCAATTTGCCTGGTACTGAAGTTAGACTTATCCATCTGTAATTGCCAGTATCAAACTCTGGAGTCTTTTTTTTTTTAATTGGCATTACATTAGCTACCCTCCAGTCATCTTGTACAGAAGCTGATTTAAGTGATAGGTTGCATGGCACAGTTAGTAGTTCTGCAATTTCACATTTGAGTTCCTTCAGATCTCTTGGGTGAATACCATCCGGTCCTGGTTACTTATTACTGTTTAATTTATAAAAAGAAAAGGAGTACTAGTGGCACCTTAGAGACTAACCAGTTTATTTGAGCATAAGCTTTCGTGAGCTACAGCTCACTTCATTGGATGCTTATGCTCAAATAAATTGGTTAGTCTCTAAAGTGCCACAAGTACTCCTTTTCTTTTCGCGAATACAGACTAACACGGCTGTTACTCTGAAACCTGTTTAATTTATCAATTTGTTCCAAAATCTCCTCTATTGACACCTCAATCTCAGACAGTTCCTCAGATTTGTCACCTAAAAAGAATGGCTCAGGTGTGGGAATCTCCCTCACATCCTCTGCAGTGGAGACTGATGCAGAGAATTCATTTAGCTTCTCTGCAATGGTCTTGTCTTTCTTGAGTGCTCCGTTTTTATCACACCGATCTTCTAGTGACCCCAATGCTTCTGATGTACTTAGTTTTTTGCTGTTAGCTGTTGTTTCCTTAGCTAGTGACCCTTCAGATTCTTTTTAGGCCTGCCTAACTATACTTAAACATTTGACTGGCCAGAGTTTATACTCCTTTTTATTTTCCTCAGTAATATCTGACTTCCAATTTTTGAAAGATGCCTTTTTATCTGTAACTGCCTCTTTTACTCTGATGTTTAGCTATGGTGGCATTTTTTTGGTCCTCTTACTGTTTTTTTTAATTGAGGCATACATTTATTTTGAGCCTCTATTATGGTATTTTTAAATAGTTTCTATGCAGTTTACAGGCATTTCACCCTTGTGACTGTTCCTTTTAATTTCCATTTAACTAGCTTCCTCATTTTTGTGTAGTTCCCCTTTCTGAAATCAAATGCTACGGTGTTGGGCTGCTGTGGTGTTTTCCCTGCCACAGGGATGTTAAATGCTACCGTAGTGGGTTTCTTTGGCAGTCCCCCCCCCCCCCCCATAAGAATGTTAAATTTAGTATTGAGCAGTTCAGCTATATTCTTCTCATGGACCAGGTCCTGTGTTCCATTTAGGATTAAGTCAAGAATTGCCTCTCTCCTGTGGGTTCCAGGACTATCTGCTCCAAACAGCAGTCATTAATGGTATCTAGAATTTTTATCTCTGCCTCCCTTCCTGAGATGACTACATATACCCAGTTAATATGAGGATAGTTGAAATTCTTTTCTGCCTTTCTAGTCTCTCTAATCTCCCTGAGTATTTCACAGTCACCGTCGCCATCCTGGTCAGATGGTTGGTAGTATATTCCCACTACTATATTCACATTGTTGAAGCATGGCAAATCTGTCCATAGAGATTCTATGGGACAGTTTGATTAATTTAAGATTTTTATTATATTTGACTCTATGCTTTCTTTCACATATAGTGCCACTCCCCCATCAGCACAACCTACTCTGTTATTGCTATATATACCAGCCAGATTAGTCTCATTCAACCAAGTTTCCATGATGCCTATTCTATCAATATCCCCATTTAATGCCAGGCACTCTCTAGTTCACCCATCTTAGAAATTAAACTTCTAGCATTTGTATATAAGGATTTGCACATTTTGTCAATAGTCAATTGCTTGCCTGTGTGTTATATTTAAATGGGATTATTTTACCATTGACTGTTCCTCACTAGTTCCTACCTGTACTTTACCAACTTCTTTCCTATCCCCTTTACTAGGATATAGAGTTCCCCCTTTGATAAATTCATCCCTAAGGGATGTCTTTGCCTGAACCATGTTCTTCTCCACACCTCTTGGCTTTCCCCTAGCCCTTAGTTGAAAAAATCCTCTACAATATTTTTTTTAATTTTACATGCCAGCAGTCTGGTTCCCATCCTTCCTGTATAGGCTTCTCCTTTCCCAAAAGGTTCCCCAGTTCCTAAAAACCTAAAGCCTCCTCCTTAAACCATTGTCTCACCCGTGCATTTAGAGATTGCAGTTCTGCCTGTCTCTCTGACCCTGTGTGTGGAACTGGAATCATTTCAGAGAATGCTACAATGGAGATCCTGGGCTTTAATCTCTTATCTAGCAGGCTAAATTTGGTCCCTAGAATCTCTCTCCTACCTTTCTTTATGTCATCGATACCTACATGTACCATGACCACCGGCTCCTCCTGAGCGTTGCACATGAGTCTGCCTAGCTTTCGCATGGGATCCACAACCTCCACAATTGGCATGCAATTTACTGTGCAGTTCTCCTGGTCATCATAAACCCAACTATCTGTATTTCTAATAATTGAATCCCCCCATTACTATTATCTGGCTCTTCCTAGACTGGGGTTTCCTTCTCAGGAGTGTATCAGTGCAAGAGGATATCATGAAATCAACTGGAAGGAAGCTCCCAACTATGGGATTGTTTCCCTCCACTACAGCTTAAATGTTCTCCTCCTTCACCAAGACTTTCATTCTCCTTTACAGCACAGAGGCTGTTAGAGCAGGTGTGGGACTGCCCGACAGTGTCCCTGAAAGTTTTGTCTATGTACCTCTCTCTCTCTCTCTCTCTCTCTCTCTCTCTCTCTCTCTCTCTCTCTAGCTCTTTCAGTTGAGCCACTTGACATCAAAAGCCTATACTTGGTCTCTGAGAATCGTGAGCTTTGTATGCACACGTACGCCACCTGTCTAGAGGGCAGGTAATCGTACATGGCACATTCAGTGCAATAAACTAGATAGCTCATACTCTGCTGCTGGACTCGTACCTGCATTATTTTTACTTTTTCAGGGTGTTTGTAGGTTGTTTGGCTTGTTTACTAGCTCCTCTGGTTGCTTAGGAGCTGGCTTTTTAAATCCCTGTTCTTCCTGAGTTAGCCCTGCCCCCTTGTCAAGAGATCCTAAAGGGGTTAGGGATCAAAGGATAGCAGGTTAAAGTCTCATTAGTAAACTCTCAGCCTAGGCTAGCAGGCTGCTTGACTCAGCACACAGCCCTCAGAACAGACCACACTATAATTTTCAAGCAAGCAAGCACACGCGCGACAAACTAACAAAGGATCATGCAGTCTCTCCTTCTGCTGGAGAACTCCCAGTTCTGAATTCTGAATGTGCACAAGTTCAAAGTTAAGTGATTAAATTACTCACTAATCTTAGTACCTCCGTCCAATAATTTACAGGAAACCATGGTGTTAAATACAATGTGCAGGCAATTAAAAGTTTTAAATAAAAAGATAATGTCAATCATGTGCATCGCTTCCATCTAACCTAAAAACAAAATAACGTCAATCTATGAGATGTCACATATAGCCCAAAGGGAGAGTTGATCTTATTTTATAATAACCATTAGTAATTTTATGCTGCAGCATCTAGATTTTAAAGGGTCCAAAAAGCCCATATATTCCCTGCCTACCACACTGTACAACTGCCAAAAATCAGTGATACCAATAGAGCAAAATCTTGGTTTTCAATAGATTTAGTGGGATTTCATTTTTAATTTTTATTAGTTTCAAAGGATATCAGTGCTTATGTTAATTTTTTAAAAAACTTTAATTTTTATACTAGCATGAAATTAAAACAAAAACCCGCCAATGAAATTATTAATTTAAAAAGACTATAGAAACTGAGATGCCTGACAGATTCAGAAATGATGTTTGATCATCATATTTCAGAGTATTAATTTCTTACTAATTGATTGCCAGAAAGAATGGATAGCAAAGAATTCATTAGCTGTCCATAAGTAAAGTATGTGCATTTTTAAGTGTTTGTACATTTCAATTATTAACAATGGGATTTCCTCCCCTCCCCATGGACTTTTACGTAGAAGGAAAATTCAGCAACTCCTGACTTCTGCCAAGTAAAATCTGTTCTTTCCAATGCTGGTATTAAAGTAGTTCTGGATACAGCACACTGTCATTGGAGGTACTGCATTAATATGAATTTGCCATACCAACTTTGTCTTCATGTTGCTAACATTTTTCATGAAAAAGAAACCTATCTAGTGGTCAAATGAACTCTAGCAAGATTGATATATGCACATAAAATTACTCTCTCTGATAACGTAAGGTCAGTAGATAATCTTCAAAACAGAATTTTACAAGCTGCATTGACTGAAACCCTCATAAACGAGATCTCATCAAAGCAGAGTGTAAAATTTCACCTAGGTTGAGAGCCAATTACCTAAATTTCTATTTGAAATGATGTAAGTTATTTTAACAAATTAAAGATTTTTGCACTTAAGTATTCAAGACTGAGCCTGCTTCTGGATAGAAGAGACTGGCTATATTGGCTGAAGGCAGGATTCCAGGGTTATGGGTGCTGTAACAAAAAGTGCAAGTAATCAAGAGGTTGGCAGAGTCTAAGAAAATGGCATCTTGAATGCGTGAAGTATTTCTTATCAAAACCAACTCCACTTTGTTAGACCAGGAGGATGTTCCCATCATAGAACCACATACTGTACAAAGATGCCCTCTTTTAGTTGGTATTTGAAAGAGTGAATACTACAAAATTTAATTTATTTTTGTGCACCCTGATTTATATTAAAATATCACAAAAAACCTCTCAGATGGTTATAGTCTATACCTAACTGCACGGATTCAAGTGAATAACGTAGGTTACAGTTACCCTCTACAGACCTGGAATTAAAGGGGAATGTGATGACCAAGGTAAAGACTGAACACAGAGAAACTGAGAGGTAAAAGGAATACGGTTTGAAGGAGAATGAGGATTAGGATCTAGAATCTTGGAAAAATCAGAGTCAATTAGGACAGATAGGCCATGAAGCTATTCCAGTTTGGAGGGGGGCTAAGGTGAAGAAGGATCTGTCATTTACTGTTGAGGAAAGGTAGAAAGAAGACTGATATTTGAGGCATGTGAGGCACAAGCTAGACAATAAAAAGAGAGTTGCGGAGATGGAAATGGGGGAAGAAGGAAGAAGTCCATAGAAACTGTTGAAGAGAGTATGGGAGATGTGCTGTAGGATTTTGAAATGGCCAGTGAAGATTTCAGATGATGGTGGTGACATGTTCCCATTTCCAGGTGTGGGAGAGCTACTGCATTTGGGCAAGTTGAAATTTTGAAGAATACAAATGGTGGGGGGGGGGGCAATAAAGCTGGGCATTTCAATGGTAAAAATATGGGGAGATAAAAGCATTCAAGGAGCAAACAATAACAAAGGGTTTAGACAAGAGATACAATAGGTGCAACAGAACTTATAAAATTAAGCTCAATTACATAGTAACTAAAGCCCCCAAATTGAGAGTTATTACCTCCATGGGCAATCTTAGGAAAGAAAGGGGCTGTGTATATATTGATTTCTTTTTGTTTAAGTGATAAAGTGAAGAAGTAAGGTTAATGTTTGCAATCAAGCCTGCTTATGCTATGGAGTTAATGAAATACACCTGAAAGAACATAAATAAAAGGAACTGAAACCAAAGAGTGTGTTTATAAGGACACTTGACCACAGAGTGGAGTAATCAAAGAGGTAACTATTTAATTAATAATGCACAGACTCAGCTCAGCCATACATACTCCGGTCCCACCATTGTTCTTAAAACAAGGAGAACAGAAATGGAATATTTATACAGCTGTACCAGCGTTCTGGAGAACAATAGTTCTTGAAGTGACTTTGCACAGTATAATGGACTGTTAAAACAAGTTTAAAGAGCATCAAAGAATACAGAGGGACTTTGTGTAAATTATATGAATTCTATATTGGACATTTCAGCAGCTAGCAGTGTTGATGGAGAAACTGTAGCTTGAGCAAGCATAACTGCAAAATTGGCCAAGGGATGCAATGCAAAGTGACTTGCAGGAGGTAAGTCGCTGACTGGAGCAAACCAGTTGGTGTTCAAGGTATGTCCCAAGATGTTTTATACCAACAGTTATGGTCTACCTCAGGGATCGGCAACCTTTGGCCCGCGGCCCGCCAGGGTAAGCCCCCTGGCAGGCCAGGCCTGTTTGTTTACCTGCCACGTCCACAGGTTTGGCCAATCGCAGCTCCCACTTGGCCATGGTTTGCCATTCCAGGCCAATGGGGGCTGCGGGAAGCAGCAGCAAGCACATCCCTCTGCCCGTGTCACTTTCAGCAGCCCCCCACTGGCCTAGAGCGGTGAACTGCGGCCACTGGGACCTGCGATCGGCCGAACCTGCGGACGTAGCAGGTGAACAAACTGGCTCGGCCCACCAGGGGCCTTACCCTGGTGGGCCGCGGGCCAAAGGTTGCTGATCCCTGGTCTAACTTGCCTTATATAAGCTGGTGTGATGAGATGTGTTGCACAAAGAGAGTGGAAAATTCCAGTCACAGTTGCAAGAACTCAAAAACTAATGTCTCATTCCCTGACTGGATGGTGAGAGAGGATGACTCTCATTTTCACTGGATAATTCAAGTCTTTGGAAGAAGTATGGGGCATAATCAGATTGGCGCACACCAGCACCTCCAAGAAGTTGGACAATCCAGCAGAAATAGAATAAAGTGGCCTGTCTCCTTCAGCACATCACTTCCTGAAAGCCAAAGTGGGAAGACTGAGGTCCTGGGTAGGCCACCTGGTCCTCCTAGTGATATCAAGTACCTATCTCTGATAGGCATCTTTAATTGTCTCTTTCTGTTTTCCAGCAATGCAGGTTTCCTTCTAGTGCACCAGGAAAGGACTACACAGTTGTATCTGTCCTTCGCTCCATCTGTGTTTATAGTGTCAACTCCTACTGTGAACAATAACTGAGCTGAAAGCTTGTGGCTGAGCAAAGATCTGGTGATAAGTAACTCAGAGACTTTCTCCTGAGTGATGACCCAAATCAGTCAATTGACCATTTCCTGAAACTGGGTACCTAATTAGTAAGGAAATGTACATGCTTGTGTATGTGCACGAAAGATTGTCAGAGTTACTATGTCTGTCTTTGTTTTGAAACAGCTTCCAATCAAGATAGTTTTAAAGCTACTTTATAGCAGAACAAATGACTGTTGTTGTTGTTTTTTGTATGTGTGTATACGATAGATAATATTTTCATATTGCCTTTCAAGTTCTAGGTGTATACTGACATACATGAGCCCAAGTGTGCAAAGTTCTTGAACTTGCCCTCAGTCTATACAGTCTGTCATAAATATAGGAATTTATCATAGGTAGTTAGAAAAGTTAATGGATTCTGGGGGTAATATAATTCATTGGGAAATAGGTTAAAAGGGTTGACTACAATAGATCCATTGGGAAGGAGACCTTTGTGAATTGGCAATAAGTAATTGACCAAATTGTTTTGTGATCTGGCTTTGGATTGTGTGTGTGTGTGTGTGTATGGTTTTTTCCCCCTCCGTATTATCAACATGGGAGCTAATAACCAACTGGCACAAGAGAGGCCCTATTCTGAAGGACTCTTAGTCAAAAATCTAAACAGTCACCTTGCCAAGATAGTGATTGAGCATAAGTGTTATTTTCTATTGTGTTATGTGATTTGATTCTGGAAATCTGAATGCTCATCAACCAGTGTTTTAGTTTATTAGCGAAATCCTAGTCCAATACTATTTTTGCCATCTTATATCCCATACTATTATTTGCTATTGTTAAGGATATTAATAAACCCTACAAAATCTAAATTCAACTCGTCTTTTTTTTTCTTTAGTTAAGCAATTGAAATTAAAAGATCCCTAGAAAGGTGGTATGAGCAATCAGTTGCTTAATTAAAGTTAGGATATAAAACAGTCTTTCTTACAAATGTCTTCTCACAATTTGTACACGTGCTCCTTTGACGTCATAGGCATACACCAGGTCACCGAAGAGGTAGAACCCTGCCATGGTATTATGTTATGTGGGCCACCAGAAGCCTCCTATCCTCAGCAGTGATCCTTTACAAAACCTCATACAAAGGCAGTCCGTTTGGCCTCATAATCAATTAGAACTGGGAAAACTTTCAGATCAAATCTTGTTATCCATGCCCTCAAATTGTACTTGAGTTTGTTAGAGGTTTTAAACTTCAGAAAAGGAAGTTCATACAATGGGAGATATGGAAACATCCCCAGCTGACTGACTCTCCCACACCAATCTGCCTTCCCTGAGCTTCCGTAACAGCTGCCTTCCCTGCCGCAGCAAAATCCAAGATTCAAGAAGAGATCTTTGATATTTTGATTTTTTTTTTCAGGTTTGGATGAAGTTCAGGAGGTCTCCTTCCTGCCCATCACCCCTCACCATTGTATTTATTTCCTCTGGCACTTCTTTCAGAGGGAAGTTAAGTAGTTGTTTCTGGTCTTCATTTCCCCCCTAAACAGACACCTCTTAATGACAGAGGTTGTTACAAGTAGTGGGAGCTGGGCTTAGTATGGGAAGATGCTTTTGTATCACAGGGAAGAAAGAAGCAAGAAATGGTGACCTATCTTTATTTTTTCTCTTGAGGTTCCCAAGAGCCCCTATATGTTCCCTTTTCCCCCTAATTTCTTCCTCTCAAAACCTGCTTCATAACGAGCTACCTCCATTTAGCCCTCATCAAAATTATTGGACTCAATATAGAGGAGAACTGAGTGAAATTCTGAAGCCTTTGTTATACAGGAGGTCAGATTAGATGATCTAATGGTCATGCTAGCCTTAAACTCTATGAATCCCTATGACTACTGCTCTATGTAAATGCTAGAGAATGATACAAGAACTTCTTCCCAGAGGCTGAGTATGCTTCACCTGCAAAGCTTTCAACTCTTGCAAACAGGGCCAGCCCTTAGGTGTTTTGCTGCCCGGGGCATAAAATGTTTTCAATGTCCCCCAAGCAGCTGAATACAAACAAACCAGCACAACAACAAAAAATTAAAAATAGCAAGTGGCTGGGTGCTGTGGTACTCCCTCTCTGCTGATATGGTACCCCAAAAGTTGGTGCACACGGTGATTGCCCTGATTGCCTGCCCCTAAGGCCAGTTCTGCTGCAGGGCATTGGATTTGAACTCTGATGTCCCCAGACACCTTAGCAGAGGTTGAGAGGGCACATCTGACAGTCAACCCATAATGGGGCCATTAGCTCAGAAGTGGTGTCCGTGGGGTAATATCCACTATGAAGATTGCTGCTTTTGTCTTCTGAACGTGCAGTGCAACCTGATCTTAGTGAAGTTCCAGATGGTTTCAGAAGACACTTGAAACCCTCATAAAATGGAGTTTCGGATAAGAAGTGGAGTAATTTATGGTATGCTTTGCTGTGGAGAAACATAGCAGATGTACAGTTAACCATGAATTTCAGTTAACTGGAAATGATACAAATGGGTTTACATGGAATACAGAAGGTAATTAGTTTATTAATTAGTAAATGTTTAAACAGCGCCTGGGCGATAAAAAGCGCTATTCCTACATACTGTGGTGTTGCAATTAACCCATAATGCAGTCAGATACATCTGAACTCTAGTGGCACCCTTTTAAAGTTTTACAACTGTTTATGGGATAGAGATCCATTAATTTTTATTATTGACATTATTATTTTTTGTATTATTCTTCACTTAACTCCCACTTTTGGAGGGTTGGCAAGAGAGGCCACTTGTCTTGTGGGAGCTATTAAGGAGTCCCAGAAATGTGTGCTCTTATTGGAAAAAGTGCTTCCCTCATAGTGAATCCTATATAAATGCTGGGTGAGACCCCAAGATTGCAATACTTATTTTACATAAAACATCAGGTTGGTCTTTAAATAGCAGTCCCAGAAGCACAAGGCATTTTATTATCCATTAAGTTACTGAGCATCCACTATATTTTTAAAAAAGTTATTTTCCCCAGAGGAGTCCCTAATATATAATATTCCTGCAAAGAGAAAAAGATAGAAGTATCTACTGCAAATAATCTCCTGCTAGTCACTTGATAATTTAGGAAAAAAATGCAGATCACAGAGTTGAGACCAGAAGGGGTGCTGGGAGATCTCTGATACAATGTAAGCTACAGGTTTCAGAGTAGCAGCCGTGTTAGTCTGTATCTGCAAAAAGAAAAGGAGGACTTGTGGCACCTTAGAGACTAACAAATTTATTTGAGCATAAGCTTTCGTGAGCTACAGCTCACTTCATCGGAGTCATGTAGTGGAAAATACAGTGGGGAGATTTATATACATAGAGAACATGAAACAATGGGTGTTACCATACACACTGTAACCAGAGTGATCACTTAAGGTGAGCTATTACCAGCAGGAGAGCGGGGGGGAAAAACCTTTTGTAGTGATAATCAAGGTGGGCCATTTCCAACAGTTGACAAGAATGTCTGAGGAATAGTGGGGGGTGGGGGGGGGAATAAACAAGGGGAAATAGTTTTACTTTGTGTAATGACCCATCCACTCCCAGTCTCTATTCAAGCCTAAGTTAATTGTATCCAGTTTGCAAATTAATTCCAATTCAGCAGTCTCTCGTTGGAGTCTGTTTTTGAAGTTTTTTTGTTGAAGAATTGCAACTTTTAGGTCTGTAATCGAGTGACCAAAGAGATTGAAGTGTTCTCCGACCGGTTTTTGAATGTTATAATTCTTGATGTCTGATTTGTGTCCATTTATTCTTTTACGTAGAAACTGTCCAGTTTGACCAATGTACGTGGCAAAGGGGCATTGCTGGCACATGATGGCATATATCACATTGGTAGATGTGCAGGTGAACGAGCCTCTGATAGTGTGGCTGATGTGATTAGCGACTCTGTCCTGTGGTCCTCAAGTGGGATATCTTATAGCAGGAACAGTAAATATATCCCTGTTCCCTTTAATATTTGGACCGCCAGTACTCTTCTATCTGGGTTGTCATGTGCAACTCTAGTCCCATTACAGGTATATGATGGCATAAAAGAGTAGGTGGGCATTCTGGGAAATGGGAGAGGTTTAAGCCAAAAATAATATAGAGATTAGAGCTGTGCAGTGTGTTTGCAGTGACACCACGAAAATCTCGCCTGTGCTGGAGGTTTATTACAGACTCAGTCAGGGCTCCCATCAAGCTGATGACATTTCCAGCAAATGTGCAACTGCTAAAAGTGTGCTCAATTTGCATGCTTTTGACCCAAGATCAGGAGAAGCTCAGCATTTTCAACTATCTCACTTTCAGGTGGGGCAAACTTAACCCAAAACTGAAATTGAAATCTGAAGGGTGTGAGCCCTTGTAGATCAAAACGGGGCAAAAATGTTTGCATGGACCTCCAATAAGCAGAAATCTGAGTGTTGCTGAATAAAATGGAAGAGGAAAATGATAGGTTGCCCTACATTCTACTAAAAGAGTCCCTAGTATTTAATTAAATTTTTGCATACACAGGGACAAATTCTGCCCTCAGATATTTATATACTGTTCTCCTAGTTTTCAAGGGGAGGGCAATGGGAATTTCAGAGGACAAAGATTGGCCTGCAATATCAATGTCACTCATTTCTGGACACCGCATCTGCTCATAACCACACTGCACGACAGGTTTAGGTCAGAAAAAGTGAAGATGAAAACAGCACCTAGTGGAAGCTACAAAGAATTTTCGTTACATTTGGCAAAGTGTAATATCCAAACTGGGATATGACCAGGACACTATGACTATTCACCTTTCCTTTTGCTAAAAATGCCACAGGATCTTTAAAGTGCCTTGTGGTGAGGACCTCACATATATCTGTCTTCTGAAAGACACCACCTTCAACAGCTTCACTGCTGCAAGGGTTCTATCGGTGCTCAGAAGGAAGAGCATCTCCTCCTGTATCACTAACACTATTACTTGCAGCATCTGTATTCTCTTTAGAGGTTCACCATCCAAGTAGTCGCCAGGCTTGGTTTTGCTTAGCTTATGAGAGCTGGCAGCATCGCAACCCAAGATAGTATGTTTGCAGGCATGCTCTAAATTAGATGAGCTACAGAAAGAAGAATATGTGTACACCTCAGGCCAAAGAACATACTAAGGAACAAAGAACTGGCCAAAAATGTGAAAATAAGCAAAAACGTTGTCACCTCTGTTTTCCATTATTTGTCAAATTTTGAAATGTTGATTGAAAACATTTATAAAAACGTCAAAATTTGAAAAATTTTAACCAGCTCTACAATGTTTAGAGTAATGTTGTGCATATCTTTTTATTCAAGCCCCAAATCAGGGCTTGAAAAAAAAAAAAAGCATTTCCTCTTCATGCAGTGCATCGGGCCCAAGAATAAGATAAAATGCCTTAAAAGTAGCAGAAGCCAAATTGGAAAGGCATTTCTCAATCCCACTGGCTGCTAAGTGGTGGGCAGGCAAGAAATAAGATCTTTCCAGTGGATTATGAATAGACTGAGTCTACTAGTTGTCCTCCTGTCTCCTAAAATCTCTACACAGGGAAGGTTTCAGCTACATAGGACTAGATTCACAGGGGGAATACTTGTTCAGGCACCTGCAGGGAAGACAGGCTGGGGAATGTCTTGTTGGAGAATCCTGCCAGGGCACGGGGCATGACCTAAGGCTCCAAGTGTCTCCTTAGCTTGAGGGAGTCTGAGGATTTAGGCAGCTTTGCACATGCCCACTGGCAGAAACTTAGATACCTACAGCATTAGGCGGCAATTGAGGAGTGGATCTGAAAATGTCAGTGGTGCCTACATATTGGATTTATGTGCCTAAAGTGGCAAGATCCTTTAGCCCTTGCTAAAGATCCTGGAAAAGATGAAGGCCAGCTATTTATTAACCCCCAAAACAGTGAAAAAGTCAAAACCACTGAGATCCTGACTCTGAATTAGAGGAGCAACCCATGCCTTTTGGAGAGATTCTAAGTGAGCTGTTGGGGGCGGGGGACATTGCTTGTCTAATGGTGGCTGAACTCAACCACTTAATTACCAAATGGAAGATATATATTTTTTAAGGTTTTCTCAGTTTTGGGGAATGCATGACCCTCAGGCAGTGCAAACCAACAGTTTGGATTCACTAAGACACTGCACAGCCAGCAGGCTTCAGACCAACCTAATTTTAAGCACTTTCGTCTCTGCACCTATCTAAGCCTTTGCAGATTGCACAGCACTAGAATATCTAATCATGAATTCATAATGAGACCATAGGCTGTTTGCCACATTTGGAATGAGCATTTTGTTTTTAAAAAAGGCACACAAAGCTTTTGTTCTCCTTATTTTTAAACAGTTTGAGGTTGAAATGACTCGGTTCAGCACAGAGTACTTTTCCTTTCAGGTTCATTTCTTTATGATGTTACAAGAAGAATAACTTTCTGCTTCTAGCCACTCACAGAAGGTGCAGTGTAGTGCATCTGTTTTATATGCTTTGTGTACACAGCAACTGCTGATTATATATTATTCACCAACATGCTAAGTACAAAGGCGGATAGTTGCCATGTTTGATAGGTTAATTTTAAATGGGTTTTGTTAGCAAACAAATCTTAAAATTAAACCAGAACGAAACAAGTTTAGGGTCTTTTTTTTCTTCTTCTCCTTTTTCCCTTTAGGGGATGAGTTTCCTGCCTCTTTAGCAAGAATTCAAATGAATTGAGAATTCCTTTAGAACTGACAGCCCAAAGTGTAAGAATGATAAACAGCTTTGGCCTTGATAATTTTTATTAAGCACTAAATGTCACATTTAACCTGCATTACCGAAAGCAATTACCCATGTATCAACAGTCAAGCAGTGCCGAGCTAGGCGCCTGAAACAGCAGCATTATGCTCCATCTGGGAATACGGATTTTCAATTAGAAGGCAAATAGCTGGAGAGGGGATCAAGTCCTCCAGTGGCTCCCAAAGGAGGTCTATGAGAAGTAAAGTCTTCATATCCAAGTAATCGCAGGCAATGTCAACAGAGCATTCCAAACCATCTGCTGCCAGAGTAGCGTTTACTTTATCAAATCTCAATATTTACAGAACGCTGATCAGCTCCTGGGACCAGGATGGCTCACTGCCAGGGTGTTCTGGGAAATTCATTTTAAGGTGTGTTTCAGTAGGCTAATTAAATTACAAGCACCTGTTTCATCACTGGGAGCTGTTAGCACACCAGATGAGCTGCAGCAGGGGAAGGAGACTTTTTATCCCAGCTAAATTGATTTCAATTGATTTCCATTTACTGATGGCACAGTTGTAGGTTTAATATGAGCATAGCCTAAAGTCTTTATTTAAATGCCAATTAGATGGTTCACTATTTGTGGATATTCTACTGATCCAACATGGTTTTGAGATTCTTGTGTGTCACTAAATATAGCACACACCTTCCAAAGATAATGCCTTCGTTAGAGCCAACGTTATCTTGGGTAGTTTCTAACTAAACTACAGCTTGTTAAATTCTACATCTTTGTATTGCCAAAAAAAAAAAAAGGTTTTTTTGTTCAGTGTTAGGAGAAGATACGCCTGAGCCTGCTATTGTTTCATGCAGAAAACCCCTGTTGAGGGAAACAGCATGGTCTAAAGGTCCGAGTGCACAGAACCAGGAACTCCTGAATTCTAATCCTGACACTGACGTGCTCAGTGGCATTAAACAAATATAACCTCTCTATCTCAGTTTCCCCTGTCTATAAAGTGTACATAAAAATTCTTACATTTCTTCTTCACATCAGGGGCGTTGTGAGAGTTAATTAATTAATGTTTGCATGGCACTTTGAAAATGGGAAGTGCTGGATGCTTCCTGTTAAGATGTGACAAGCGCCTCAATGGAGAGACTGTGAAACCAAATTTAGCATTAATAAATCTGATCATTTTTGTTTGTTAACAGCTTATGGTGTCCCTATGCAATACCTAGAACGGAGGAACTCTCCCCTGGCTGGCTGCAGAGCTCAGGGGCTGCAAAGTAGAGGAGAATTCTCTTCTATGTATCCAGTCAAAATAATTCAAAAGCTTGAATTATTGAATATTGAATTTTGAATATGCAGTATTCGTGCCAAGCTGCTGGCAAATGAAAATCAACCAAAAAAAATTATTCAGCTGACCATTTGGAATAACAAATTTTGAGAAAATTCAAGATTTGAGTTTAATTCACAACTAAGTTCTTTGGGAGGGGAAGATGGAGAGCCTGGTGGTTAAGGCATTAGCTTGGGACATGGGAGACCTGGGTACAATTCCACTTCTTATACTCTCTTTGCCTCAGTTCACCATCTCTAAAATGGGGTAAAACCACTTTCCTTCTCTCATTCTTTGTCTTTTAAGTTTACATGAGGGCAGGGACTGTTTCTTACTATGCATTTTTCACAATGGTGCTCCAGTATTTGTTGGGACTTCTTGACGCTACTGCAATACAAAAAATAATAATAATTACTATGAATTATTAGCCCAGCTCTCCTTTTTATGCCATGAAATGTATATCATAAAAGGATGTGGACTGCTGCTAAAGTATGTAAGTACCTGCATGGGGAGAAGGTCTCTCAGACTAGAAAGCAATTTAGTCTAGCAGACAAAGGCGTAACACGTTCCAATAGCTAGAAGCTGAAGCTAGACAAATTTAAACTGGAAATAAGGGGCACATTTGTAACATTGAGGGTCATTAGCTGTTAGATCAACTTACCTATGAATTTGGTGCAGAGATGACCCATACCTTATGGTAGTGTGTGTGTTTGTGTGTGGGGGGGTGCACAACGTAAAGGTTCAGCTGCCCCTGGAACAGCTCAAGTCACTCCCCTGTCCCAGGCAGGGCCCCCCCCCCTTACCCTCAGTCTCCTTTCCTGGAAAGTAGCGGCCCCTCCCAGCAGCTCCGAGCTGTTGTTCCTGCCTCTCGCAACAGTACGCAGCTCACTGGCTCTGGCGGCTGTGGCTCAGGGAAGGGGTCAGGGGGGTAGCCAAGCGGAGCCGGCAAACCCTGGTAGAAGTCGAGGGTGAGGGGGCATTTGACCCCATGTGAGTCGTCCCCCCCACATGTCACTGCTGATTTGGTGCATCACTTGATTTCTTTAAATCAAGATGGCATGTCTTTGGAAAAGATAAGCTCTACCTCAGTGGGTTTCAACCTGTAGTCAGCAGACCCCATGGAGGTCCACAGACTATGTCTAAAATTTCCAAAGGGGTCCACCCCTCCATTTGAAATTTTTTAGGGGTCATTAAACGACAAAGGTTGAAAACCACGGCCCTAGCTCATCCAGAAGTTATGGCCTTGGTGTAGAAGTTACTCGATGAAATTCTGTGGCCTGTGCTATGCAGGAAGCCAGATTAGATTACCCGAATAGCCTCTTCTGGCCTTAGAGACAGGTTTCAGAGTAGCAGCCGTGTTAGTCTGTATTCGCAAAAAGAAAAGGAGTACTGGTGGCACCTTAGAGACTAACCAATTTAGTTGAGCATAAGCTTTCATGAGCTACAGCTCACTTCATCTGATGCATTTTTTTTTATGCATCCGATGAAGTGAGCTGTAGCTCACGAAAGCTTATGCTCAAATAAATTGGTTAGTCTCTAAGGTGCCACCAGTACTCCTTTTCTTCTGGCCTTAAAATCTAAGGGCGAAATCTTGTTTGGCACTTCTTAGAATGGAGGAGTGGGAGCTATCTTTGCATCCTCCTTGATTATAGCCTGCTCCAGTTGAAACTATGGGCTGAAATGTCCCTGGGATAACTAAGGCTGTCCATCCCTGTTGCCTATGCGTAGTGGTATCACACAGAATGTCTGTAGGACTATGTGTTAGAGGCTTTCTCCCATCCAGTCCACATCTCCCCTATGTCAGGGCTTGCAGTGGGGACTTTGCAGGACAACTATACACCCTACTTGTATGGGAGGAATTTTCTATTGTCCACTTAATGGGCTTTCATGGCTCATCTACAATGCCATAGCAATGTACAGGGACCATAGCGGGAGAGACAATCCCTCCTTATGAATCTATAATGTTTAAGAAGCAAGAACATTAACTTTTTAACTTTACTTGTAACTTTGCAACCATATAACTATATTATTGGAGATTTTTACCTTCAATTTATTTGTGGGATTTTAAAGAAAACAAAAATTCTTAATAAATTTAGTATTACATGGTCCATATTAGGCTTTCAAATTCATATGTTGTTGAGGTTAATGTGGAGGAGAGATCATTTCTAACCTTTACCATTGCTATACTTTGGCTGAAGATGTTTTTCTACAAGGATGGTTTAACAGAAAAGAAGCACATTATTTAACTTGGCATGGCTATATCTTAACAATGGAAACTTTGTAAAACATTGCAGAAGGCAGTCAAAATTTGCTGAGAGAACCTGAAATTCTGGGATCTATAATTTTTCCATGGCTACGATTTTCTCCAGTTTCTGATGTTTGATGGTGGGAAGTGTTGAGGGGGTTGGGGATGCTGAAGCATCTTGGGAGAGAAGGGATTTGTCTGTGTGTTTTCAGTGAGACAGTTTAGTGATGTCACAAAAGGGGATGGGCTTCCTTAATCTGCAGAAAAACATAGCTGATGCCAAATAACTATGATTAGAAGTAATTATTTGTTATGTAGAGTGTGTTGGAATGTGTAAAAGATGGAAGAGAATGCAGTTCCTGCCTCAAGGAGCTTCACACTTATAATTTTATTATCTTTTATCAAATGTGATGTTTATAATTACTTATTTTTAGTTTTTCCCCCCGTATTGTACTTATAGCTCTCAATGAGGTCTGTCCACATACCAAATTTCAAGTTTCAAATGTCAGCTGTTTTTTACATATCTGTGTAGGGGTGATAAAAGTGACATTTTTGAAAAATGAGAAGGATCTATTTGTTCTCCACACAAATCATTCCAGATTAGCTGAGTGGATTTGCTCAGATTTAAAACAAAACAAACACCAGAAAAATAAACACTAATCATGCAAAATTTCCGAACAAAAGGTGATTTGTATTGGGGACGGGAGTGTTTGTTTTTTGTCTCTCTCTCTCTTTTTTTTTTTTTTTTAGCTTTATGCACATGTGAAAACAGGGGCTGTCAGGGTTCCTTCCCCACTCTGAACTCTAGGGTACAGATGTGGGGAACTGCATGAAAGAACCCCTAAGCTTACTTCTACCAGCTTAGGTTAAAACTTCCCCAAGGCACAAATTCTTTGCCTTTGGAGGGTACGCTGCCACCAGCAAGTGATTTAACAAAGAATGAGGGAAAGGACCACTTGGAGTTCCTATTCCCCCCAAATACCCTCAAGCCCTTACACCCCCTTTCCTGGGGAGGCTTGAGAATCATATCCTAACCAATTGGTTACAAAGTGATCACAGACACAAACCCCTGGGTCTTAAGACAATAGAGAAATCAGTCAGGTTCTTAAAAGAAGGATTTTATTTAAAGAAAGGTAAAAATCACCTCTGTAAAATCAGGGTGGAAAATAACTTTACAGGGTAACAAAAGATTCAAAAACACAGCAGAACTTCCTCTAGGCTTAGTTTCAAAGTTACAAAAAACAGGAATAAACCTCCCTCCAGGAAAGGAAAATTCACAAGCAGAAAAAATGATAATATAAAATGCCTTGCCTGGCTTTTACTTACAATTTTTTTTAATATGAGAGACTTTTAGGATGGTTTATAGGAGGAGTTTTCTGACCTGATGCTTCTCTGCTTCCCAAGAGAACATACACAAAAACAAAGCCTCCCCCCAAGATTTGAAAGTATCTTATTTCCCCATTGGCCCTTTTGGTCAGGTGCCAACCAGGTTATTTGAGCTTCTTAGCCCCTTACAGGTAAGGAGGAATTCTAGGCTACCCTTAGCTGTATGGCTAAGGCTATGACGGGGCGTATAAAGAAAACTGTTTTGTAACCTTAGTAACAGGTTAGTGGTTGTCATCAGGTCACTGTTCTCATTACAGGAGTCTTTCCAAAGCATCCTGTTCCTCCCAACCCTACCAATACTTGTCCAAAGCAGTTGAATCCCATGTTGTTTATATTTGTAACAGTTTCATTTTTAGGTAAAATTATTAATATATAGTGGTGGATTTTTTTTAAATCTGGAAACAATTTCAGCAGGAGGTATTTGACTACAGACTAATGATGAAGGAACAAATTCTCAACTTTCATCATTTTTAAAGATTACAGCACTTCAGCTCCGCAGCATTTTGCACTTGATCCAAGAGACTGCCTTATATGTCTGGTTTCCTAAGAAGGCTATTTGAATCAATTAATTGTTATACAAGTGAATGAACAGAGGGGAGAAATCCTGGCCTGATCAAAGTCAATGGCAAAACTCCCATTTACTTCAGTAAGGCCAGGATTTCACCCAGTAAGTTTTAAGAAAATCATAGAATCATAGCACTGGAAGGGACCTCAAGAGGTCGTCTAGTTCAGTCCTTGCACTCATGGCAGGACTAAGTATTATCTAGACCATTCCTGACAGGTGTTTGTCTCACCAGCACTTAAAAATCTCCAATGATGGAGAGTCCACAACCTCCCTAGGCAATTTATTTCAGTGCTTAACCACCCTGACAGTTAGGAAGTTTTTCCTGATGTCCAACCTAAACCTCCCTTGCTGCAATTTAAGCCCATGGCTTCTTGTCCTATCCTCAGTGGTTAAGACTAATTTTTCTCCCTCCTCCTTGTAACTACCTTTTATGTACTTGAAAACTGTTATCGTGTCCCCTCTCAGTCTTCTCTTTTCCATACTAAACAAACCCAATTTTTTCTATCTTCCCTCATAGGTCATGTTTTCTAGACCTTTAATCATTTTTGTCGCTCTTCTCTGGATTTTCTCCAATTTGTCCACATCTTTCCTGAAATGTGGTGCCCAGAACTGGACACAATACTCCAGTTGTGAATCAAATCCTCTGCTGGTTCACGCTATCTTCCCGCTGTTGGCTTAGGGAGGGTGATCTTCCCGCTGTTGGCTTATGGAGGGTGATCTGTGGTGTGCCAGGACATGGTGATTCAAAATGGCAGCAACATTCCTTACAGGTAGCCTTGCCAGGAGGTCCGTTTCTGGAGCCGAATGTCTACACTGCAATCTTTAGCTCCACAAGCCCGAGTCAGCTTACCCAAGCTCTGGACATGGTGCTGCAGGTTTTAAATCACAGTGAAGACATACCCTTAGAGACTCCCTAGAGCAGAGCCCTGATGGGAAGTAAAGCTGACCCAGTGGACAGGGTGGAAACCGCATCTACTCTCCATAGAACAGAATCCCACTCCCCTTAGGTGTCCTGGGCTTAGGTCAGACCATTACAGGAATTAACTTGGTGAAGTCACTCTGCTGTTATTCATGCGGTCTTATTGTTAGTTGTTTGTGAGTAGCTGAGCAACTGCTTGGTTATTCATGTAACACTCTATAAATCTTGAAAGTTTCACAATGTGAGCACAAATGATTGATAGCCCTGAAGAATGAAGTTCTCTATATATTCAGTTAATATTGATCGTGGTGAAGCCTGGTATTTATATGTGCATGAAACATATGCCTCCCTGTTAGTAGAGCCCTGTCTTTTTGCAAATGTGAAATGACATGAAATAAAATGCAAAACAACAATTTAAATGACATAAAACAAAAAATCTCACCCCACAGCGGTGGCTCCTGTCCCATGGAGGTGGGTCCAGATCCCTGCTCTGGGCGTTACATCCTGGTGCACAGGGTCGCAGCATTGCTCAGGTTTGGCCTGGGCACCCCTCTGTCATCATGATGGAGGGGCAGCCAGGCGAACTTTGAGTGAATGGCATTGTGACTTGGTTCACAGGGTCATAGTGGCACTCACTCAAATTTGGCCCTTCACCTATTATGATGACAGTGGGGTATCTGGGCCAAACCTGAGCAGTGCTGCGACCCTGTGCACAAACCTGAAATGCCTGGAATGGGGAGCCAGACCCACCCCCACCCCCGGGGGATAGAAGTCACCACTGCTGCTGGGTAAGTGTAGGGTGGGCTTGCTGTGGAAACCCACCCCAGGACATGCCCCCCGCAGGGCAATGGATAATGCAAAATAAGAAGAAATTCCCAACAAATAACATGAAAAATGAAAAAAAAAATGCAAAGAATTTCATGGGGCTCTGCTCATTAGGCACTGAGCTAAGTGAGGCCAACTGGTGATTTCACAGAAACCTCTGAATAGCTATAGGTTAGCAAAAACTTTTCATTCCTGCCAACCTAATCCCAATTCTATTCTAACCATTGAACTAGAGGTAAAAGGATTTGTATCTAAGTTTTTACCAGTGCTGTGAGCTATCCACTCCCCATCCTAAGGTTGCCCATTTCGGTTGGACGTATTCCTGGAGGTTTCCTCACATGGCATAAGCGTTTTAATTAAAGACTTGAGGACAGTCCTGGAGAGTTGTCTACCCCACCCCATCCCCATCATTTACTTTATCACTCCTACTTTACAAACTTTGTAGTGCCTGGCTTCTAAAGATGCTGTCATAAGGGTGATACAATGTCCTGTAGCTTTTAGAGCTAGTCAGGAATTTTCTGACAAAACAATGTTTTGTTGGTAAATTGACGATTTGTCAAAATCAAAAATGTTTGCAGGAATGAATCAGTTTTGATGAATCTACTGATTTTAAAACAAAAATAAATGGGGAAAAAACTTTCAAAATTGTCAGTGTCCTATTTTAGTTAAACAGGTTATTTTTAAAAGATCAACATTGAAAGGGCATGGTTTGATTGACCTGATCTGAAACTTTTTTTCATGCTATCAGTTTGTGGTCATTTTCAAGCTAGAAAACCATTTTCCTCTTACCTCTAGTCGTTTTATTGCTGGTAGTTCTATTTGCTGTAATGGGATTTGTTTTACTTTGCAATATGACTTCAAGCTCTGATAAGCTGTAGGATAAAGAAGTTATTATGACAATGTTAGCTTCTCTGTAAATTGCAGCGCCTTGAGGATTGCGTATTGAGACTTCATGTAAACAGTTTACAGAGCTAATAATGCAGACACCATATGTAAAGCTAGAAAAAATATTCAAACAGGGAGCATCTGAAGGAATAAAACAATCAAAAGGCTTTTTGGGGATAATGAAGATTACACTGAATTGTTTAAACTCGATGTACAGCTTTTAAAACATAACCCATACACATACTATAATCCATTTTTTCTATTTTCCCCCTGCTTAGCTTCAATTTATTTAAACTATCAGAATACATTTTCAGCAGAGTTCCTTTACAGTAATTGACTAGATCTCTGAGATAATATAGTTGGAACAACAGCCTTTCATTTAACATAACAATCATTAGTCATTTTTGTTCATCTTGACTAGAAGAAAAACAATGCTTAGAAAAATAAGAGTAAGATAGGTAGAGGCTTAGGCAGAAATGCAGTAGTACCTGCTATGTTTTGTTGCTTGTGTACTTTGATTGACTTTAGATTTTATCCTAATGGCTCCTCTAATACATAAAATAGCTATAGCACTGACGTTGGCACCTGGGGTCAGGAAGGGAATGCAGCTACTGTATTACTTTTCCACCATTGTTTCTCATCACACATTCCCAAAAAATTATATGCAAATAGAAACCCCAACCAAGCCTTTGCTGAAATCAAGGTACTTACTACGACTCCAATTAACCTCCCTCCCTCTTCCTTAACCCTTGAAGTGATCATCTAGTTCTAAAACAAATCTGCAGCCACTTGGATGCCTCTTTTTAAAAAACATTTAACATCACATCCTGTTCACCTTAGTGCCAATGACTTCAGTAGAGTTAAGCAGATGAGTAAGGCAAGAAGGGTGCAGTATTTTTCCACTTTTTTGTACTATGCAGTTTCTTTAAACCATTTGGCCTAGTTATAAGAAGGTCACACAGCAACCCCATGTCAGCTGTCTTAGGAAGTGATTGGCAGATGTAATGTGATGTAAAACAAGACACGATATTCCCTCTGCTTCACTTTCTCCATAATTCCAATTCTGATGGTTATTTGTTTAGTTTGTTAATGTTTTTATTTTTTGGGGGGGGGTGGAGGTTGGATGATGTGTTTTAAATATATCTACAATTTGATCTAGATAATAAAAAAAAGTCCTTAGGAATAAACTTGTATTTGAAATTCTTCAAACTCATTGTTTTGGGGATCATTTTGGGATCAATTCAGCAACACTTACTTTCGCTGAATAGGTTTTACTCACATGAGTAGTCTCTTTGAAGTTAATGGGGACTACTTGTGGGAGTAAGTGCTACTTGATATAACAATTGCAGAATTGGGCCAATGACAGGTCTTGGTACTGCAGCTCTGCTGAAAAACATCCTCCCATAGTAGTGGCAAATCACTGGAAGGCACTTACTCATTAATATTAGGTGTCCATAAACGCAGTATACACCCAATATTCCCTCTTTGATTTTCATTTTCACTCCCAAGTCTATTCCTTAATGTCAAGGAATCCAATAAATATGAACCAGGTCTCTAATAAACAGAAAATGGCATGTACTATGTTACCATCCTTCTCCAGCATAAAACTGAACTACTGTATGGCTTCCTATATAAAAAATGTCTTTTGTAAGATTGCCTCTTTGTTTAAACAGAGAGAGAGAGAGAGAGAGAGAATGAAATATACTATGGAATACTCAAGCAGATGCTTGCCATTATATTAACACATGTATTATGGCGTATCATGTAATGGTACACTGTAGGGAATAGTAATGAATAGTTTGGAGCACAATAATGTGCATTGTTGATGTTTGTTAAAATAAAGATATTCAATTTATAATAAAAGGGATTAAAAGCTTAATTCATGACTATGTTAATATTTGTCTGCAAGTACACAGATAAATGGGAACGTACCTTATCACATTAAACACCTGCACGTACAAGTTCCTCTGCTGAGATCTCCATGGGATTGTATGTTTTACAGAGCTTAAACTTTCATTTCCCAAAATAATGATATCATTCATTTACAGATATAGATAGGCTCTTCTTACTCTAACTCTAGCCTGAAATAAGTATTGTTACTTCAACTACAAAAATGTGGGATTAATTACCACAGTGATTGCCCCCTGCATCATCTGATGGTATTTGTATATATGATTTATATATTTTGCAACAATCTGATTGCTTGACAGAAGTGAATTAAGACTTTTTTTAAAAAAAATACACGGCTGTTAAAGACAAATGATACTTCCAACATGGAAGTGATGAGGCAAGTGATGGTAGCAAATAGATCTCATCTCAGCACTGATCTCCTAGCGCTTCCAATATTTCCCACAAGCCATCCTCTGTGAACAACAGAAAAGAATGTGCATTTGTGAAGAAAATGCATAATTAGGGAAGGTGATTGATGTCTGAACTATTTCAATGTTTAGCTCTGCTGTGCAAGTGTTTACAGGCATGCTGGATGCCTATGCAGACTCTGAGTGTATATATTTGGAATTATCCAAAGAATACCGTGTCAGCAGAAGCATCCACACTATATTTTCTCTGTCTGAAACGAGACAGCAAGAAAAGCATTGTCTGAAATAAATGGTGATAATTCAGACTCTCTAAGTCTCTTGATAGCTGTGCACTGGTCATTTGCAAAATTAGATCAGAGATGGAAATACAACCCCTGTGAATAAGTGATGGGCAAAGTTCAATCCAAAACTGACTTGAATAGAGTGTTATTGAAGGGTTTATTTTGTAAACGTTTAAAAAATAGAATTGGAGGCTCTGAATTTAAAATATCACAGCCATTTGTAGACAATGTGGAGAAATCCATTGGTTTAATACTTGTTTAAAATAGCAGCAAGCTTTTTGTTTGCAGTTCTGTATACACATTTATTGCAGATACCATGGCTGTCTTCTCAGATAACTGTAAAGTCATGGCTGGAAATGTTACAAGGAGCTTTTTCCTTAGAGAAGGCACAGTATTTAGACACAAAATTAGGGCATCTTTCATTTAAAAAGAAATCTAGAACAGAAACTAGTGACTGTAGTTGGGAATTGAACTGAGAGAAATGATCTATAAAACTTCCAGTGACACATCAGGTAAAATTGTAAGGAAGCATGTGTTTGCAGTACAAAATTATATTTCATAAATGTCCCCAAGGCAATCATTTTTAAAATTAAAATAGGGCTTTTGAAAAACAAACAATATCATTAGTCCATTTATACACCAAGAGCAATCTTAGTTATTTGTGAAGTAAAGTTTTGGTCAAAGCTCTCATGTGAAAGACATTATTTTATATCTCCTACCTTTAGAGCCATATCACACAGTCAAAATGCCCTGCATATAATGTACATAGTTAAACCATCGACTTTGATATCTTCGTGTCCTCAGACTAAGTAGGTCTCAGACAACATACTGCCTCTAATCCTATTTTCAATTTCTAATGTAGATTCTACATTATTACATCCTTCCTCCACCACACGTACTTTTTTGAACGTCTCATGATAGGCAACCTACTTAATCCCCCTTCTAGTGGCTTACAGTTTAATAGCAAAGTACAGTTTATTAATTGAATCCCCCTTCTAATACCTCATTTCCTTTTATTCAGCAACTATATTTTCGACTAAAAGGCAGATTTTGTGTTTGAAGCTTATCTTTAGTGTGCAGTTCGATTGCTCTGTGCTGCAGTATCTTGAAAAGATTATGACCCTCTTAGATTTTGTCAATTGCTATCGAGTCTAGTATACATCTACAATCAGAGTGTTAGACTGTGTTGTGTAGTGAAAATTAGGGGAGAGTGTAGTGATGGGTTGAGGAATTAATTCTTTGTCAAATAAGAAAAAATGTCATTCTCAATCTAACCATCGTACTGCACCTTCTGAAATAGCCACTCGCTAAAGATTTTTGTCCTCTCACTTAAACAGGTATAAATCAGGAGAGCCGGGCAAAAGTTTTCAGCTGAAATTGTTTTTTGCTGAAAATGCAGTTTTGGATCAAATGAAATATTTCACAACTGCGTACAGAATTCACTAAATTGTTTCAGTTGGGGAAAACACCCCCAAAGTTAAGAAAAAATTGACACATTTCAGTCTGACATTTTTCCAAATTAAATGCTTCAGTTTTTCAATTTGAAACATTTAGAAATGTATCCCAATTTTATTTAAAAATTAAAACATTTAAAAAAGCTTGAAAGTGAAAGGTTTCATTCTGAGTTGAACAAAACTATTTTTTTTAATGATTTTCCTGTTAATCCAAAATTTTGAAAAAATGTGTTTTGGGTTGACCAAGCCTCCCTCCCCGAATTTTTTGGGAGGGCCAATAAACTGAAAAATCAGTTATTCACACAGCTCTAATCAGGAGCAACTCCACTAACTTCAGGACTTGCTCTAAATAAATAGCAAATGAGACCCAACATTTATCTAGCCCAGCTCATGGATAATTCTTTATGTAATTTCCTTTTTTAAATGTGTGGCAAAGGCTGATTGTTTTATTGAATTATATGGTGGAATTGTCTTGTGAAAACTCCATATTTTATCTTATCTATATGTCAGCAATGTGTTCTACTCTTTTCAGTCCTCTCCCTCCCTGGCCGTGTCCACAAGTGGGCCCTTTGGGTGCTCACTTTTATAGAATATTGAGGTTTCACAGAGCAAGGCTGTGCATTCGGGTTCCTGCACAATCTGAATAAAGCAGAAATTAAAGGTGTTTGGATAAATCACAATGAAGGTGGATACCTTGGTATTGGTATCTCTGTTTGTCTTTTACAGGCTTGTACCTATGGGAAACATTTATAGGGCCAAAAATGAAATTTCCATAATCTAGGAACTGATATACCACCAGAAGACCAGATCTCAAAATTCTTTAGGACCCATGAATAGCTCTCTGTGGCATTAAAAAGGCCAGTGAAAAAGGTAAACACAAGTCCCCGAAATACAAATACTAGACCCTCGCATAGCCCTAATTTTTAGGAGTTACTTCACATGTATCCCTTCTTCTGAGCAGTCACAGAGTCAGAATGCCCTTGCCACATATATGGGTGAAAAGGGGATAAGGCATAAGCAGACTCTTCTCTATCCTCCAGCAGTTGCCATATATGGATCAATGACAATTGCAGTCTCTGCGCTGGGGAACTGCTCCCTCCATGTACCCAGGTACCTTCCGAAACAGGAGGAGGCAGAGCTATACCTCCTCTTATCCCCCACAGCATGTAGAGCTGGCAGGCTACAGAGAAGAGAGCATGAGACCTTTACGGAGGATTGTCCAGTGGCTGTGTCTCCCCCCTTGCAGCAGAGAGACTGGGAAGGGATTGTGCATCCCTGAGCTTCCTCTGGGATGGTGCAACTCCACACTGCCCCCAATGCAGCCTGGGCCATAAAGGCATAATAGGACCCATTTAGAAATTAGAGATGGTGCAGAGAAACCCTGTTGGGTCCTCAGCCAACCCCCTGTCAATGCAGGATTCTTCCATGCACTATAACCATGGGAGCATATCATAGAGACCTCCTTTGACTTGCTTGCCCTCTTTCTCTTTATTTTCTATCTTGGTATATGGATCATCCCAATCTGGAGTTACAGAAAGAAAAAGTGAGAAAGATACAAGCTGGAAACAGAAAAGAGAAGAATTCTTACTGTATTTGTATATACCTGGTGAGGTATAGGGAATGATGCTAACCTAAATAATCTTCCTAATTAGATCCAGTATTAGCAAAGAGTAGTATGGTAGTTGAATAAAAGGGTACAATAAAATAGTAAGTTAAAATATAATGCATGTGTAGTACTTTAGTTTGAATATCTTTTGCTTTTTTAAGTAGTAAATATTGAGAACATTGTTGTTTAAAATATGCTTCAGGATAAATATTGACTAAATACCCATCTCTCTGTGCTCTCTTTAATTCAGGAATTATGGTAGCATAGGATATTAATAAAAATGCCTTTGTTATGAAAAATCTACTAACATACATCAGATGTGTTAAAATTGATAATCTTGGCAATAATAATATTTTGATAAGGAAATCTTCCTTCCACATTGTTATGCATAAACAAAAACCATCAACATTTATTGCCATTTTTAGTTCTGTTTCTTTTTGCCTATTTAAAAATATTTATTAGAGAGGTCCACCAAATACGATCTTTGGGCACAGTCTGTTTTCTTATTTATGATACTAAAATAAAGGGAGGGAAGAGTGAAGATAACTAAGTGGTTTGTCCATATGCAAGAAAAATATATATGGTCTTAATAACATCATTTAAAAATTCTTCCACTATATATATAGTGTATGGTAGTAGTATATCAGATCTTTCTCTCAGTATATATATTTTAAGATAACTACAGTATGTTTGTAGAAAGATCGGTTTCTTTTTACATTTCTACAGAATGACTTTTTCTTTAAACACTGGCACTTTTGTTATGTTAATCAGGCAGGGAACATTTCCAATTCAATTTTACCTGAGCGCTGGTCAGCTATAGTTTCCTTTGTTTAATGTCCCTTGGGCCCTCCTTTGTCTTTTAAACTGTAATTTAGTTGGAGCTGCTGTCAATTTACTCCGTCCATTACATTTACAGTGATATTCCAGACATTGTCTTCTCTTCAGCCCTAGGGAAGTTCCCCAACGGAAACAAAATGTGTGACAGAAAAACCTATAGAGATCCAAAAGTGCAAGCACATATCTACTATATAGCCACATGCAATTACATGGGTAGAAATCATACTTCAGCTCCAAAATCAAGCTTCTGCCACCTAACCAGTATTCTGTTTTCCAGATTTGTTTAATCTAACAACAGATCCTGGTGCTCAATAGAAGAAATACAGAACATTAATTAATTAGCAATTTCAATGAAGTGGACCTGTCCAGTATTGCAAGGCAGCCAGACTTGTAATCTGCCTTTAATAAGATTTTAAACTCCACTACTTTGTAACTCTCTACAAAACAGTCCCAACCATTATAAGGTTTTATTATTTTTATCACAATTACTAGCTGTCATGTAGTTCAACAAACAGAGCAATTTTCTTATCCTTAGTCCACAGTAGCAAGTTCCAAATCTTTGGTGCACCAGGTGGGAAATTGTTGCTTTGAGCAGTCACCTGCTCAAGTCAAGAAGGAAATGAAACCCAGAGAGGAAACTAGAGATTTTATCTGCCTTTAACTGTTAAGCTGCCATGACTGTACATGGCACCAGTATTCATGGCAGTCTGAGGGGAAAATATCAGTTGGGGGGCTGCCATTCATGCCTTCGAAAATCTGCCCCTCAGAGTGTAGAGCATATCTGTAAAACATGCATAATTTTCTGTTCCTTCCAGTGTTGAGCAAAAGAATAGAAAAATAAGCTACAATGGAGGTGGTGTTAAATGTAAAAAGGCAGAGGGCAAGTGTTCCCCAAACCACCGTCTGTAGTGCTTCATGGATGATCTGGGGAACTGCTGGATGGTCAAAGAGGGGTTGTTCTCTATCCCCCACTAAAATGAATGACAAATCTGCCATTGACTTCAGTGGGAGCAGGATCTGGCCCATGGTGCTGGCTTGGTTTCCAAATGCTACACTGAAGCTAAAAATGGAGTACTTCCCTAACATTACAGTTGCTGTAGCTGCCACGGGGATGTTGTGTTTCCATGCATTTGTGAATGGGAGGAGGGGCAGTCTGCATGACACGCATTTCACAGCTTGAAACACTTTGAGACTCCCTAACATGGGGCAACCCATCTTTCAGAATATTTCTTTGGCTTCTTCTCCCCTTGCATGGAAAGAGAGGCGCCATCCCTTTTGTGGCGCCATCTCTCCTTCCTGGGGTCTCAGTATGTGTCTGGGTCTGTGCTGTGGGGAGGAGGTGGGACTCGAGGGGGGGCTGATAGAGGAAAGAATGGGCCAAGGGACATATACGTGTTCCCACATGGCCCTACAGACATTCTGAGAAAGCTGCTTTATCTTTTCTGTGAAGCTTTCTTTGTGGTTGGGAACCCTCTTCCAGGATGATGTCAGGGAGAGTTCCTAGCGGGGCAGGTCCAATGGAGCTGTGCTAGTAGGGCCTGGGTGGGAGGCAGCCGCGCAGAAGTGCTTCAAAGCGGCTTCCCCCAGCTCCCCAAATTCAGGTTCCCCTGGTGTCCAAGGGATCCCTGGGGTTTGTGATGAGTTCTGTGATCCATTCCATAGGGACACAAACCCTGCTGGCCTGAGAGAATGGTGTGAGGGGAAACTTGGGGACAGGATCATCCTGGAGACTTCCTCCCCCTTGAGCTCAGTCCAACTTCTGGGAGGGGCCAATCCATCGCAAAAGGCCTACTCATTCACAGTCACACACAACAGCAGTCACTGTTTTCAATCAAAAACAAACCAGGCCTGATCCTGCAGTCCCCACAGAGCAGCAATGGAGGCTTTGCTGTGTGCATGTTTGCACGATTGGGTCCTTAAAGGCATAGAGCAGATTATTGTTTATATTCCTCAATATAGACTCAAGACCTAAAATCAAAGAGAGGTCTAATGTTAGAAATGGCAAAATATTTTGGGATAGTCAATTGGGAACCTTTTCGTTTTCAAATCAGTTTAATATCTCAAAGAACCACTGCTAATTTCTGACCCTGGAAGGTAATCCTGATGAGTGCCTCTAGGAGTGTCAAGTAATGAAGCTGTCAATTTACTCATTGGCTTCTAATGTGAAGCTTAAAAATGAGATGTGATCAATACTTAGTGCTACAACACACGGAGGAGCAGGAGCTGGCTGCCCTCTGTACCAGAAGACTTGACAAGGTTAGCGCTGTGGCAATACATAGAGGCATGTATAGCACTAACCTCCGTCAGGATTGCTTGTTGTAATTATCAAGTGTCTTCCTTGGCATTTACCTTTGATTGCTCGTTCTCAGATGGGGTTTTCCATTTTAAATAGTACTTGTTACCAAGGTTTAAAAGCAGCTAGTTTATGGATTTCTTTTTCTTTTTAATTGGGGGAGAGGGGGAATCTATGTGTTCAGTTCAATTTGGATTCAATCCAGTTGATTGATATATAGGCAGTCTGTATAAGTGTGACTATCTTGAGCCATGTACATAGATTATCATTTTGTTCTATACACAATCAATAAAGCTATTTTTAAAAGGCCACTGAAAGGAAAGTGCTTCAAATAGGGCTTCTGCAGCTTTAATATATATAGAGAAAAGCATTTTGTTAAAAAATTCCCAACCAGCTATACTAGCGGGTCTAATGTAGATCAGTATGGTAAGCAGGAGAGTTCACCTGCTCTGAAAGCTGGAGTTATAGCCAAGCTCCATTTAACACATGCTCAGGTCTCATATATGACTTTTTGTTGCAGACTCTGGGACTAAAATAATAAAAACTCAGTCAGGGATTCCAGTCTCTCACACAGCTGTTGACTTGCCCATTATGTTTCTTGAGTACATTTTATTGACATTGATCGTCAGATGAGGTGATCTTTAATAGGGTACATGAGGCTTTTTCTTATTTTCACCACTTGACCATAGCTTGTAAAACCGGCCACAGTTCAGAAAGTAAAGACACTGCTGTTCTGCAGACCAACCAAAATGTTGAAATCAGCTGAATTTCTGCCTACTACATGACTGAATGTGTTCTTCATCAGAAAGTAGCAATTACTGAATACATCATGTACAATGACATCAGGGAGTGAAATGTTCCTCAGGCTGCCCAATGGACCATGCTGGAACACCTGTTTCACATCACGAAAACATTTATAATTACTACCCAAGAAATCATTGCTAGAATAGCATCCTTAAACCACATTCTGCCCCTCCTATGCCTATTGGAAAAAAAATCCCTGGAAAAAAACTAAAGGAAACCTAAATGTCACGTGATGGCTATATATTAAAAATGCGTTAATGCTGCTGCTCCGCTCCGCCTGCTCCCCTGAACACGCCGCTGCTCCGCTTCTCCCCGCTCCCTCTCAGGCGAGGGGGAGGCAGCGCGTTCAGGGGAGCAGGCGGAGCGGAGGTGAGCGGGGCGGGAGCGCAGGAAGTAACAGGGTGGGGGGTAGAGGAACCACTCCCGGCTCCTCCTCCCTCCCTCCCAGGCTTGCCGCACCAAATAGCTGTTTGGCGCGCGGCCAGCCTGGGAGGGAGGGAGGGAGGGGGGAGAAGCGGAGTGGCGGCGGCGCGCTCAGGGGAGCAGGCGGAGGCAAGCTGAGGCGGTGGGGGCACATCTCTAGCTCGGGGCAGCATGGCCGGCGCCGGAATGCCGCCCCGAGAAGTGTGCCACCCCAAGCACCTGCCTGTTTTGCTGGTGTCTAGAGCCGGCCCTGATTAGAGGCATTTTTACATGAAGATGTGGAGATCCTGGTTCTTTCAGCTGACCTGCTTTAGTTCTATATTCTATCTCTGGCTGCGCTCCCAAAGAGCTGGTAGAAAAGCAGTATTCCATCTTCTGTTTCTTCATCCCTCCCTGAGAATGTTAAATCCTTCTGCACCCTTGGGGACCTCTTGGATTCCCCAGTGCTACAAGATGCTGAAATAGTCATGACAGCAAGAACTCCCACTTCTATCTGTGACTGGCTAGAAGTAGGTACCCCTTCCTCTCAGACTCAGGCCTGGTCACAGTGATCGATAGGTTCATGAGCTCCAGGCTTTATTTCAACTGATCATATCTATGAATGAAACCAAACACCCAGAAGAATCCTCAACCAGTACAAAATGAAACAGTCTGTCTTCACAGCAGCCCGGGTCTCTTACTTAGAGCACATCATTCTGGTGTTCTGCTCTCTAAAGTGACTCCCTCCTGAATACAACTTCCAGGTCAAATTCTCTGTATTGGTATTCAAAGCCCTCCGTGGGACTGGCACTAGCTCCTGAGAGTTTTCCTCTTCCTTCAACCGTGACCTGCCACCAGAGGTACATTCTGCTGTCAACGGTTTCATGCTTCCAAGCAGAGTGAGGCTTATGAGCAGGGAGGCTGACCTTTCACAGAAGGTATGCCTGGGTTATGGAACTCACTCCCACTAGATACTGCGGACCTCATCATTTTCAGAACTACAGCCTGGGAAGGAAGACAGAGCTACACTGATGATATTTCTGACTCAAAATATTTGGGAATTGCTGAGGTACTACAGTGATGGGACCCTTGCTTAATTTGTGCCAGGGGTTGAGCCCTGACACCTCTAGGCAGTTCATAGCCCCAGCACCTCTGGGCTTGCTGCATCAGTCATGAATGTAAAAAAATTGCTTGAGCCCCGGCACCTCTTTCATTACAAATTAAGCACTGGATGGGTACAGTATATAAGCACCATATACAGTTGTGAAAGGCATAGGAGGTGAGGACAAAAAGCTTGAACTAGATGCACTTGAAAGGGAGAGTTAGTGGAGGATTTCAAAACAGGGTCAGAGTAACAGGCAAAGAAGATGATCTTAGCAGCTTTATTCTGAACAGCAATGTGCATCAGGGAGGAAGAGGTTACTGTAATCAAGAAGAGATATGATGAGGCTGGGATGAGAATCAGGGAATTCTGGCCTGGGAGATATGAACAGAACCTGGACTTGTGTGACAAGACAGAGGGAGGAGTCATAGATGACTCCCAGGTGATGGGCCGCGGGGGTGGCAGGAAGGATGGTGATAACTCTCAATAGTGACAAGGAATAGAGGAACGGATTTTAGATGACAGTTTAGAAGCTCATTTATTATCTACTTTTCTTTGGTACGTATGCACCATTTCCCCTATGCTCCTTGCAGAGCTTCTGCTCCTCTTGTGGTGTGTTCAACTGCAGAGCCCTCACTCTGACAAAATGTCTGGTGAAGAACACCTCAGGATACCAGGATGAGGATAAGCGAATGAGCCCTTTGCTGCCTTTCAAGGCAGGTCCCTTACAGTAATTTACAAAGGTCCTTTCTGGTCTTGTTGGCTTGTAGTTCTAAGCACTCACACTAACACCACAGCCGCGGAGTGTACTGTAGTGTATTGTCCTGTGAGGATACCCTTGGAGGGGCGGGGGAGGGCACGATACAAGCGTAAGTTTCATTCTCATGGTTTATTAAAATACTGCCTTGAATGTACTAACACTTTCATAATTTAGTTACCCATTATAGTCTGTATAACTGTATCTAGTACATAATATATGTACGGTATATGGATATGTTCGTATATTATATATGGATTTGTCCACACACGTACTACTTAGATACTTTATAACATAAGGCAATGTACTAGACTTTTAATCAAAGCATCCCTTTGTCAAAGTGCAAAACTAATTGTGTTGTTGTGTGTTGGAGGTCAAAGTTGCTATAATAAAACATCCATCTTGGAGCTTTTTAGAGGAACCTGTTTAAAAGGTTAAAGTGGGTAATTATCACAATCCTAATTTACAACTACTTGGCAATAAGAGTTGTTCTTCAATGAACCATTTATTCATGATCTGCTGCTTCACACTGCAGGATTCTTCTTGACTAGGTTAGAAAATGTAATTAATAAATGATAGGATTATTTATGGTTCATGGTGCCAGATTGGGAAATACAATGATATACAAAATGAGCTAAAAATTATTCTTGCAAGCAGCATCTCCCTTTTTAATCCATGGGTTGGATTGTTACATTACTTGATATGGTGTGGTGAACTCTTGATGGTATTCATAGGACACCGTTTTTGTTTGTCATCCTTGCTCCTCCAATAAAAATGGACATGCTCCTATGAGAACAGAGTTAATGAACACCGACATGTTAATCTTTGTCTAGTTGAGGTAGGACAACATTTGTCTTGGTATTTACATTTGGCTAGATTAGTGATTATCCAAAGCTGGCGCAGGTGGAAGCTCGGAGATTGTTATACTGGATAAACACAAAGTAATCCACTGAAGCAAAAATTCTGGTTTTATCAGTTAAAGAAAGGAGCCAACTAAATATGGACATGTTTTTTTAATGCCGAATGAAATACTGTCCTAAAGTATAATGTCACCTCTCACTTATTTGCTCCTTATGCCTGAGCCTGTCCCACAGCAGTCAATGGGAGCTTTACCACTAACTTCAAAGGGTACAGGATCAAGCCCAAAGAGAATAGAAATCTTATGCAATAAATCAGAGGTTTTAGATTATTACAATGACCTGCTATGGTAGCAAGCTTCTTAAAAGAAGCAAAAATATTTGTACACTATTTCAAACATAGATGACAAAACAGAATCTAACTAAACAGACTAAAAATTATTCTAGAACAGACTAGTCAGGTGTTGGCTAATCAATATCCAGACATAAATATACCTGGTTAGAATATACAAATTCTGCTCTGCCAGGGAAACCATTGACTTCACTGTGTCAAAAGCCTCACTAAAATCAAGATGTATCATGTCCACAGCTTGCCCCATTAACTAGGCCAGTAACCCTATCAAAGAAGGAAATTAGGTTGGTTTGGCATGAATTGTTCTTCACAAATCCATATTGGCTATTACTTATAACCCTATTAACCTCCTGTGACATTGCACTCCATATGTTTATGGATATATGCTTATGAGTGTAAATATAATGTAACTGGAATATGCTTTATGCAAAAGGCTTCTTGTAAGGTATCATTACAAAGCTTATTATCTACTGGGTGTGTCCATCCTGTTTGTATGCATGTATCATTCTTGTAGCTGAAGCTAGAAATATGAAGTATTACTCTGAAGTCCTATTGTAACTATGCAAAGTGTGGGCCATTAATGGTGGCTTGGAATCTTGATGGCTCCCATTAACTAGGACAATTGGTGGTAAATGGCTCTGTTTACTTGTAAACCTTCCTGGGTACCTGCAGGCCAGCCCTGAAAGAATGGAGAATGAGATCTTACAGTGACATGTGATTATGTCATCTTGTACTGAAATCCATCTTAAACCTGGTGCTTTTCCATTTTAGAAGGAGGTGTGGGGACCCAGAGAAACAAAAGCTTCCCGCCTTGTACCAAAGCTATAAAAGGGGGTGGAACAAAACAAAAGGGGCTGCCAGTCATGATAAATCCCCTAGTTACCACCTGAGCTGGAACTAACAAGAACTGTACTAGAGGAAAGGATTGGGCCCAGACTAGAAAGGAGTCTAGTCTGTGAAAGAAGCTGATTGGAACATCTCTGAGGGTGAGATTTACCTGTATTCAGTTTCTTAATGTATTAGGCTTAGACTTGTGTGTATAAATATTATATTTGAGGACAAAATTTTGAAACCTTTCAGTTAGGATTCTCTTTAAATGCTCTCCTTCAGTGCTTAGATTTATTGTTGATGTTTCTGTAATATGTTGGTGCCAGTAAAGGATGCTGCCAGAAGTGGACTAAAACAAATTTTTTAAATGTCCCTTGTTCTAAAATGCAATTTTGAATGCCATTGCTTTATAGTTTCAAATTTTGGGTGAGGAAGTAGTGGGGGAAATCTAGTGAATTTTTTTTCTATAATAATCTTTTGTTTTAAATTCTGCTGCATTTTTGCTTTAAAAAACCTTAAACTAGAATTCAACTTCTGTTTTTAGCCTAAGGTCCTCTCATGGATTATATTTATAAGCATACATTCTGGATGGGTACTTATTTTCTGCTGGGAGCAATGGTGCCATAAATTCACACACAGTACCTGCTTTGCTCTTCTCTTTGACTTTGTACAGAAAATGTACAATCTGAAATGCAAAACAGGTGCTTAAATGTTTAATGGAAGGAAAAATTATTAGTAAACGTCACAAAAAGGGTTGTAAAGCTTTCAAAGTAAAGTTGAAATAATGTAATTTAATGAAACTGCAACAAAATGAAGTATTTATTTAGTTCAAGCTCTATATGTTTTGCAACATGAAAACATGACATACATTGCTCGGTTCTATTTTCAGACATTCTCTATTTTTTCCATTGTTTTATGTCTCATATGTACTTGTTAGGGATGGGTGAAAAGGCTAACATTTGAATTCAGATGTTGTATGCAGAGACCCTGATGCCTGGATAATATTTTAACTTTTTCGTAGCACCCATCTCCTCTCCCCAGCATATTCTGGACTCCCTCCTGTCCATTTTCCTGTCTTCTGGGGTAAACCCCACTAGCTCTTTATCCCCCCCTTGCCACATAGCATCTTCACAGGTGGTCAGCTGGTTTTCATCCTTCTCTAGCCTATTCAGGGGGTCTGAACCCAAACGCCAGGTGAGCAACGTTCACATTATCGGTGGGAGGGATATTGGCATGTTCCCTATCCCGCTTACCTTTATCCATGTTTTTCATCAAGAATCAGGGAGAAGCATGGGTACCTTATTCAACACAGCAGATAAGGATCTTCCAGAACCAGTTTGCCTTCCTTCCCCATCACCGCTCCATTTCTACAACAGTAGGACCAAGAAATGTTACTCTGCTGATTCTACACTGGCTTTTTTCCCCCTCTAGAGTTAAAATGATCCTGAATACATTGGGCAAAGGGAGATTCCAGACCCTGAAAGAGTGCTGGTGTGAGAGAGTCCCTTCCCACACTTCCCAAACATTCGCGAAGGGGGTCAGTGAGCCATACCCTGATTATTCTGTATGAGGGATACACTGGCCTTTTCCCCTCTCTGTTGTCCCTTTCTCCTACTTATCCATTCCCTGCAAGGTTTCATCTCATTCTGCTACACTCACTCATGAAGTCAAAATCCCCTCATGTGTGGTTAATTGAGTTTCCTTGCCATCTTTGTAAGCCTTCTCACATTCATATTCATTGGAAGGGCTTCCATGTAGAAAATTAGTAAAAGCAAGGGGGAAGTATGGGGCTCGTTGGAGAAAAGTGAAAGTGGGACCTAGCCTAACTTTTCCCTCCATCAACTCCTGGGCTGGGGGCATGGAGACCTCCTCCTTCCTGCTGAGTTGTCTGGTTGTCTTCAGCCCCTTCTTCTGAGATCAAAAGAAGAAGCAGTAAGAATCTTCAACCCAATGAGGGTATCAGAGGAAAGGGTATATACATGTTCTCTTCCTCTGGGTGGGGAAGAGAAGACAGGGAAAATACGGCAGGTAAGCATTAAACAGTCTTTACTCCCCATCTTTCCAAGGCCTAGAGGGTGGACCTGCGATCTTCTCCACTGTCCTGAAAGATGTGAGAGAGGGTGCTAATCTCTCCGGGATCTTTTTTCCTTTCCCCCCACATAGTTGAGAGGAACGGAGAGTGCCATACAGAGCATACAGTGATCATTGCTGTTTACACAGGGATTGGCAAATTAATATTATTGAACTGCATATTGTCTAAGAGTTATTTAGCCAACATGTGGCTGCTGAACAGCAGTGATATTCTTGCTATTTAGCAAATGTAGCATTCAATTCAGATTTCTCTTATTCTTTCTAGCTGGCACTTAGTAAAACCTTAGGAACCCAGCAATTCCTTTCTCTGTGTTCTCTCTTTCCTCTGTGTGTCCTTTCCCTGCAAGGTATTATTTCATTCTGCTTCACTCTCCCATGAATGGAATGCTGGGGAGATTGATGGTAAACCAAAATGGTCACAGGCATCACCTTGATATAAACTAAGAACCACCTCCTTCCAGTAACTTTGGGCTTGAAAAGTCCACAGATCCAAAAATATACCCAATAAGTCAATCAGTCAGTGGTCCATAGGTCGCTTGCCTCTGGATCCTTTCCATCTACATCCTTTCTGTACTTTGGTGACCAAAATTGGACACAGTACTCCAGCTGAGGCCTAACCAGCACCAAGTAGAGTGGTACTATCACCTCCCATGACATGCATGCTATGCCTCTGTTAATGCAACCTAAAATTGCATTTGCTTTTTTTGCAACAGCATCGCATTGCTGACTCATGTTGAGTCTGTGATCCACCACAACTCCCAGATCCTTCTCAGGAGTGCTGCTGCCAAGCCAATTATCCCCCATTCTGTATTTGTGCATTTGGTTTTTCTTCCCTAAGCATAGCGCCTTACATTGGTCTTTGTTGAATTTCATTTTGTTGTCTATAGCCCAGTTCTCCAATTTATCAAGATCCCTCTGAATCTTAGCTCTATCCTCCAAAGTATTGGCAACCCCCTCTAGTTTTGTGTCATCTGCAAACTTGATCGGTGTGCTCTCTATAACTATATCCAGATCATTAATAAAGATGTTAAATAACACCAGACCCAGAACAGATCCATGTGGAACCCAACTTGAGACCTCCCTCCAATCCAACATCATTCCCTTAATAGTTATCCTTTTTCATATTGGACTATAAGCTTTTTGGGGCAGGGATTGTGTTTATTCAGCACCTAACACAATGGGGGAATTTAATCCTGATCTTGGGCATTTGAAGAACTACTGCAATACAGATAAATAAAAATAACATAACTCATTGTTGTAATTGCCTGATCCAATGGTCACTGAAATCAGTGAGAACCTTTCATTGAATCATAGAATCATAGAAGATTATGGGTGGAAGAGACCTCAGGAGATCATCTAGTCCAAACCCTTGCTCAAAGCAGGACCAACCCCAACTAAATCATCAAAGTCAGGGCTTTGTCAAGCCAGGCCTTAAAAACCTCTAAGGATGGAGATTCCACTACCTCCCTAGGTAACCCATTCCAGTGCTTCACCACCATCCTAGTGAAATAGTGTTTCCCAATATCCAACCTAGACCTCCCCCACTGCAACTTGAGACCATTGCTCCTTGTTCTGTTATCTGCCACCACTGAGAACAACCGAGCTCCATCCTCTTTGGAACCCCCCTTCAGGTAGTTGAAGGCTGCTATCAAGTCACCCTCACTCTTCTCGTCTGTAGACTAAACAAGCCCAGTTTCCCCAGTCTCTCCTCGTAAGTCATGTGCCCCAGCCCCCTAATAATTTTTGTTGCCCTCCGCTGGACTCTCTCCAATTTGTCCACATCCTTTCTGTAGTGGGGAGCCCAAAACTTGGACGCAATACTCCAGATGTGGCCTCACCAGTGCCGAATAGAGGGGAATAATCACTTCCCTTGATCTGCTGGCAATGCTCCTACTAATGCAGACCAATATGCCGTTAGCCTTCTTGGCAACAAGGGCACACTGTTGACTCATATCCAGCTTCTTGTCCACTGTAATCCCCAGGTCCTTTTCTGCAGAACTGCTGCTTAGCCAGTCAGTCTCCAGCCTGTAGCAGTGCATGGGATTCTTCCATCCCAAGTGCAGGACTCTGCACTTGTCCTTGTTGAACCTCATCAGAATTCTTTTGGCCCAATCCTCCTATTTGTCTAGGTCACTCTGGACCCTATCCCTAAACTTAGGGTGCAATCCGTTGTGTTAACTGAATGTTTGATTGTTTCCTATGTGTGTTTGCAATATACATCTTCAAAACAAAAAAAACAATAACAAAGTGACCCAATGTCACTGAGGATTACTGTTTAGGAAATCACTTTCCTCTCCAAGCCTCTTCCTTGGATAAAAATCTGAGCAAATAGATGGCCCTTCCATTGTGCCTCAAAGATTAACAAACTCAGGCTCTGTCAGACCAACACGGGAAGTGAATTCCGGAGTCAAAGAATCTTCATGAGAATACCCTCCCAGTAGTCCAGTGTCATTTAGGTCAGGCATCCTCAACCTTCTTCTTTCAACGCTGCCCCCTCCAACCCCACACTTCCACAACATGCTATAAAAACTCCACCACACAGCTGTGCCACAACAACTGTTTTCTGCATATAAAAGCAAGGGCTAGCATTAGGGGTAGCAAGCAGGGCAATTGCCTGGAGCCCCACACCACAGGTGTCCCCGTGAAGCTAAGTTGCTTAGGCTTCTGCGTCAGCCCCAGGTGGCAGGGCTCAGGTCCCTGGGCTTCAGCCCTGCGTGGCAGGGCTTAGGCTTTCTACTCTGAGCCCCAGTGAGTCTAACACCGGTCCTGCTTGCCAAACCCCTGAAACCTGCTCGTGGTCCCCCAGGGGGCCCTGGACACCTGGTTGAGAACCACTGATTTAGATTTAGGGTATGTTGACTCAGTTATATTCAGCTACCTCAGAAGGATATGAAGATGGAGCAGCCCATGTGGTAATCAGGAATCAGAACATTAAGGGTATTAAAATTAAAACTAATACCTTAAGTTACTCTCAGATTTGGAGGTGAAAAAACTATAGTTAACTATTGCAGCTCACATCCAAAGAGAGAGGCTGCAAGCACACATTCTCTTCTTCATAGTTTTCATATGTCCAAAATGGCTAATTGTGGACACAAGTGTATATTTTATTGCTTATGCCTGAAAAGCTCCTTTAGGGGTTTCTGCCAGTCTATCTTAGTGTTTATGTGTATCGGTGTTCTATTTCCCATTCTATTTTCTGTGTTCAGTACACAGATGTACATGAGTACTTTGGTTAGATTTCTTGTAAAGATGAGAATTTGACGACAGGACTCCTCCATTCTACTCTCTCTCAATACTTTTTTGTTATAGGCGCATGCCCACAAGCAGTATTCCTTTGCTTTCATCAAACTTCTTTCATTTGTTAGGCCAGTCCCAAACTTTGGCATCATTAGTAAAATGCTGGATTTATCAAAGTCAATAGGATTTCAATATTGAAAGCAATGTGAAATCAATATATTGAAGTCAATGTGGCATTGATTTCAATGTGGCCAGGATTTCACTTCATATTTTTTCTTCACAATATTGATATTTGAATGGTTTATAATATTTTACTGTGCTCTTCCTTTGTAACAAAATTTTTAACTGTTCATTGGCCCCTCTATCGGGCCAATCTGTATATATAATAAAATACCCAGAAGTGCTAATAAATAATAATTAAATTAGAAGTGCTAATAAATAATAATTAATCTGTATACATAATAAAATACCCAGAAGTGCTAATAAAATTATACATGATGGATTAAAGCAAAGATAGCTCATAATTAAATTTGCTAAAATGCCAGGTTTTGGAGATTGGTTATTTTGATTATTTTAGCCAATTATTAACTCTCTTAATTTGCATGATCTTATAGAAATGGATAATTAACTATTAGTTTTGAGATAGGTGGAAACAAAAACTGCGAAATAGATGTACATGAGAAATATTTAGAGATCTAGCTAAAAAGAGAGTGGAAAGAATTGTCTCATAGACATTTTAGGGGAAACGGCTCACTCAGATTTTAGGGTGATGGAATATTGTTTTGTGATAGTCTGTGGAAAAATAAATACAACCTGATTTTTTAATAATAGTGGGCCTGACACAAAACCATATATCTCAACACCTCCATTGCTATGAGTGTTCGAAATCCACATCTAGATCTGAATTTTGCAACTTGGCCCCATCTGTAATCTTTAGAGAGGGAAAAAACATAAAAAATCAGTGCACCACCAATATGCACCAAGTTAAAACTTTTTGTATTTCACCTAGAATTGAAGTCTAGTCTCGCACAAAGTGCATAATATATCTATTTGGATTCAGGCCAACCTTTCCATGTCTTTAGTGTAAATAAGACATCTCTATGGCAAGTTTGAAGTCAAATGGCTCTATGCAAAATGGCAGCAGCATTAATTAAGCATCTACTTTTCTAACCCCTGGGGCTTCTGTGTCTGTTAATCATATGATGTCAAAATGGTTCCTATTTTGATGGGGATTCATCAGAGCAGTCCCCTTCCCCTCTTTTTTCCTTTGTCTGTGAAACCCTCAGTGCTAAAGTAGCATGAGCAGTAGGCAAATACTGTAAAAGGTATGATCAGAAGTGAAGAGGAGTACAAGGAGTCATTGTGTAGAGATGGTATTTTATTATCCTTATCAGGCCCAGTTTTGCTCTTATCTGCTGTGAAGTGTTCTGAGTTTAAACTATACTTCAAACATCAGATACTGTGTAAATCATTTTAAAATTTAGATGCCAGATTAACCATTTGCATGTGCACTAACCTGATTTGAGTTTGCAGTTGTGGGACTCACGTGTGCAAGCACAGGAGTGCAATTAAATGCACATTTTTTGAAACAATGAAACTATATAGAAAGCTGAAAAACTGACCCTGTGTGCTTTCTCCTCACTGGATATAAGACTATTGACATGAGATGGTTTATATTGCCTGGACATATCATATGTAAGATTTATTTATTATTCATTTTAATTGAGGCATTTTTAATTGCTTAATGTTTCCTGCTTGGCAAGTTTTTCTCTTCGTTGACATTTGTTTAATTTCTTTTGCCTGAATGTATTTGAAACTATTGTAACATAATGAATTCTCTACCATTTTTACCATGTTTCTTTAATGCTTAATTTAAAAAAATCATGATCATGATTATTTTACCTCTTGAAAATCCTGGGTCTCTTCATTTACCATTCAGCTTTAATTCTTAGACCTCTCCAGCTGCAAGTATATTATTTGGACTCATATTTTGCATGCAGTGGCTTAGCATAAAAGCACTATGGTATGCTCAGCCATCTTGGCATTGTCATTTGAGGTTTTTTAATTAAAAGTCTGCCTTAGAGTATGTCAAGTGCTCCTGTATTTTTGCCATTCTTCTTATCTCTATGGCAACGAAAATATTTCAACATTTACATGGGCATCATATTCTTTGCTAATGTAGTATCTGAACTGTTTGTATGCTGAGAAGAGGAACAGCAGAGATTGGCTTCTGCTGGCTGGGATGCAGGAGTTGTCAAGACAACCAAGAGGCCCAAAGATGTCCTTACCAGTAGCATTAAATTGAAGCTTAAAATTAATTCACCCGCATGTGTTTTTGTAGCTTGTGTTGTTAATTGAAATAATAGGAATGACCTTCCCTGTACATTCAGAGCACCTGTCCTATTAAAATTGTATGTGCTATTTACTTAAGTACACTCATCTATCAGACAAATCTAGCGTGAAATAGGGGAAAATGGAAGACACTTATATTGTACTGCTATGTATTGACTTGTAGTAATAGGAAAAGCAGCTTTTCTTGTATCAGGCTTGAAATAGTTATGATAAACATTTTATTCTGAAACGTCATTTATTTTTGCTTCCATCAGGAGAGCTTTAAGTCCAAATAACTCTATGTACTGCATTTTATTCTAAAATGAGTATTTACTTGAAATGAATAGCATAAAAATGTTAATTGTTTTGCAATACATTGGAGGAAATAGCATTTTATGTTTTTGTTTAGCAGCAATTCTGCCTTTTTTTCCCCTCCTCATGAAAAATGACCAAATAGGAAAATGTTAATTCCATCTGGTCCAAGTCATATTTGTATAGTCTTGAATTTTAAGGGATAATTTTTCTATCTGTGATAAAATATCTTACTAGACGATCCAATTGTTCTTCTTTGGGCCTGATCCCTTTGTTCCATCCAGCAAAAAGGCATAATCATATGCAAGAGAGAATATGACATTCCTGTGTACGGCAGTCTTCTTCTTCCCTCCCAAAAACACAACTTGCAAAAACCTATTATGGTGAAGTTTAGAATCATTTCGTTTTGGAGCCTATATTTATGTATGGCACATATGTGGTCATAAACCATCTTTAGGACTACACCTAGGCAACATACCATAATTTGTGAAAGGATTTTATCCTTAAAGGGACAGTGCTGTGATCTCCTGGGACCCTGTTTACATGGTAAAAAAAGAAAAGGTGCTCCTTTTAGCTGTCACTACTTTACACTAGAGAGCCAAGGCGGGTGAGGTAATACCTTTTATTGGACCAACTTCTGTTGGTGAGCAATAAAAGCTGTGAAAAAGAGCTCTGTGTGTGCTCAAAGTTGGTCCACTAAAAGACATTACCTCACCCACCTTGTCTCTCTCTAATATTCTGGAACCAACATGGCTACACCACCACTGCATACTACTTTATGCTGCCACATATATCATATGTAAGGCCTGATAACAAACACAGAAATATCTGATTCCTCTCATACTACAAACCCTGATGCACACTGTCAGCAGAGCTATGCTGATTTATACAGCTGAGGGTCTGGCCCATTAACTGATGAACCTGTGAATCCCTTTATGATGCAGGTAAATATTATCATCCTCATTTTACAGATGAGGAAAGTGAGGCCCTTCCTGCATTGGTTTTGTGCAGTGTTGATTGCCACTGAGTTGGCATCACCCAGGGAGAGAAGCAATCTTTCAGGTTGTCAGGACTGAAACCACTTAGGGCTGTATAAGACCTGACCAACAACTTACATTTTACCTGGAAACTAATCTGAGTCCAATGTAGTTCCCAGGGTGCCAGCATAATATGCTCTCTGCATGGATCAAGGCCTCATAAGTGGGCTGCCCTCTTCGGCACCAGCTGAAGCTTCTTAGTGTCCTTAAGGTAGCTCTATAGAAGTGCACGTTAGTCTAAATTTGGGTTGGCAAGGGCAGGGATAATTGTAATGCGCTCTCCATCCAAAAGAAAGGTTGGATTTTCCTTGACAAGTGCAGATGAAAAGAAGCCGAGCTGGCCAGTGCTGCTACCTGCATATCTAAAAGCCACTGGGAATACAATAAAATTCCCAAATGAGAACCCAAGTAACAAAAAATGGGTGCAGTCCCTCAGTCAATGGAACTTATGCAATCTTGGTCTGCAACCATCAACTCTATGTTCTTCAGGCTAACCCTCAGATTGATACCTAATCTCATCCAAATGCTGGCTAAAGTTGCTCAAATGCTCCAGCAGAATCAGACAGGATCAAGCTATAGAACTGTATGTCATTAGTATAATGAAGACAAAACAGCCCAGGCCTCATTACAACCCAATCCCTTCTAGCAGCATCGTACATGACAAAAGGATGATAAAATAGAACCATGTGGTATTTCACACAGGAGATCCCTTGGGGCAGTACTATCTTCTGGGACTAACTGGAAAGAAAGGCATGGAGACACTTCAAAATAATTCAGCCAACCCCTATTAGGGACCACAAATGTGACACGAAAAGTTCCTGATCAGTGGTATAAAAGACAGCTGGCAGAACTAAAATAATCAGCATGGACACATTGAATCTGATTCTTATTTACGCTAAAGCCAGTTTACCCTGTTCTGGCTATATAAAAGGGACTGAAAGTGGGAGATAATTACATCCACTTTAAGGCCCAGTTACCTTGCCAGAGCAGTGTAAAATGGCCTTAGTGTAAATAACAATCAGGTCTATTATTTTTGTCCTTCACCAAGAGGAGATTATTGAGAAATGCAGGCAGAACAGTTTCTGTACTATGTCTAGGCCTGAAACTAGACTGACTGGGGACACTGAAATTGCAGGAGGCCAGACATGGCTACAGTTCCTGGCCACAACCTTCTCAATCGCCTTTCCCACAAGAGGGAGACTGGTAACTCATCTGGTACTGGTGAGACTGCTTGTGGTGAAAGTGGGAAATTTCAGTAATATTTTTATAAACTAGCTGTATGATTTTGTATCTGTCACCTTGGCAAGCAGTGGGTACAGAAGAGTTAAACTGCTGCTCCTGGGGCAAAGAAGGAGACATGAGGTGTTTTGTAGCTGTTTGGGGTGATATGATTGGTCATTAAGGATTGGTTGGAATCAACCCATATCCATGGAAGACCCTACAGAGACAATGGAAACCCCAATCACTGAACAATTGACACTTATCAATGGAAGGTTTCCAGCAGACTGAACAAGTGAACTCAGCCTGGCTTTGCAGCAGGAGAACAATGGTGACAGAAGGCGATCATAAGAACTGGGTTTCCAGAGACACAAGGGCTCTTACGTGGGACTCAGGCCAGGTAATTAAAAGTTAGGTCAACCTAGCTACATTGCTCAAGGGTGTGAAAAATCCACACCCTTGAGAGACAAGGTTAAGCTGCCCCAACCCCCAGTGTAGATAGTGCTAAATCAATGGAAGAATTCTTCCATTGACCTTGCTGCTGCCTCTCAGGGAAGTGGATTAACTACAGCAGCGGGAGAACCCCACCTGTCACTGTAATGTGTGTCTATACTAAAGCGCTATACCGCTAAGTGTAGACATAGCCTAAAACAAAAATGAACGAATAGAGAAAGGAAGTGAAGGTGGTTTCTACAGCAGCATGGCTCAAGGGAACCCTGGTGTTGGTCAGTTTGAACTCGATCTTAACCATTTCTTCTCCATGCTAACCTAAGGACTTCCCTATTGCTAAATTCCAGTTGATTAATAAACCCTATTCTGTTTTGGAAAGGCTGCATGAAGTCACTCCAGATGCATGGTCCCTGGAGAGGGTAAATCTCTGAACAGGAGACTATCGAAGTTGGACTCACTGGGAAGAGCTCACTGTGAGAAACAGGAGGACTGAAGCCCAAGGCTCCGTGCAGGAGGCACTGAGGCTGTCTGGCCTACCCTTGTGGGAAAGTGTGACCCCCTTGGGGGGGTCTGGGACACTGAAGGGGTCCTCGAAATGGATTTCTTAAAGTTGGGACAGAGCATAGATCCTGTGGATCTGCAACACTGCCCCATGTCAAGAGAGGGTTTCTTAAGTAGAGGCCTAACAGTAGCCTTCTGAAAGGCAGAGAGCATCTTACCCTGCAAGAGGGAGGCAAGAAGTGCCCATTAGGAGTTCCCCAGTGCCTTTCCCCCATCCAGATGGCACACCAGAGTCTATCTCACAGCTTGTAGCAGGAGCTCCTTTGTGAGTGAGGCCAGCAAAAGCTCAAGCAGAAAAAGGGTAACATTTGTTCGGCCAAACGTTGCTCTGTCACCACAGTGGCAATTCAGCCTGAATGTGAGTGATCTTATCTGCAACGTAATGTGAATATTCTTCACAGTGAGAAAAACTCTGGCTGATCCAAAATCTGAACTTCCCCAAAGCTCTGAGGTGTTTGGATTCATTTTTCCAGTATGGGACTATCTCTAGTTCATATCTAGGCTTCCCCACAGGCAGGACTCAGAGACACAATGATCAGCATAGGAAACTCATCATGGAACGTGTAATGAATCAAAAATAGCACCATAGCACAGTAACTCTTTTATATTTTTAGAAAGAATGTAATAATAAATTTACAATTTAACCACAAATGTAGCATATCCTTAGACAGCAATCCAAAGACATCTGTGACTTCTGTTTAGTAATTTAGACCTGAACTGAAGACTCAAGTCCCAACTCCTAGCTGGCTCAGTCCATAGGATCTCCATTTTTTAATCTGTTTTGTTTACTGTTTTTAGGGCATGGATATGACCGAGTTTCCTTATTAAAGCCACCTGCCAATGTTTTCTCTGTCTTCAGCACCATAGGATATTCTATTGACACTGAGGATCTCCTTCAATATTCTCTCTCTGGCTCTCTTGACATTTTTGCAAGGGGGGAGAAAGAGACAAGGGGAAGGTGCAGATAATGCTTCCACTGCTGAGCAGTAGGAATTATGTCTGCTGGAGTAATAGTGTGAAGTGGCAGGGATCCATTTTGATGAATCTCATGCTGATTTGTAGCCCCAATTCAAGCTGTAGGTAACATTCAACACCTGGTTTGAGTACTAGAGAGATGGAATAAAGCACTATACAGTAAATGCACCATGTACTGTAGCTGTTTGTTTATTGTCACGTGATAATTAATTTGCAATTATATTTAGAAACATACTGGAAGAGAAGTGCTTTTTTGAATACAGTTTTCAGAGTAGCAGCCGTGTTAGTCTGTATCTGCAAAAAGAACAGGAGTACCTGTTCTTTTTTTTGAATACAGTGTTATAATTCATACTACCCAGAAGGAGACACAGTGGTAATACTTGTTAGGCTCTGAGCTAGTTGATTTTTCTGTCTTCCCATCAGTGATTTTTGTTCTTCTTTTGCTCCCAACACCAAACTGAAAAGAACTAATTTGAAAACTCATGACTGGTTATTAATGGGCCTTCAGTGCTCTAGAAGTACAGTATGACCTAAACATACACACGTCACCATTAAAAATATATCTATAATTTTGTCTTTAACATGATTAACACACATCACCATGGCGTTCATAGTATTCCATTTACTCCAGAGAAGGAATGTCCTTGTATTTGTTTATGCAAGTCACCTTCTTCATCTCCCATCCTGATTGCTACAAACTCCTCCTTTCTGGCTGCCTGAACACTTACATTGCTCCCCTTCAGTTCATTCAAAATACAGCTGCTCAAGAAGTTTGCCTTGTCACTCTTCATTCTGCCCATGTCACCCACCTCACTGAATCTTTTCACCAGCTTCCCATCAAGTCCAAGTCCTATCTTCAACTTCAAGACCATCTCAGCTTTGTCCCTCCCTAACTGTCTGCTCTTGTCTCTTGTCTCTTATTGCATCAGCTTACCCAGGAATCTAGCCATTACCATCTAGTCCTTTCAGAAATGGCTCTGTGCTTTCTTCCACAATGCCCCTTGTGCCTGGAAGCCAAGATTTGCAAAAGTGGGTGCCTAAAACTAGACTTCTCCCTACATATTTAGGCACTCCAGTGACTGCTCTGATTTTCAGGGATGCTTTCCCCCGCCCGCTCCCATTTGGCAGTAATGTCATAATAGTATTGCAAGTCAACGGATGGTGTTAATACAGATCATGTGACCATTTCTGAGTCTTAGATCTTGAAAGAAATGTTGTTAGCTTCAAATTGCGTCACAGGGAGCAAAGTCTACACTAGGCAAGTAACTTTTCTCTTCTTTGTCTTGCTGTCTGAATGAGTCATTCTTAGGTGTGCCCACACAAGCATTGTAAGATATGAAAAACACGACATAGTCCAATAGGGGAGAATTACCTTGATTTCTGTTCCCTCCTGTTTTTGATTAGTTCTACTATGTTGACCCTTCTTCCTTCTCTCCTATCTCTCTGTAACTCCAGTTTCAATTAGCTGCTTGTACAGTAGCTGGTACTTTCGGGATACACATGTAGGATGCCCGAGGACAAAATGTAGCATTTATTGCTAGGATTTATTCATGGGTATTTATTATTACATTAAAATTCCAAAACCAAATATATTCTCCCATTACTTCAGTGTTGATATTGCCCGATAATTATATGGGGCAGGCCAACTCCTTGGAGCAATCATGTCCCACTGTAGCATAGAGTCTATTACAGATGCACAGCTGAGTTTTATTCTGTGGTGGAAGACATCTACTCAGATCTTGAGCTAGAAGCCATTCCTGTTCCCAGAGGAAGCTGCCCAACTTTTCCTATGGCTAAGTTGCAGAGGCCGTGACTCTACCCTATCTGGGCTCTGAAGGATGACATCAGGGATGATGCCAGAGACACTGAATAGACTGTACTTCCCCACAGGAATCTCTGAGCTACATCTCCACAATGCAGCAGAGTCCATAGCCCATCAGAGAACTGAAGCTCTGCATATGGTGATCAGAAGGGAACGGAACTACACAAGCACCCCAGGAGTCCATTTTGGTGTGTTGAGGGGGACAGAGCAGAGGAGGGTATCTAATCCTGGTTCCTTTTCTTCCCCCACATCGAAGGTATGAGGGTTACCACAAGTCTGGGGGCATGAGGAGCTCATTTCCATAGGGGATGTAAATTTCCTTCACCTGACTTGCACAATGCATCTGCTGTTCCTGAGGATGATTGGGCAGGTGCAGACTGACACAGTATGTGTTAATTAGAGGTTACCAAATCCTGTCCAAGCTATGTAGCTTGGCCTTAGTCTATTGTCCGTACAGCATTTAACAAAGCTAGAACTCAATAATAGGCCTCGTCTGTCTGAGTTGTCAGACTGCATGAGTAAAGACTAAAGATACTGTAATAAAGATTTTCTTCCCCTCAACATGTTAGATTGCTTGTTATGTAAATCTTATTATTATACAAAGAAAAATTGGTTAGAAAATAAGTACAACTTTTTATGTCACATCTTTCAGACAAACAGCACTGGAGTCCAAAATACTTTACAGATTTAAATAAAAATAATAGCAATGGGAGAAAGCAATTAAGAGTTATAGGCAGGTGAGAAAAGATGTTTTACCCTGATATTTGAAACAGCCTTTTTAAAGATTTGAAAAAGTTTTATTATTTTGAAAGGGCCAAATTCTGACCTTTGGTTCATATATATTGCTCCCTTTCAGCTCAATATATGATTTAGCAGGGGAAACAACTGCAGTAAAAGCTGTGTTATCCGGCATTTTACCATCCAGAAAGCCCTAGAAACGGGCATTTCTGATATCTCCCAATACAAATTAAAAGTCTGTTTGGCATGGAGCTGGCAGGCTCTGCGTGGCTCCCCAGAAGTGGTGACATGTCCCTGCTGTTCCTAGGTGGAGGAACAGCCATGGGGGCTCCATACGCTGCCCCCACCCTGTCCCACCCCAAGTGCTGGCTCCACAGCTTTCATTGGCCAGAAATTGTGGCCAATGGGAGCTGCAGGGGCAGCACCTGCAGGCGGAGGCAGCTTGCAGAGCCACCTGCCGTGCTTCTGCCAAGAAGCAGCAGGGACATATCCCTGCTTGCAGGGAGCCACCTGAGGTGAACGCCGCCTGGATCCGGCATCCCGAAACCCCTCCTGTGCCCCAACCCTCTGCCTGAGCCCCCTCCTGCACTCAAACTCCCTCCCAGAGCCCATGCACCGCACCCCGTCCCACGCCCCAACCCCCAGCCCTGAGCCTCCTCCCACACCCAAACTCCCTCCCTCCATTGGTAAGTATAGCTCTTAGTTAACTGGAATTGTTGACTAACTGGCACACTGTGTTCCCCCAACATGCTAGATAACAAAGCTTTTACTGTATTTACTAATATTATTTCTACATACTGCATTTATCTGGCTTTTCCCATGACTGATAAATCCACACAAAATCAGTCAGTGTATCAAAAACTGCCAATGCACATGGTACATAAAACCATAGTAAAACTAAAAAAAATCCAAGGGATTGCTAACTCAATTTCCAAATTTTGTAATTTATATAAGAAAAATAGAGAGCTCTTGGTTTCATAGGCAAGGCTTCCTGAGGATGGTGTTCCTTTGACATTTTTGTGCATGCTGAAAAGTTACTCTTGAGGAATTCATTTACATTGCTCTCTCTGGGTGTCCAACAGTGACTGATATAAATATTTTATTAAGAAAACCTGCAGGTTTCTGAAGATTATATGTCTTATCAAATTGACCCTTATAATTATGTTGTCTTCTGTAACTGTGGGATCTCTTTTAATTTTGCAGTTCTTTTGTAAATATTGAACCATTAAAAAGTATACATCCCTAAGCAAAAGCAGGCTGAGGGCAGGAAAAGGTGTAAACACAGCTCTTCTGCCTGTTTGTGAAGAATCACATTCTGCTCATTGTTGCAGAAAAGTGAATGAAGACAACCCTTTAATTATATGCTAGCAACTGGTCACAGTGCAGCCTGACCTTAGCTTTTCAGTTTATTCTCCCAGCATGTTTGTGTAGCGATCATCTTGGATGTGTTTCTTTCTCCTCTTTCCTGGAACATGGGATTTAATGGTGAAATTATTTGAGGCTCTAATTTGTGCATAGTGAAGTCAATGGGAGTTTTGCAAGTGACTTACATGGGAGTGAGACTGGGACTATTCTATGCAGGGGCAAAGGAGGGAAGTGTTTGTGGATTTTTATTTGAAACAGAATATTTTTATGGTGGCTTCTGTTCTTTACATGATTTTTATGTTTTACTTAAATCCCTTGTGGCCCTATGGTGTGATCACCAAGCCACTGCCTACATTGTCCTGTGTCACTCTGCCCTCTGCAATTATTTGCTTGACCCCCTTGTCTCTGGATGTGAAGGAGCCATTGCCAGCAGCACTCTTGTAGTCTGCTGTGAAGGAAGGGGGCAGGAGAGAGGGCATGCACCTCCTCATGTCATGGAGCTCTCCTCCTTGTTGGCTCCCTGTGCAGCAATCAGTGCAGCCAAATGCCTGCCTTCTCCTGGTTTGTGAATCGCTCTGGGGCTTCGGTGGGAGACAGGCAGGTGGACCTATGCAATTATGTTGTGCAGAGTCAAGGGTGGACAGTCTGTGCCCCCTAGACCAGAGGAGGTCTTAGGAAATAAGGCAGGGAGCAGGCCAGAAATAAAGAGTAGGAGCAGATCAGTGACTAAGTGGATCTACTGGCCAAACTCCCTGCAGAGGTTCGGGCACAGTGGTTTCTGTAGGCCTGTAGCAGCTGTGAAGTGACTCTGTCCCAAATCTGTGGGCTTTGTGGAAGAGTCTACCTATCTTCTTCATCCTCATGGAACTCCCTCATGCACAGCTCATGTACATGGGCTAAGAGGATTTGGGTACTAGACATTATTTTAACTTGTAAAACTTGTAACTGAGAGGAAAAGCAGTTTAGACTCTATCAGCATGGGCTTGACAAATCTTTGCATTATTAAATGATTTGTGAACTAATTGAAATCTGTGCATTTTGTAAATTGATGTTATTCTTTTTAAAGCTCCTCATCTCCCCAGAAAAGTCTTCCTGTAAGCATAGAGTTAAGTGTAAAAGAACTAAAAAAGGTGGGTCTGTGTGGTAAAAGCGGCCAGTGTTTCATCAAACCTTGTAGTTACTGAATACAAAAACAATATTTGGACTTGTGGAGCAGTGTGCTCTTATCATACCCTATGTTACCCACTAGAGAACAAAAACAATAACATATCATCCTTCCTCTCCAAAGAAAATGGAACCTCTACCCTCAAAAAATAAAAACCCAAATCCTACAAACTAGCACTATCTGGTAATATCTCTACTACAAGGAGAACATGCTTACTATTTTGTAACATACTGTTGTCATTAAACAAACTATTTTCATTATAGTCTTTATAATGTTAAAAGTAGGAAGGAGATCACATAGCACCATATCCTAATGCTGATCATGTTTCAGTGAAAGCAAGCACGCTAGAAACAGTAAATTCAGATTCAATAGGAGATGTATCTCTGGGTTGGAATTTATTTTTCTTTTAAAATGTAGGAAGACTCAGAGCTTTTAATTTCTTAAGGGATGAACAATTGCAGCATTAAGAGACATTTAAATAATGCTTAATTTTTGAAGCAAGAAAATTAGACAAATGGATGTGTTCAGCCCAGAATTTAGATCAGGGTTCTGTTTTTTAAGCGTAATGTGGGATATTAGCCTTTTAAATGAATTCCTTTATTTCATATCATCTCTATCGCCATTAAACTTCATTTCCATTGATGTTTTGCATTGTTTGCATGTTCGAGTTTCTTACTTTAACTGTGGGGGATGAAGGAAATAATTAGATTGATAATAATAAAATTGCTTCTATGGCACCTTTTATCTGAGCATCTGAAAAATCCCAGTTTATGGATTTGAAGTTTTGTTGTCTTTCCATGAGAAAATCTCTGTAAGGGGGAAGAGTTAATTGCAGGAATCCACGTACTGGGGGTGGGGGTGCTTCAGTTCCATCTCATCACCCCCCTCCCAAAGTGTAATCGGTGGCATTACAGAATGGACTTGGCTATGCTCACACTGCACCTGGGTCTGAGCATTGGCGTAGGACTCACCTGGGTGTATGCAGCTGCACTGCAAAGCCCTACCCACGTTACTGTGTCCTCACTGGTGCTGCACTTGTCTGTGTGCGTCCTGGGGTGGCTGGGGGGATATCCTATGGGCTATGGTTCCTGCTGCTGAGATGCTCTAGGATTCTTTCCCAGTCAGCTATGTCACCTGTGGGAGAACTTGTCTGTCCTTAGTGGGAATTCTGGGAAGGGCACTGGAGGACTATCAGCACTTGAGTGATTTAACTTCTGTCTTCATTGCAAAATGGTTGGGTTCTAGCCCAAGTGAAACTGGAGCCTGAACTCTAACCTATACCCTCAGCCAGGTAAACTAGCCTGGGCTTAGTGCGTTTCCAAACCTGGGTCAGGGTTTTTCTGTGTGAACGACAGGAGAGTTAAGGCTACAACTGGGATAAGAGCCTGGGTTAGCTATACAGCCCAGACATACCCTTATTAGGGCTTGGATAGGATTGGTGCGGGTTATACAGAGTCAAAGCCTAGGCATGCTGGAAAATGCAGGGAGGTGTTTTCTACACATTCTTCTGTGCCCTGTGCTGGTCATGTGTGTGGCTCAGTTGCCATGTTGATATTTACTCCTTGGGCATGGATGACTTCAGTAAATTATCCTGTGGTGTTTACAGAGCTTACAGTGCAAGCGTGGGTTGAGCTGGTAAGGTGCTGAGCACTCAGCAAAGCACATAAGCATGTGACTAACTTCTTCAAGCACAGGAGTAGTCACATGGCGGACAATGGGACTACTCACATTCTTAAAGGTAATATGTGCATAAGTCCTTTGCTGGATCCAAGCTGCGGTGCTCAGCACCTTGCAGGATCAGTCCCTAAAACCCAGACTCATTTGTGGTCTGATTGACCCACAGCTCTCTTCTAGCTGCTGGGGGTACCTGGCCAATACCAACGGTAGTGCAGTAACCACTGTGTAAAACAATATTCTATTTCCTTAGCCTTTTATGAATTGAAAAACACTGAGTCTCTGCCAGCTCATTTGGTGTACAACTGAATCAGTCTATCTAGTCCTCTAAGAAATTTCTATTTCTTCATCAGATATTCTTTCAGGAGAGTTGCTCCTACTGGTTAATGTTTGTAAAGTGCTTTGAAGATGAAAAGCACTAAGTGCTAAGTATTATTATTATTTCTATTATACAGCAGACTGTAGGTCTGCAGAATGAAGGTCCTCATGGAAAGTAGTTATTTCACATACTCACAGTTAAATGGCGTGGGCCAAAGTCATTCCCAGTGTAACTCCAGTGAGTTACATTTGGGCTGAATTTGGTCCTTGTTTTGTCTTTTATCCGTAATACAGCTTGTACCAAATAGAGTTTAGACCACATTAGAGTCCATTTAAATAAAAATGTATTTGTCTTCTGTTCAACATCACTGAAACCCCTCAAAAAAAGTCAATTTTTCGGTGACATCCATATCTTCCCTGTGTTCCCACCATTCAAAAGCTAAATGTATTTTAAAGATTCTTCATTTTTTTTTGTGCCAATTTGCCACATTGGGTAAAATGTCCAAACCCTTCCTGAGGAAATGAGCATTGTCATTTGGAACATATCCTCCCACTCCCCCCACCCCTGATGGTGAGAACCACGTCTCCGTACCACAGCAATAGGTAGAGAGACAAGCTGTGGCCATGCCCCAGCTCCCACTCAGCTTCTCCTTCCCTGAAGAAAAATTGAGACCGAGGGGACCCAAAAGAGACAAATACAGCCCGAGACTCAAGGGAGAGTTGGGGGAGTTAAGAAAAGATTAAGCAGGTGCTGGGACAGGTCAGCCCTGGCACTGGGGCAGGGGCATATCATCAGAAAAGCCCAGCCCTGCCCCTGCCCATCCCATATGCTCAGAGACACTGAGTCTGATCCTAGCACTATGAGGCTTTAAAGAACACTAACCCTTCACCTGCCGGCGCTGCAGCCATGGGGGAGAGAGACTTGCTTTGGTTTGAAGCTGTGTTTCTCCTGGAATCACGGGACTCTAGGAGCTGCCACTTTCAGAAAAACCACCAATAGAACTGGCACTGCTGGGTCTGCGTGGCCTGCCCTTCCCCATAACAATATCACCCCAGCGGCCAGTCCTCTTCTCTGTACATGCTTCCTCTGCTCTGGGGCACTGAGCCCTTTCCAGAGAGAGTCAGGGCTGGGTTGGGAGGTTTACATGGCTGCTTGGTCCTCAGCTGTCTTAGGCTTGATGCTCCCTCCCATTCCCTTCCCTTCCAGTCTCTCCTGGGAGATGTGCCAAGCTTCATTGGCGATGCTGTGAGGTTACCCCTTTGCTGATGGCACAAGGCCTGCAAAAGGGGTGCTGCGTGCCCTCCCAACATTTGGGGCTGGCACTACTTGGCCATAGCTGCATGGGTTCTCTGGTGGACAGGAGGCCATTGGTCTTGAAGCCTTTCCCACACTTCGTGCAGGCAAACAGCATCCCCAGGACTTTATGTTTTTGTTGGCTGGCCCCTAGTGCTTGGCCATTCCCTATGATCTTATTGAAAATCTAGTTGGAGACCGTTGATATTGAACATCCAAACATTTCTAAAATTTCGTGGTTGCAAAAAACCTGAACTTAGGAGTCAACTCCAACTGCCATTTGCAACTTTGGAAGGAATCACTTGCTCTCAACCATAGTGTCCCACTGATCACAAAGAAGGAAAACTCTGGCAGCTGTCAATAGCCTAGACCTTCTTATCTGCACGTAAGTGCCGTGAAGCTGTTGATTATGCAGCAGATCACAGGGCATCAAATCCTGTGGGAATGTGCCCACTCTAAAACAGCTGCTTCTTAGAAGTGTGTACGGTATATGCAACTTGACCTTAGCAAAAATCAGACACTTCTGTTTTCTTAAGCAAGTGGAGGATAACTAATTCGTAGATATAAAGCCTGGAACTGAATTAGAACACCATAAAATAGCCCATTGAACAGTAGAAATAGCAGAGAATACAAAATATTCAAGGACATTTTATTTCAATGAATCTTACAATTAGTATGACTAGGAAAAAAAATCCTGCAAGGTACACAACTTCAGTTATTTGGTCTCTTTCGTCCTCTATCCGTCACAAGAATACTGGATATTCTAAGCGCCAACTTGCATAGCAGGAAGCACTAAGATACTACAAAACCCTAAGATGGCTGGATGGTTATATGGATGCTAGTTCTACAAAGCATATATACTGGTCCTTAAAGGCTTTGCATTCTACAAGTATAGTTACACTCACAGCAACACTACAGAAGAGTCCTGGAGGATCAAGAAATAGAGTTAGTTTGGCTGTATAATACCTGATAACTGTCAGTGCCCATGGGAACTTCCAAATCACACAGGCTGCAATGAGGATGAATTCTGCACTCTGTGTTCCCCAAACATTGCTCTCTAATAGGGAAAGGTATCATGACACTACCCAACCAAGCCCTCCTTGTTTCCCACGTCATTTCTGAAAGTAACGCACAATTATATTTCTGGAAGAGTGCAGGACGTGTTGATTCATCCACAAGCACAAAACAGTGAGGAGAGTAAACGTCTGCCCCACTGAGAAGCCTCTTTCTTTTCTAGTGTGGTACATGGAGTTTCTGGAACAATTTAATCATTAATCTAAATTCATAACTCAAAGCAGTGTTTCCAGACATTTTTAGCCTTGGCTGGAAAATGAGCCTCAGACTAGCAGACATTGAACAGATGCTTACTACAGTCAATAACTCCATCAACCAATGATATTATGCAAATAAACACTCTCATTATCTGTTAGAATAGACAGCCCACCTATGCTATTTCCCTGGCACCACTATGATTACTCTGGCTGTGATTCCTCCCTGTGATCCCATATCCTGTGACAGGAATATTATTGATTTATATCGAAAGCTGGTCAAGGTGAATCTAAAATGCCATAGATAACTGTGAAAGGAAACTCAATATCTGAAGGTCATAAAAAATGCATTGTGACTTTAAAAAGCTGCCTAGACTCCGAGGAAAATCAGAACCCTGGCAAAAGGCATCTAAACTGGTTTCTAAAATGTTTGTCCCACTAGGATATTTTACTCAGAAAGTCTCAGTTCACAGCACCTTGCAAAGAATTAGCAATGAAAGGGTAAAAGGAGGTGATGCAATGTAATTATGAAACATGCATTGGCCCAATTTTAAAACAATATCTTTACAGTTGCCAAATTCATGGTAATTAAATCACAAGGTTGATACTATAGGCTTTGAGGATTGCCAGTGGAGTTCTCCTAATCCTCTTTTGATCTTCTCACTGCATCAGGAATGTGGTTTATTGACATGTAATTAGATCAGGGTGTCACTACATCAATGTCAGTGTAAACATCAGTAAGTAAGTAGCTGATCCTTACAAGATCAGCAACCTAATCTGGGATGCCAACTGGCTTTGTTAACATTTAGGCTTAGGATTGTATCTGTTCACTTGATGCCTGACTCCTAACAATTGTGGAGCTTTGACATCCCAAGTAAACCAGCATCTAAAGTTAAACTAGTTCCATTGATGTTTTGATCATTGCTGTATCTTGTCTACTAATAGACATTATTGACTGGGGGAAAAAAAATCTAGCCAGGATCCCTGCAACTGGCTTTTGTCTTGTTCCTGATCTTTGTAAACTCTCGGTGAGTGAGTCACTGCGTATGAAACTTTGAATTTGTTAATTTTTAATAGACAACATAGCTGATTTCACTTTGGCGTTTTGTAATGCTTTAAAAAAATCTGCTTTTGAAACTGGTGTGAATTTTGATACTTTTAAAAACAATAACACAGTTTTAAATGATTAGTCAGAAACAATGTTTTAAATACAACCATAGTGTATCCTTCAGAATTGTTCCGAGAGGAATAGATTTCAAAAGAAGGTTCTACTTAAGCAAATATTTTCATGGAGAAAAAAGTATATCCATTTATTTTAAAGCTGTATACAAGGTTAATTAGGTTTAATGCTTCTAGTCTAATTTTCCTGGGTATTATCAGCCCAATCCTATAGTTCTTACTTGAGCAAGTTCCCATTAATGCCAGTGTGAGTTTTGTTCAAATAACTGTGCCCTACCAGTTCAAATAAGGAATTTTGTTCAAATAACTGTGCCCTACCAGTATATATAGCTGGCTCTGGAGGATCAGGGGCTTGATCCAAAGCCCAGTGAAGTTAACGGGAGTCTTTCCATTGACAGTGAGCTTTGGATCAGGGTAGGGTAGCCAAGCTGTCAGTGTGGCTTTTAAGAAAAGTCACAGCATAATCATCATGCAAAGGACGTGGAAATAAAAGTCCTAATCCTTCTATTGAAGGGATGAGCAAAACTCCCATTCACTTCCATTAAGGAGCAAGTTCAGACACATAGTTTTAGAAAGATCAGAGACCTGCAATGCAAATAAATAATAACATCTCAATCATTATCCTGAACCCACAATAACCTCTGGTAGTTCCTTTTGGAACATGTTTGTTGCATGTCTATTTGTGACAGTCAATGAGCAGTCATGAACATGAGTTATCCTAGTGAGCCACCTCCATATCACAAGCTAGTTCACAAATATTTTTTTAAATCTTGTTATGATTTTTTAAATTTTGGTGGAACTGACGCTCTCATAGAGAATCCACTGGCCTAGTCGATCTGTATGTGCAGCTGGAACTGGAGGACAGGGGATGGATTGCTCAAAATTAACCTGTTCTGTTCATTCCCTTTGAAGCACCTGGCATTGGTCACTGTCAGAAGACAGGACAGTGAGTTAGATGGACCACTGGTTTGACCCAGTATGGCTGTTCTTATGTTGTGGCTGATCTCTTGCTCTTGGTCTTGTGGGGGGAGCAAAAGTGGCAGCTGCCCTGGGGCCCGGCGATTTAAAAGGCCCTGGGGCGACTGCAGCGGTGGCCGGAATCCCAGGCCCTTTAAATCGCTTCCAGAGCCCCTGGCAGCGCAGGCCAGGCAGTGTGGGGGGGCTGGCTGTGGGAGGCTGACCAGAGCTGCGCCCCCATATTGGTAAGTTTTTTATCTTATGTTCACCCCTGCTTTAACCAATTTTAACTTTCTTTCTTTTTCTTTCTTTCTTTCTTTCTTTCTTTCTTTCTTTCTTTCTTTCTTTCTTTCTTTCTTTCTATAAACCTCTAGGGGATATTCTGCTGATTGGCATCAGCATGATTTTTGGGTAGGATCTAAGTTGTATATTGACCTGGGTGTGTGGCTTGTCCTTTGGGACCAGAAGAATCTTTCATTTGAAAAAACTGGTTTTCAAGAACCACTCATCTCTAAGTCTAGTGTTTTCGGTGGTAATTCAAGGACTGGTATGTCTAAGGAAACTGCTTTTATGATTTCTTGTTAGCCAGTGTGGTGAAACAGAAGTTTACTTTTGTTGCTGGTTTGGTATATCCTAAGGAATAAGCAACCAATCTTGGGGTGTGTCTGCCCTATTTCTCAGCAGTTTGTCCTGAATTTGGCATTCACAGTTGTGACCCACAGAGGCACTGTTACACCCCCCTAAGTCACAGAACAATCTACAAACTGGGGAAAGATAGGTGGCCAAATCTATCTTGCATGCAGGGCTTGATCTGATAGGCACACACCCAGGACACCTATTGGATCAGGTCCCAGTCCAAATTACACTGTTAGAGGAGGTGACCCTCTTATAACCTTTGGCTCAGTATTTATAGCACTCACATGGGATGTGGGAGACCCAGCTACATTTCCCCTCTCTGCCTGATTGGGAGAAAGGAGATGAACAGGGGTGTCAGAACAGCTGATGACAGAACGAGGAGTAATGGTCTCAAGTTGCAGTGGGGGAGGTTTAGGTTGGATATTAGGAAAAACTCTCTCACTAGGAAGGTGGTGAAACACTGGAATGCGTTACCTAGGGAGGTGGTGGAATCTCCTTCCTTAGATATTTTTAAGGTCAGGCTTGACAAAGCCCTGGCTGGGATGATTTAGTTGGGGATTGGTCCTGCTTTGAGCAGGGGGTTGGACTAGATGACCTCCTGAGGTCCCTTCCAACCCTGATATTCTATGATTCTATGTCTGACAACTAACCACTGAGCTAGGGGATATTCTGCTGTGGGCCTACCTCAATCTGTCCTGTTGAAGAGTGGTTGGAGCAGGGGGACTGGACCCTGGGTGCCCCATGTGAGTGCCCTAACTGCCAGGCTGTAGAGTCATTCTCAGTCTCTCTCTCTGGCCCAGTAGCTAATTCAGTATTTCTCCACAATGGAACACTCATTGGGTCAATGAGGGGAAACTGCTCTGTAGATTGGTGTTTAGCCTCAACAGCAGAGGTACAGCCACATTAGAATAGCCTATAGCTCAGTGGTTAGAACATTCTCCTGAGATATGGGGAGATCCCTCTTTCTCCCCATCAGGCAGAGGTGGGAATTGAACCTGGGTCTCCCTCCCATATCCCAAGCTCTGAATGCTGGGCTAAAAGTTCATAATGGGGGCACCTTCACAGCTGGCTGTTTTGTGTGGAATGAGGCTGGTGCCTAAGCTACCTGATTATCCAGGAACGTTTACAGATTGCTAAGTAAAGATAGGCACTTCCCTACAGCCTTGACTTAGGTGCCTGTCTCTGTGAGAGGGGCTGAACTTGGCACATGCCTCCCGTCAGCATCTCCCATAAGAAGCTTCCTGCTTTGCATGCTTGCTCCTGTGGATTGCATTCTAAGGCGCCTCTCTCTCCCCATTCATTGTATAGGGAGCCTAAGCCCCTAACGCAGACTTTGTGGATGACAGTGTTGTTCCTGTGATTTTCCAGGCACCTAAAATGTAGGTACTGCAATGCCTAAGTCCCTTTGTGGGTCTGGGCCTAGATGACTTAATGGATGTAAAACACTCATCTTTCACCCTTAGAACCAAAATAGTGAATTGAATTTGATGTCGATTTCACTTGAACTGAGAAAACCAAAAACTACCACATAAAATCTGCTACCACTGGAAGTCGAGAAAAGCCTAGTATTGAGCTTGTGTGGAGACAGAACTACATGATCTCAGCCTTTGGCATCATCCACACGGGAGTTTGACCTGTGAAAGGAAATTATTTAACAAGACATATTTTAAACAAGTTTGTAAGCATAGATTAAACAAGATTTTTGGGTCAGTGTGGGCCAGGCAAAACCATTTTAGAAAATAGTTTTTGAACAGTATCTTTAGACTTCACCTAGTGTGGACAAGAGTTTACTAATACTATAAACATTGACAGAGACCATGTAAATTATTTAATTTGTGTTTAAAAGCTGTTTCCTATCACAGGTAACATTCTACTTTATGGGGATTTAGAGAGGGGGTGATCATGGTGGGACAAAGGAGAGAGGCTTGCATGGTTTCCACAGTTGCTAGTCCTTTGAAAATTCACTTAGGACAAACAATCATTAAAAAGTTGTCCACTTTTTCCGGTTTAGAGATTAACACAATGCTGCTGACGTATCAGTTATTCTTCTAGTTGTCTAAATAAACCTGCTTATGTGAATAACTGAAACCCAATATGACCTCTTCCAAAAACACTCCACCAGTCGAGGCAGGAAAAGTCAAATTGTTTGAAAATGACTAATGATTAGTTTACAGTTCTTATAATATACAGGTTCCATAACAATGAAATTAATCCTTAGAGGAAAAATATTAGAAGGTAGTTTACTCCCAAGGGAGATGTGCTGGGGTTCTGCATTATTAATTATGATGAGCACTCATCAGGACAGACAGCAAAACCCCAGGATGCCTCGTTGTTTAATCAGTTCGGGTAATATCAAGTTGATTAATCAGCTGCGCTTCCTTCTGATAGATGCTATTCACATTTGCAACAGTGGTAACGTTCCCATTCTGCATAATGCCAATAGCAATGAACTCTTAGGAGCTCCAGTCTCATACACTGCGCAATGAGAACAACATCTAAAAGTTGGAATTTTTTAGCTGTTTGTTTTAAAAAACATTTTAAAGAGAAATGCTAGACGCATTTTATTTGTGTGACATGAATATATTAATGTGGAAAAGTGTCTAGAACAGGGGTCTCAAACACACGGCCCACAGAGTTATTTCCTGTGGCCTGCCACAGACGCTGACTGCACTGGCAGTCAACCTCCCCTCACCTTCCACCCTCCCTCCTCCTGAGCACGCCATGTCCCCACTCCTCCGCCTACCTCCCAACGCTTCCCGCCACCAAACAGCTGTTTGGCGGCGCTTAGGACTTTCCAGGAGGGAGAGGGGAGGAGCGAGGATACGGCACGCTCAGGGGAGGAAGCAGAGAATTGGCAGGGATGGGGTTGGGATTTGGGGAAGGGGTTGGAATAGGGGCAGGGAGGCGGCGGAGTTGGGGCAGGGACTTTGGGGAAGGGGTTGGAATAGGGGCGGAGAAAGGGTGGGAAGAGGCAGGGCAGGGACAGGGCCTCATGGACTAGATGAGCAGTCTGAGGTATGAAGTTCAGCATGTATGATTCTTTGCTGTGGGTAGTTGGGAAGAATGTTTGTTAAAAGTGGCAACATATTTTGTATGAATAGTTACTTTAAAAAGTTCCTGCCGTTACAGCTGTGTTCATAGACTATTAGTGTAGATCATCATCGGTGTTACTGACTGCATAAGGAATCGTTACAGGTGTTTATATTTTATTAAAGCCCCTCTTTGCATTGCAGTTTTTAAAAAGTTAATACATTGACTTTTAATAGCATACTATATTACTCTTCATTTCTTTCATTTTTGACTATACTTTTGTATCGTTGTATGAAAAGGTGTCAGTGATGTGGCTATCAGGCCAATGTACTAGTCCTCATGTGGCCCTCATGTTGATTTGAGTTTGAGATCCCTGGTCTAGAAAGTGGCCATGAAGCTGCACTGGGTGAAATCTGGGCCTCACTGAAGTCAATGGGAGTGTTACCTCTGCATTCAGTGGGACTGGAATTTCACTCATTAAGTCTATAGATTAGATTTTCTCCTATACGGATGTTTTGCACACACACACACACAAAATGAAGAGAGTTGCTGTACATACAACTCTCAAGTATGCGCGCACACACACACACAAATGCACACGCCTATTTGCCTACCTACCTCTCAGCTGCATAGACACACATACATATATCTATGGCACACATGTGCAATAGGCACATGAGCAGTCACACACACAAGTACACACTTCACACATACACACATTTGTCCATTGCAAATGCTGAAAGTCAGCATAAAGAAAATCCACTTTACTAATGCACTTTATTTTGTCAAATTTCACAAGGAGTTGCATCAATATGACTAAGTAGTTTAAATGAGTTTTACAAGAAGTCCATGCTGTGTGTGAATGCATGAATTAGAGAGGGAGACAGAATCTGGTGCATTGTATTACATTCTCAGATGATAAATGCCCCAGAAATCCATCAGCAAGTGAAGGCTTTTGGTTACTACTGTGCACTGAACTTAAAGCTACGAAGAATATAAATCCATTTTTAATTTGGAGTAAGCCTCACAAGTGAATGCAGTAAAACAAAAGCATAGATACTGTTGTCATATATAGCTGCAGTGTTGCAGCAGATCAAAACAATGCTTGATTTTTTTTAAAAAAAGAGAAACTTTAAAAGTATTTTATCAATTTTGAGTTATATCATTGGTTCTGAGAGAGTGAAAATACTCATCTATTCATTAGGTGTACATGAAAGAAGAGGGTTAAATGGCAGTAATGATCAGTGGGATTCTATGGAGCCATTTACTATAACTTATCCAATGATGCACTCTAAAGTCTAAAGCGGGGTAGTCAATAGGCAGACTGTGGGCCAAATCTGGACTGCCAGAGGCTTATGACCAGAAAACGAAACTCTGGGGGACCATGGGCAGTTAGTGAGGGGGTCCAGTGCGAGTAGGGAAGTGACTGGCTGTGTGCTGATGGGCTGACTCATAACTTTGGGGGGGCAGGTGTCCCCCACGCCCTCCCTAAATGGAACCCTGCCAGGCATGCTGGGGCACACTGGGGCTTGGGGCTTCAGCCCCGCAGGGCACTCCAGGGCTCAGGGCTGCAGCAGTGATCTGCATTGCTGCTGCTATCAAAGAATGCTGTAGAAGGGGGAGTCAAATTATTTTTTGTAAAGGTCCAAATTTCTTGATCAAGATATAATGAAAGTCTGGACTCCAGAAAAACATTCTTCACACTGCAAGTGCTCCTGTTCAACGAACGCTTACTATGCTGTGTAATATAGCCAGGGCCTATTGCAGGGGTAGTCAATAGGCAGACTGTGGGCCAAATTCAGACTGCCAGAGGCTTTTGCGAAACTCTGAGGAGTTGTGTGCAGTTCGTGCAGGTGAAGAGAGGGTAGAGGGGGCTAGTACAGGTAGAGGAGGGACTGGCCATGTGCTGGCAGGCTTCAGGGAGCTGATGCCCCGGGCTGACACATAACTCAGGGTGACAGTTGCCCACCCGCCCACTCCATAAAAGGAGCCCCGTCCCCACCAGGCTCATAGTGGGGGCCCTGGCAGGTGCCCAGGGCTGACTCGTAACTCAGAGGGGGCAGGTGTCCCTCCTCCCTAAATGGAGCCCAGCCAGGCATGCCGGAGTGCACCAGGCTCACGGCTTCAGCTTGCATTAAAGCACTCCCTCTCTAAAAGAGTTTATTGTACATTTTATGTGGATAAGGTCACCATGCTTTTCGGTAAATTTTGAGGGAGAAGTTGTGTGAGAGAGAGCAAAAGAAGAAATACCGGACATGCAGGATGTTTTTTTTAAACATTAAAAAGGCTATATAAAATATACAAACTAAACTACAAATTGGAATTCACTGAAATTTGGACTAAAAAGCCTAAATTATTGGACGTCTACCTCTGCTTCTGTACTCCCCATTTGCCTCTGGTTCTAAAGGTATCTCTTCTTTTGACTAATTGCACAACAATCATTAAGTGATAGTGTCTGCAACTTGCCATTCTTATGAAATGGTGACTAAGAGAACAAATGTTTGTGCATTAGGATGTGCTATTATCCCATTAGGGATGGGAAGAGAAATGTGTTTTTGAATTTCAAAGACCTTCAACATCATTGTGTTAAATTGGAATCAGTAGTTTAATGGACAAAGAAGGGGGGAGGAGAGATATACATTGTAGTGTGTTTTCATTTTCTTTTTCTATTTATTTTTCCTGTAAAGCCTTTGAAATAAAGTACTGCGAGGAAAGGTAAAAGTCATTGATAAATAACCTAAAGCAGTTCTTACCAAGTGCTTACCAGTGCTTACCAAGGCCAAACTCTGACTTCAGGTAAAGATGTCAGGCTTTGGCTTCTCAAAATGTAGTCATGTTAAATAGACCCCTTTTCGAGATGGAGGATGGTTTAGTGGTCTAAATCTCTGGTTTTAAATATCTAAATTCCCACTACATCAAATCCATGCAGGACTGGTTGAGCCTTTCATCCTTCTGCTGAAGAGAAATTAAATTCTATGCTGCATGTGTGTGTTGGAATGATTGGTTAAAAGCTGAGGCCATCACACTTAAAGATCCCGTTAATAAGGTCTAGAGGGTTTCCTTTTCACCTGGGGATTTGGTGCCAATTTGCTCCTACATGCCTTGTCCTGGCCTCCCCGCTATTGTTGTACGATATTTGGTTGCTGCCCTCCAACGTTTAGGTGGTGGCACTTCAGTGGTTCTGTGTGGCTACCAGCCTTAAACTTGCTGTCAGTTCTGTATCGACATGGAGTCTGCACCCATGAGGAGACCCACTGTACTCAACTGGGCACAGCGTAGGCACACGACTGTCAGTTTGGGTATAACTATGGATCCCATTGCAAGATTGGGTTCATAGTTTATCAGGCATTTTGGTATCCTCTAGAATAAAATGTGCTACTGTATATGGAATAGAGGTGAGGTGGAGATGCAAAAGAAATTTTGACTTAAATCCACATTTTAAAACCTTTTGAAGTTCAGATGTGTTTACAACCCAGTTGATTCAACCCATTATAAGAGGGGAGTCATTAAATTCAGATCTAAGTTTGGATTCTAAGCCACCATCCCCAAAATTTTGAGGCTGCTTTGATCTAGTGTTTTGGTTGAGGTCCACCTCCAGTATAAACTTTATTTTAGCTAGTTAGAAACTGACTCTTCAGTTTCAGAGTAGCAGCCGTGTTAGACTGTATTCGCAAAAAGAAAAGGAGTACTTGTGGCACCTTAGAGACTAACAAATTTATAGCTGTAGCTCACGAAAGCTTATGCTCAAATAAATTTGTTTGAATCTTCAGCGAAACTGATGTTTCCTGTGTATGAATTTTGGAGGAAGAAGTAGTAAGTTGTATACTGGAATTGTTATTAAAACTCAACTTTTATCTTAACTGGATACCTGTCACTAACCCAGACTTCTCTCCCAGCTCCAAATCATGTGCTGTCACACCCAGTCTTTTACCAGGAGCTTTATTTCCTTAACAGACGTTATCAAACAAAGAGAAAAAAACAGTCTTAACTCATTTCTTAGCCTCAGCTTCATGGCCACCCCTTCCAGGGGTTTCTGGCATTCCAGCTCCTGTCTCAGTCAGTTCTTCTCTCTTCTTGGAGCAACAGCCCCAGGGCTGCTTCCCTGAACCCTTAGCTTCTTGCTCCAATGACCCACCACAGGAGCTAGCTCCACTCCAGTGTAACTTTCCCTCACCCAACTACCCATTAGCAACCTTTTATAGGCCCAAGTGCAGCCCAGCCCTCTTTAACTGGCTGGATTGGACTCACCTGCTCTGGTCCAGGGGCACTGGACTTAGTTTATCCACAGGGACCAGCTACTCTGTGACAATATCTCAGTCAGAGAGGGAAAAGACTAAAGGTAAAATTGTGCATGTGGAGACAGAGTACATACATCTTTGCAAGAAGGCTAAAAAAACATGATGGTTTAGAAATTTTTTTGTTTATGCTCTATAAGGAATATGAATATCTTTTGAAAAAATAAAATTCTTAAGATTACAAACACAAAGGAGTGATCTGTGCAAAACTTGAGTGGAATATACAGCACAGGAAGAAAAGTGCAATATATGGTGCGATGTGCACTACAGTGTGAGACACAGTTCATTGTCAATGGTTTAATAGCGAGCTCCTGAGCATATCATAGACCTGCTCCAAAGCTCATTGAAGCCAATAGGAGTCTTTTCACCAACTTCAGTGGGCTTTCCATCAGGCCTTAGTAAAATAGTGATGGGACTTACAATACTCTATGGCTTAGCATCTGTCAAGAATGAATTTCCATTATGAACTTCATTTTTGAAGCATGTATAGTTGTTCGGTTTCATTCACATTGGGCTGTCACTTGCTATTCACAGCCTTAGTATAGATGTGATTTTTTTTTTTTAAGCAAACTTTCATGTAGCATTCTGGCCATGGAATAAATATATAGCAATACAAATATATGGCAATACTTTAACTTGTTTAGTTAAACTTTTTGCAGTTCCCCTCAATGTCCAATGACCAAACTCTTTAATAGTAACAACGAGAGATATTGCAGGGCATGATATGAACCAGGACTTTTTAAAAAAATATTTATTTATTTAAAAAGGCAGAGCAATTACATCAATTTGAAAGTCAACAACTCTGTATGTGCAGTATTTGCTTTGCTCGTTGTTTAGATAATAAACATTGCATTCCATGTGACTGTTACAGTATTTGCCTGATATAACATTAGCTATAGTAATTACTCTCAATAGTACTTTCATTATAATTAGAGCTGCATGAAGTTTTTCAGATGAATGATTTAGTCACCCAAAAAATAAATAAATTAATTAAAAAAAGCAATTTTGGGTCAATCAAAATGATCTGCAAACTTGGATTGAATTTGGCAAATAGTTTTGGCTGGCTTTTTTTTTAAAGGAGTCAAAGATCCAGATTTTTACAGGTATTTAGCATTGTTGTGGTCAGCACTGTAGTGCCTAACTGATTGAGGAACCTGAATCTCGCTTTCTTTTATTGTTTTGCAAAGATGGGATAATGTGGCGGGGGGTGCATCTGAAAAAGCAACAAATGAGGGCAGCAGCAACAGAAGAAGGTAGCCTAAAACCCAATCCACTGTCAATGGGATTTTGGCTCATAAGTGGCTAAATCCCTTTTGAAAATGAGATGTAGGCTCCTAAATCAGTTAGGCAGTGCAGCGCTGAGTGCAGCAATGCCTCGATAGCTTTACAAATCTAGGTCTAAGTATTTTGTTTTGACATTTTCTAGCAAAACATTTCAGTTTTTTGTTTTGAAGCAACATTTTGTTGAAGCTTTTGAAGCTCTAGATTTGTTTTCTTTATAGAAGGGTAAAAAACACCCCAAAATGAAATGAAATGAAAACAAGTTTATTTCAGGATTTTCTTTTGGTGAGAAAAACCAAAATAAATCAATTTCAGATCAACTCAAACTAGTCCTGTCCATCGTCCCCCCCGCCAGATTTTTTTGGTTTGGCCACCAAACTGAATAATCAGTTATTTGTGTAGCTTTAATTATAACCTCATACTGATAACTTTTTGAAAGTTTCTCCTTTGAGATTGCAACTTTCCATTCTTGGTCTTAACCAAGACCATTTAAAAAAAAAGTGTAAAACATTTGAGGAAAAGTCATGCCACTTGTGAATTACAGGAGAGTGAAAAGATACACTCAGAAGTATTTTAAGAATTTCTATTTACTTACCAATAAGACAAAAACAAAACATCAGCAACAATCACTTCAAGTTTTGCATGCCAATAGGCCTTACTAAGGCGTAGTCCCTTTGCTTGATGTGGAAAGTGTGATTAAAAATAAAAAAAAGGTACAAGCAATTGAAAAATGACTTCTGGGAATGTTCAGTGGCATCTGCTATGGTTTTAGTTGAGACTAATGAAGCTCAGCCTTCTTTGTGACGAGAGCTGGTTCTTGGGGCAGACAAACGTGGGGGGGTGCCCACTGCCAGGGGTGCCAAACTGCTGTGCTAGTTGGGGTTTTTGGGGGGGGGGGAATGGGACACTTGAACACTCGGTTGGAGGGCTGTGTGGTAAGAGTGCTGAAAATGTTTACTGCCCCAGCTGGCAAATAGAGAGGGCTGTTCCTGTTTGTGACATCACAATCTACACTATCCCAGACTGCTCTGAAATTGTCACAGCAGCAGACCTTGGGCCTCTCACCCAGGGCCTCCTGGTGGGATGATTTCAGTATTGCTAAACCCCAAGCCTTCAAAAATCATGAGATTGTCTTCAAAATCAAGAAATTCAAAATAATAATAAAGAACCCAACATGTATTATTTTGTTTGCCTTCTGATTTCTGAGCCTTTAGGATTCACTTGGGTACAATTTAAAACTTTTCTCCTTATCTGACTGTGAGGGCTAAATTCTTGCTCTTTGTTTTTAATGAAAGCTGAGTTTCTTACATAATCCTTTGACTCCAGGAGCTGGGGCTGTAAGAAAAACACCAAGTATCTCAAGAACCACAATCAAATCATGAAATCTCGGAACATGGCAATTAGGAGAAGGGAGATCGTAAGTCTCTCACTGAAAAACACATGCAAGACAATCCTCCACGAGATGCAAATTACCTTTCAACATTTTTCTGTTGCTTTTTCAGATGTACTCCTGCCACATTATCCCAGCATTGCAAAAAAAAAAAAAAAAAAAAAAAAGTCTGCTGTCAAACTATTGCAACAGGACATCTTAGGTGTGAATCCACCTCATTCACTAGTGACCTGTGATCTTTCCTCTCAAAGGTTAAGTAAACTATATATCCGAAAAGGAAAACCAGGGCACCTGTTTGCCATTTGAGGTGTGTGTGGTTGTGCGGGGGGGTTAACAGCTGAGATGGGTAAAGGAAGGAAAGCAATCTGTTTCTTTTCCTCTCTTTGCCTTGTCTTTTTAGCCTTCCTTGTTCTAACCTTCCTCCAGGAAGTCGGTCCCTCCCCCATGCACAGTACCTGGTTCTCTCTCTTTTTCTTAAAGGACTTCAGAGTCAGACTCAATTACTTATGTTGAGCCCTGTTGCTGCTTTCACAACCACTGCAACCTCAAACATGCTTCTTTTCTATTCCCTAGTTACTGGTACATAAGAATGGCCATACTGGGTCAGACCAAAGGTCCCTCTAACTCAGTAGCCTGTCTTCTGACCATGGCCAATGCCAGTACCCCAGAGGGAATGAACAGAACAGGTAACCATCAAGTGATCTATTCCCTGTCACCCACTCCCAGCTTCTGGCAAACAGAGGCTAGGGACATCATCCCTGCCCATCCTGGATAATAGCCAAAGATGGATCTATCCTCCAGGAACTTATATAGTTCTTTTTTGAACCCTCTTATAGTCTTGGCCTTCACAACATCCTCTGGCAAGGAGTTCCACAGGTTGACAGTGCTGCCTATTAAGCTTCCTTTTGGTCACTCCTCATTGAATAAATTGGCCAAACTACTGCACAAAATCTGATGGGGCATCCCAGCATCTGTGGCAGATGGTCTACTTCACAAAGCTAACAGCTGGCAGAGAGCGAGAGGGGCATACGTAGGCACCTCTGAACCTGACAATGGTAGGGAATAGACAGAGTGATACCAAAGCAGGGGGCAAGAGCAAGTCCCTAAATGGCCAGCCAATTGCCTGACTGTTTCTTATGAAATCAAAAAGAAATCTGAGTTTCATTGTAACTGAGACTGTACCTCAGAAAGTAGACAACCCTGGTGAACCGGGATACCCATTCACCCTACCAGTCCCCTGCTCATTTCAGTGGGGGTTGACTACCAAAACCTGATGAAGAAGTGCACAGGGAAAGGCCCAGTCCTATACCTATCAACATAAATTTTGCCCTTGACCTCAGTGGTCGCTGGATTGGGCCCAACATCATAGCTCTGTTGGCAGGTGTGTGTGAGTGGAGTGGGGATCTGTGGTAGAAACAGAGCATTCATTACTATACTCTTATCAGTGCAGGGGCTACAATTCTGCCTGGTCCTTATGCAAAGTCCCCTTATACCCTGCCCCCATGTCTGTGTAAGAGCCAGGCAGAATCTGACCCCAGGCGTGAGAATTCTGCACAGATAACACCGTTAGAAAAGGGACACCTACCTACCTTGTAATTCTGTGTCTCTTGCTGCAGGATTATTACCCACCCAGCTCTTGAGTCTGGAGAGGTTTCTTCCTGTGCTGGGGGAGCTTATGTCTGCATTCTAAGTTCATTGATTTTGCTTTTTTTAAGGCAATTTTTGTGGTTGGATTAATTTCTAATTAATTTTGTGCGTGTTGATTTTGGTGATTGGATTAATTTTGGAGAGGGGGGTGGCGTTTCCTTCCTATTCAGTCAGTGGAATGCTTGAGCGACAGGAATTGGCAGTCCAGGGAAGCGTGCATTTACCAGTAGGGCAGTTGGATTCATGTTCCTAGTCAATAATGCTGCCTTTAGGGGCCAAAAATAAAATTTGGAGCTTCAAGAGCACAAGAGCTAGGAGAGAGAATCATGCAAGATATTTTCAGAGAAGAGCAAGGTAAATAATTTTCCCTTGTATAATAAACTCACTTTGTAACCTTGCCAGAACCAAGCCAATTCATCTGAAACTTCTTAAGCACACATTCTTCTCTGTCAGATGAGAATATTTTGGCCAAATCTCATTTGGGGATTAGCAATATTATTTTTATTATATGGAAAGAGGATGAGCAAATAATTTGGAAAAAGAATTCCTGATCATTTCTGTAAACTCTGACTTGCATTTTGATTTGACTATGTTCACATTATTTTTTTCATGAATGTCCATTCAGGAGAGCCAAATTTGTTAGTATATTAATTATAGGAAGGTGAAGTAAGGACCCCTAGCAAAGATTAGTTTAATCAAGAAACAAAATTTGTTTTATACCAATCAAAATTGCATTTAGCTACTTCATCCAGCTAAGGAACAGAAATAATACTAAGTGACTGAGGTGAACAATCTCACAGCTCAAATAGAGGTAGCTGGTGAAGGTCTAGCAACCAGTATATGCTAATTAACACAGAAGTAGTCTAATTTACGTACATTATTGGAGAATAAATAGCTCCACATGGCAGGGGTGCCAGTATTTTTTAACAATTTGGCAATAAACTTTGGAAAGTTGTGGTGTAGGTTGTTAATATATATCATAAAGTTATGGGAGGTGGAGGGGGGAATCAAGGGTTTGATCCAAATGGCTTTGGAAAAGAGCCTAAAAGAATGTCAAAGTAAAAAAAAAAAATTCAAATATTAGAAACACAGAGAGATTAAATGTAAGGAAAAACATAATTAAAAAATTGGAAAATAAGAAATTGCACATTTATTTCTATCCAAGTAGCCTTAACTGGCTCCAAGCTCTGAGGAGTAGAAAAGTGGCTTAGAGCTGCTTTCCCCTCTCGTTAGGTCCTGCACTGAGGGCTGCATAGCTGGCCTTGAGGATCTGGCCCCATGATTTTGTTTTGTGAATATCCTATTGAGTTTCACTGCAGTGCTATGAAGTAAACTGAATTGAATTTGACAGTGCCAGCATAGAGTGTATGCATTTTTCCTTGTTGTATAACATCAACAAGGAAAAATACATGCACTCAATGCTATTTTAAACTGCTCTTCACGTCTTTAGCTCAGCTATGCTGACTAAAATCTATTGTTTTATCCTAGCCTTGTGAAGTCAGGAGCTGGATCTGCTATTAACTTTCTTTCTTTACTGAGATGTCTCTGATCCAAAATTGACCTGCTTTTGAATTGAAAGAGTGTCTTTATATGCTTCATAAAGAGTGAGGCAAAGCATTGTTTTACAGTACAATTCATGAAATGTGACAAGAAATTCTTTGAATGAAAAATAAAAATGGGTGTCATAAACTAGTCTTCAGCCAGGAAAAAGTATGACATGTACTATCTAAGTACAAATGAGTATTTTTATAACGGCATATTGGGCTGCTAATGGCATACTGGGCTGCATTAGTAGGAGCATTGCCAGCAGATCGAGGGAAGTGATTATTCCCCTTTATTCAGCACTGGTGAGGCCACATCTGGAGTATTGTGTCCACTTTTGGGCCCTCTACTACAGAAAGGGTGTGGACAAATTGGAGAGAGTCCAGCAGAGGGCAATGAAAATGTTTAGGGGGCTGGGGCACATGACTTATGAGGAGAGGCTGAGGGAACTGGGCTTATTTAGTCTGCAGAAGAGAAGAGTGAGGGGGGATTTGATAGCCGCCTTCAACTACCTGAAGGGGGGTTCCAAAGAGGATGGAGCTAGCCTGTTCTCAGTGGTAGCAGATGACAGAACAAGAAGCAATGGTCTCAAGTTGCAGTGGGAGAGGTCTAGGTTGGATATTAGGAAAAATTCTTTTATTAGGAAGGTGGTGAAGCACTGGAATGGGTTACCTAGGGAGGTGGTGGAATCTCCATTCTTAGAGGCTTTTAAGGCCCAGCTTGACAGAGCTCTCGCTGGAATGATTTAGTTGGGGTTGGTCCTTCTTTGAGCAGGGGGGTTGGACTAGATGATCTCCTAAGGTTTCTTCCCACCCTAATCTCCTATGATTCTATGTGATCTAGGGATATAGGCATCATTGTGGGCAGAAGCTGAGAGCATATTTGAAAGGGGGTATTGGGAGCCCTTCCATGCAGCACAAAAGTAAATTGTCTGTGGTGAATGACTGTTGCCTAAATATGACAGTGATGGGCACCTTTTAAGTATTCCTGATTTGATTAGATACATGTCTGAATATGAAAGCTCTAGGGAGTCTGGGCACTGCAGTCATTAATTGGTGCTTTTTACATTCAATATTGCTGTAGTATAAATGGTGTGTCTTTAGCAGCATCACAACACCGTTGTTGTTCTTTAATCCAATTTCTGTTGTAAATCCCCAATTTAGAAAATAATTTCACTACAATCTTAACTTTAAGCAGTTGCCTAAATCCCAATGACATCAAAACAAATCCCTCACTTTTCCCCCTTTCTTCTTTTCAGTTTCTTTGAAGTCAGAGCTCATTTGTCATAGTGTTTTTGGTCATCATTTTCTGAGAACCATGAATATATAAAGACTGTATGTTAAGAAAGAGGCAGCTCATTAAGGGTCTGATCCTTCAAACTTTTTGCAGGATTGGGCCCTTATGGTGCTTTATCCAGGTCAGGACTATGGATTTGATCATGTAAAAGTCCACTTTAGAATCTGACCAATGCATTGGAATTCTGATATGAAACTGAAACAGATGCAATGTCTAGAGGGAAAAAAGCTGTTCTTCGTCTTCCTTTCCATTTGTAGCTCGAAAAGAAAAGCACTTCAAATCCTTTTCTGAACAACTTTGTAGTAAAATGAAATATGCTGTTGTAGTGATAGGCAAAAACTCTTAATAATGACCCAAGTCTCCAATTTCAGTGAGCTGAAGGTAGCTGGGTTGCAGGATTGTAGTCAATCTGATTAGTTTGGCCAAAATTCTGCTGGCCTCACTTTATTTGATTTCTATTCCTCTGTGTTTTCAGGAAGGTGTATCACAGGCCTAACAGCTGAATGAAAAGCTCCATGATTGTTCTCCACTTTCCCCTCCCCCATAGTTCCAAAGGGCCTCAGCTAATAAGAATTACCTTTTCTGAAGAAGTTTTTCCCATGATGAGTTAAACTTAAAAACAAAACCCAAAGAGTGGTGCAATTCCCACAGGACAGCATTATTCAGTTTTAAATTGCTCCCACTAGAAGTCTTTGAATTTTACACATATCCAGAATTGCTTTTATAATAAAAAATAAATGTTCTATAAGTGACAGTATCAAGGGAATATCACCAGCACTGACACAAGTCTAGTCAATTTTATGATGAAGTCAGTATTCCTTTTTTGTTCATCTTCCTGAGTCACTGTCACTTAGCTGCTTGACATTATTTCACATCATTCATTGTTTCGGTATTGTTTTCATTATACATTGTTTCTTTAAATATTAGTTCAGTTGGAATCTTAGTTTGCTCCATTCTGATGTGCCATTTCCAATATAAAGAGCATTAATTGTATTTTCTCTGGAATCTCCTCAAAGACTGTACTACAATGAAAGTAAAACAACCCTACATGATTTCAGACATGGACATCCCTTTTTCCTCTGTTCTAACTTCTTAACCTACTTCTGTTTATCTATTAACCTGTGGTAAGCCTATTAGATGTTTCTTTGCTAATTATAAATTAAGGAACAATTTAAAGACCACATTCTTTCTCAGAAAAACATTGCTGCCCAAAAGGAAGTAGAGTACAGCTGTTTTCAAATATTTATCTTCTGTTATTCATTATATAAAATCATAACATACAGAAAGAATATTGCAGTATGAGCTGGAGCATGTGAAGAGCTATCTAGTGTATCAAGAAGTAAAATCAAGACTCTGTTTTTAACACAGAGCAGAATGAGGTAAAAAGTGTCTTTTCTCCTGAAAAGCCTGATTTTATTTATTTATATGGTATACGTGGCATGAAGTGCTACTGCATACCATTCATGATCAAACTATGACACGTGTAGTGGTACCCAGTCTCTTAAATTAAACTGCAGACAAAATCTATACAGGCAAAAAATCAATACCATGGCAATCTTGTCCCAATCGTTTTGTTGTTGTTGTTTTTTCCAAAGAGAGGTGGAAAAAAATGAAAGCATAGCTTTAAACAGTATGAAACCCAAAAATAGAAAAAAATCTGGTTTATTTGTTCTATTTTCCGAAGTCCTTCCAGTCTAGTAAGATAATGCTGCATGAGCACAAATGTTTGTGAATCTCAGGATGTGAGTTTACTTTTTTTATTTATATAGTTTAAGCATACAGGAGAAAAACATACAGTCAGATAGTGGGTGAGAAAAAGTTTCATAGGGCATTATCCCTTACAGAGTATGTACTAAAAGTGACATAATATTTTATGCTATTTTTAAGAAATGCATATGTTATAATAGTATAAATTATTTACACAAGTTCTGCCAGATTTAGTGCTGAAAAATTAAATGTACATTTTGCGTTGTTATAGCTACTAGCCCAATTCCTCCTGCGTTATCTATGGCTAGGAGATATGACTGTGCAAGATCAAACATTGCAAAGGCACACTCTTTCACAAATGTGCTGGGACTTCACTCATTTCCTTTCTTTAATTTCTTTACTTTGCGTTGTTGAGAGGGTTATAACAGATTTTTGGTTCACATAAAAGTGTACAGTGTTAACTAGGTGACATATGGGTGGATGAAACATTACTGATTGTCCACTGCAGCCAGGGAGGCCGAGTTTCCATAGAGATAAGAAGGAAAAGTGCTCCATGCAACCTAATTGGTATGCATCTCCAGATCAGGTTCATTGTGCTTTTGCTAATGACAGGGTTGTCTCAGTAATAAGGATGGTGCACTGGAGAAATTTGCTGCCTTGGTATATTTTTCCCTGGCAGAAAACTACTTAGAGACTGTAGTCAGTAAGAAGAGTGACTGGCAGGCTGAAGGGGCTGCTTAGCAGCATATGGGGGAAGGCTGGCGCTCTGTGCCACATGCATATGGCTGCCATTAAACTCCAGCTTTGCGCTTTGTGTATTTCTGGTCCCATGCCAGTAAGCCCACCTGCTGCAAGAATACTTGTAAAGCACAACTCAAAAGTGATTGAAAAGCTACTAGAATAAACTGTAATAACACAGTGCTTCACAGATGGGACATAATTGCAAGCTAAAGTGTACAGCCTCTGCAGTAATGAAAACACGAGCCATTAAATTAAAATCATAAGGGAAAAAACTATAAAAGTCTGGGGCTTTTTTTTTTTTAGTTTTATTGCAAAAACTTCCATTTTCCTGCCCTCATTAATCAAATACCATAAAACTATGGTGTTACTTTGTTCTAGTGGAGAGTCGGGCAATTAAGATGATGAATGTAGACTAAAATGATGTAACTTTTGTTATTTACGTATTTGGGTAACTTAAACTTGTGATAATCTTAAGAATGGAAAACTGACATGTATCCATCAATTTTCAGATTAAGATGCAGTTATGACTTTGCACTGGGAGTTCATGCTGAAGAAGTTAGTTTGTGGGAGAAAAGGATACTAATGTCATCATGAATATGGATAAATGTTAAGCAGGTTGATTTCCCTTCATTAGCATGTTTCTTTTTCCTTAGATATTAGTAATTTAATATATTTTTACAAGTTTTAAAAAAAGACCTTCAAAATGATGTAAACACCTAAAACTGCTTGAGAAATATCAGTCCAGTTTTTAATTAGTGGTAGTGTGGTAATGAAATCGCTAATCTGACATGTAATTAGTTGTACGGTGTGTATGAGTGTTATGTGAAGTTGAATGGGCTCGGCAGGGCTCTAATACATTCTGGCCTCTCAAGGCGTTCTCTAGTGGAGAGAGGCCTGACAGAGCCATCTTTGTTCTGTTCCTGTTCTGTGGGTGGGCGATGCAAGGAGAAAGAAACATTTGTTTCACAGTAGTCACCGAAGTAAACAGGCTTTAAAAGCCTTTTTTATTTTTAATTATGCATTTCTCCAGCATCCATCATTGTAATGTCCATAGGACACATTTTTAACAGGCTGAATCATGCCTGCCTGGTTAATAAATAAATTAAGAAGTATATTTATAGACATAGCTATAGATATTGTCTTTGCAGAAGGGTCTTTCCCTCTTTGAGAGTGCAAACATTTTTCTAAATTTTGCATTTATACATTATTATTATGTTAGTATAAGCATTGCTTTTGCTTCAGAGAAGGCCTTTGCAAACACTAGGGGTGCTAATGAGTCACATCCAGAACCTTGATCCCAGCCCCTACCTCCTCCAAAACTGGTATCGGGAAAACACATCCTCTGAGGAGATAGGATCCATTCATTAGCTGACTGAAAATGCATAGAAGTAGCAGGCGACTGGCACTTCTTATTACCAAACTGACCAAAAGATAAGTATTTTTCTAAAAGACTTGTATAGGGTAAGGAACGTTGTGAGAACCCACACTGCAGATAACCACTGTGCTTTACAAACCTAGAAGAGGGCCATGTCTCTGCCCCAAGAAGTTTATGTCATAAGTAAGACAAATACAGTGTGAGCAATAAAAGATCAGGCACAACTTTCATGATTTTCCTTTGCTGTGGTGATATTGTTTCCTCAGTCACACTAGCTAACCAGGCATCATTCTCTGAATGAGATCAGCTTTTTCTTGAATAAATAGTCATGGTGTGTTTTGCTCACACTTGGTAAATTTAAAGCTTGCTTGAGTGATTACAGTCCAATTATTGCCAGGCAGCAATACCCAGGTGCAGACAAATAAACAGTGAAGGCAAAGTGCTTATAAGCAGTTACTGGATATTATTACTTTGTCAGGCTTTAATGCTAGTATTTATTACACAATAAAATATCTTCCCTGAATCAGATAATTTAATCATTACTCTCCCACCGGTGCTCCAATACTTGTATTTTATCAATATTTTTAGTAATAAATATTCTTATTAACCTTTTATTACTGTTATTTCTTATACAGTACTTTCTCTTTCTCTCTCTCCCCTTAAGACTGTTTATCTGATGTGAGGTCTGTATATCTTGGCATATGAGATAAGCCGAATAGTGAGAAATTTTCTGAATGGTTGTCAAACACTATCTTTTATTTATTGATTGATTGCAAACAGCAAATGGAATTGCCAACACCGTTGGGGTGGTGAATTCGCCATTAAAATGTTTCTGGTAATTTAATGAAACTCATCTGCAACATGATGAAATAATTTCCATCACTACCACTGCAAACTACACATCCAACCACCTTCCCAAGTTTAGGCCCCACTCCTGTAGTCAATGGGCTCCTACAGGATGTAAAGGTCTGGCTGGGCAGATCAGTTTTGCAGGAATGGGGCCATGCTCTTACATTCTGACACTGCCCTTGATTCATGCCATGTTTCCTGCTGCTATCATTTGTCTATATCAGGGGGTGCAGAGGCTGCATAGGGGTTGTACATTTTTATGAGGATCTGATTTTTCTCTCTCTCTTGTAAGCCAAATGAAGTTGAAGGACATTCCTGCAGCACAAAAATACAGTTTGTCCCATTCAGCTGTCACCTTTTAGGTGAAAAAGCTGAAGCATGAAGGCCTAATTGTGTTGTCTGGTGAAGATGGGAGTCTATCACTTTAATTTTTCACCTGGAAACTGTAATCTCAGCATTCTGTGGCCTTTATTCTGTGAAGTGTTGAGCACATCCTGATATGTTTTTGAAGTCAGTAGAATATAAGGGCGTCCATCACATCTCTTCAATGGAAGACAAGGCTACTTAACTCATAGGGTCCTTTCTGCGGTGTTACTCAGTGAAGTGCTATGATATGCCTACATGACAAAATGTATTCACCACTAAACATTAAGAACCTATTTTTGACTCCGTTATTCCTGGGGAGTGATACCTTACAGCATGAGTAACGCTCTTGAAATCACGGCATAAATTAATATACAGCAACGGTGTGTGTGGCAGAATCTGTCCCACTGTGGTTTTTTTCCCCTCTGCAACAGCAGAAAATAAATGTGGACACTGTCCGCTTAGTTTAGAGACTAGTAGGAAAGAGTAGATTTGCTGCTATGGAAGGCTGAAGAACTATTTAGGAAGTGGCATTGTACATTATAGGCAATGTGATGAAATATTCATGGGTTATTACCTGTTCTTAGTTTAGAGAAAGTGATGGATCATTCACAACGACCCTGAGAGGTTCTCAACACCCTCTGTTCCCTCTGAAGTCAATGGGGATTGAAGGTTTGTCTCTGGCCCATGTAAGCACTCCATAACAGCAACGCAGTAAAACCACCTCCCCAAATGGCAATGAGCCATGGTCGACCTACTGAGGTTGACACCATATGAACGTAGTCACTGCATGACCTGTGTCAACCCTCACAGTCTAGTGTGCCCCATTCACTGCAACAGTGACTGCTCTGGTCACAATTTTAAACTCCAGTGTCCAGTGACCGAAGATACCAGAAGCCACTCCCTCCCTCCTTTTTAAAATCCCACCCATGTTTTTGAAATGCCTTTTCCTGATTGCCCACCTTGGTGAGCACTACTAGCAGCTCACCTTTGTCATGTGTAGCTGCCCAAAGGACCATGCCAGCTCCACACACACAGACAGGTACTAGATGTGCTCCGTCCTGGAGCAGAGAGGAAATATTAGATCTCCTGGGCCTGTGGAGAGAAGAGGCTGTGCGCTTACAACTATGGACCAGCCTTAGACGAGTGGACATCTATGAGCAGATTGCACTGGGCATGCAGGCAAAGGGTTACAACAGGAAGCAGCAGCAGCGCCTCATGAAAGCAAAGAAACGTTGACAGGAATACCACAAAGCCAGGGTGCAGTGCCGCAGACCTGCCACTTCTACGAGGAACTGCGTGTCATACTTGGTGGAGACCCGCACCCTGCAGACCACTCTGGACACCTCAGAGGGGCCAGAGATAAAGATCCCTGCTGTGAACAGTGAGGAGGAGGAGAAAAAGGAAGAGGAGAGGAAAGACACAGCAGGGGACTCCAGCCATGCTGTGAGCCAGGACCCATTTGAGACTCCACCACAGTCTAGCCAGTTCTGCCAGGCAAGTGTGGAGGAGCCCGATGAAGTGGAAGAGAACTCAGGTAAGCATGTGCCTGCATCTTGCTGTACATTGTTTACATTTAAAGATGTTGCCCCGCCCATCTTCAAGTTAACAAGACAAACATATTTTCATTGTTTTACTTGTACAAGAAGAGGTTGCGGGGTTGCGGTACACAGTGCCGGTGCTGGTCAATTTGGGACCTTAAGCAGGAATATTTTTGGCCACCTTCCCAATGCTAAAATAGGCAAGTTCTTATAATGAAAAGCGAATAGGGGGCAGTTGCTTAGTCTTCTTATGCCTAGTGCTGTCTCTGGTGGTACAACAAACAGAGGTAGAGTTGGCGACTGCTTTTATTCCCCTTTTGGGCTAAGTGCAGGGGCATGTGGAGCATTTTGTTTATATGCACAGGGATGTCCCTCTTGAGCGACCTCTATGAAACTTTCATGGGGATGCTCTGCAATCCGCTCCCAAAGGTTTCTAGAGGTAGCTGCCTTATTTCTTCCTTTGTGGTAGGATGCTTTCCCACGCCACTATGCGATGAGCTCAGCTGGCAACATTGAAACAAGCTAGTGGCATGAAGTGGGCGGCTTTAGGACACCAGGAACAGCTGTGCTCTCTGTGCCTTTGTGGCCCTCAGGAATGAATCAACTAAAATCACTACCGCCTGTGGAAAATAGTGCTAGTGCTCAGTGCCCTATAATTGTACCCATGGAACAGGGAATGAAAATTTATAGCTTCATGGAACAGAAAATATTTCCCCGCTTCATACCTGGCAGGCCATATGCACCGTGGCTGGGTCTGGAGAGTGATGTTCTGCTGAGGAGTTCTAAAGCTGAAGTGTCAATACGCATTCCTTATTAAAAGGCCAATATTAACGACAGTATGGAGAAAGACAGAGAGGACAGAATAAAAGGCCCAGGAGTCCCAGCAGGACAAGGAGTCGAAAATGGACCAGGACAGCAGACAGCAAACTCAAATGCTGCAGACCCTGATTGACTTACGGGGCAAATATCCCACATTCTCCATCATTTGCAGTCCTTGGAGAATGCCACAGTTGCTGCTCCCTAAGCCCCCTGGAGGGCTGCTGAGGGATATTGCAAAAAAAAAAAACCCACCCCAATTAAAGGTTGTTGGTGGCATTCACAGAGTAACTGCAAATGGTGGAGCGCCACTTCTGGCCCAAGGACCCCGCCTACCCCTTGCGCCCGTGGCTCATGAAGCCATACACTGGCCAGCTTGATAGCACCAAGGAAAGGTTCAGCTAGAGCTCAGCAGGGGCAGAATGTCTGTTGAATGTCTTTTTGGTAGACTGAAGGGACGCTGGCAATGTTTACTCACTGGATTGGATTTCAGTGAGAGAAATATCCCAATGGTTATAGCTGCCTGTTGTGTCCTGTATAATATCTGTGATGCAAAGGGGGGAAAGCTTCCGCCAGGTTGGAAGGCAGAGGTGGAGCAGCTGTCTGCTGATTTTGAACAGCCAGCCACAAGTGCTATTATAAGAGCCTAGCATGGAGCTATGCACTTGAAGAGGCTTTGAAAGAGCACTTTAATGGTCAACCATATGCTGTTCTATGCTGAAGTGTTCTCTGGCCCAAGAGCTTTGGGTGCTTCTAAGAACTATGCCATGCTTGCTGTACATTTATAAATATGACTGGGTGTTTTCCTAAAGCTATAACTTATGTGGAGCTTGGTGTGCATTTATAAGTGCTATTTGCTTTGACTACCACTATGCATTCTAGAATATTGGTTCTGAGCTAATAAATAAGTTTTCATGCCTCAAAAATATAACTTTACTGAGTGGAAAAAACACAGTGCAGAAAATCAGTATGGCAATGTTATAAAAACTTTACACCTAACTTAATTGGGTGAAAATTTAAAATGATAAAGGAAATAAACATTGACGTCCATTTGAATAAATAAATGTAGTCCACTGTGGCTACACATACAACAGTCCTGGTTCTCACAGGTCATTGTATGTGAAGCTGTGGTTTTCCTTGCTGTTTGCCAGCATGGAGTGGTAGGGGTAGTCATTCGCCCTGTGATGCTACGTGAGCAAAACATGCAGCTGAACAGAATTAATATTGGACTGATCATTGGTACGTTAGCTTCTAGCATGTGATACGTATGTTACTTGAACCATAATGAAAACAGCATGTCCTTTCAATGTTATTGCTAACTTTCTCCTTTTTGATACTGATGACTACCAGCTTGTTATAACAAGGGCATTCTACATTTACTTTTATGTCTTTTTTAATTCTCAAACAAATTAACATATTTTGTGCCTATCTATTGGCTATTGGTGACTGTTTTAAGCAATTGCAGTTTCTGTACAGTACTTTCAGATTATGGATGCTTAAATAATAGCATACTGCTAGATCATGGAGTTCCAGCTGACTTCTGATGACTGCATTGATTACATCTCAGACCCTCTCTCTGTCTATTCTGTTTCTGTATGTGCATCTCCATGGTAGGTTTTCAAAACTAAATGTGACTTTTCAGGGCATGATCTTGCAGGGTGCTGGCATAAATGCTCACCAACATAAAGAAGGGTTGCTGAAATGATCCCTGGATACAAGGAATGTACCAAGAAGTAAGGAGTATAAGGTTTATTAGAGCACCATAAAACTCTTGAGTCTGGTGAACATTTTGCAATGATTCATAGACTCCATGGACAGGAGACAACTGTGACCATATAGTCTAACATGCTGTATAACACAGGACACAGAATTTCTCCAAAATAATTCCTAAAGCATATATTTTAGAAAAATGTCCGCTTTTGATTTAAAAGTTGTCAGTGATGGAGAATTGACCACGACCCTTAATAAATTGTTCCAGGGGTTAATTACGCTCACTGTCAAAAATGTATGCCTTATTTCCAGTCTGAATTTGTCTAGCTTCAACTTCCAGCCATTGGATCATGTTACAGCTTTCTCTGCTAGATTGAAGAGCCCATTATGAAATTTTTGTTGTCTGTATAGGTACTTACAGATTGTGATCAACTCACCCCTTAAACTTCTATTTGACAAGCTAAATAGATAGAACTCTTTGAGACTATCATTATAAGGCACATTTTCTAATCCTTTAATCATTCCTGTGGCTCTTCTCTGAACCCTCTGTGCAATTTATCAATATCCTTCTTGAATTGTGGACCACAGAACTGGACACAGTATTCAAGTACCAGTTTTTACCAGTGCCACATACAATACAAATGCAATCCATACCTCTCTACTCTTACGTGAGATTCTCCTATTTAAATATATCCAAGGATTGCATTAGCCCTTTTGGCCACAGCATCACACTGGGAGGTCATGTTCAGCTGATTATCTACCATGACCCCCAAATCTTATTCAGGGTCACTGCTCCCCAGAATGGAGTCCCTCATCCTGTAAGTTTGGCTCTACATCCTTGGTTCCTAGATATATACATTTACATGTAGCCATAATAAAATACGTATTGTTTGCTTGTGCCCAGTTTACCAAGTGATCCATGTTGCTGTATATTAGTGATCTGTCCTTTTCATTATGTACTACTCCCCCAGTTTTTGTGTCATCTGCAAACTTTGTCAGTGATGATTTTATGTTACTGATGTTCCACTGACAGTGGAAATTGTGCAAATTAAACAAATACTTTTGAGGTATCCAATTTCAGCTTTCATCACATTTGCAAACTTTCATTAATTTGGGGAAATTTGTAGACATTTTCAGCTATATTTTCCATTTTTTGCTTTGCAAAAACAGTTTCCACTGGGGAAAAGAAACAAAAACAAAACCATCTTTTGCTTTTTGACAAATATGGTAGCTGCAAAATATTGACGAAATAATGAATATGTTCATCTTTGCGTGCATTCAGTGAAAAGCCAACATCTTCCACACAGTTGCAGTAATGGATTAGGCCCAATAAAATAAAAACCAGAGGTGATATAAAATGGTGGCATTGGTAAAAGGGTATGTAAACTTGCGGTGAATCTAAATTAATATGATGTATATTCCACTGGAGGTGAAAGGGGATTGTAGAAGAAAAAACAAATGAGGAGGGTCTTGTTTATTTACATCTTCTTATATACTCATGTAGATTATTTGCTTGATACAACCCTGTTCTCCTGTCCCCTCCACCTGTAAGTTAAACCCGCATACACCCACCTACTGATATAGAATTTAAACCACCATCTATGTTACTACCCAATGTTGAGCCAGTAGAGGGCTCCATAATCCCTGCATCACAGGAAAGGTAAATACAACCTGTGGTAGAGGTCAGAGGTGACCAGGGCTCAGGTGGGAGATGGAGCAGCAGGCTGGAGACAGCAGGGAACCGTCTGCAAAGGGAAGGTTGAACAGCAGGCCACCTGAGTGCTGGCTGTAGATAGGAAGCCAGGTAATTTGGGAACTCAGAAGCCTGTTGCTAGCAAGCAGGGGTGGAGCAGTGATAGCCATGATAGGTGGATATTTGGGTGCAGCATGCAAATAGGTGTCATGTAGACAGGTTCAAACAAGACAATGAATGCTGGCTGGGGGATCTGCAGGCCAGTGTGTTTGCCTCCCGCAGCAAATATCCCTGACACTAGTTTCTCTCTCTTTATCTTCTTATGTAAAGCCATTGTGTCTAGGGTAAATCTACCTTCAGTTCTGGCATCTCTGGTAACACACTCTGTTGTTGTTCATCAGATTCTGTGAGTGTTAATGGGAATCCACCCAGAGCAGGAGCCCGAAAGGCCACATGCTTGGAGCACCTGTCTCATTTGCCTTTGAGCATGGAGTACCCCCAGCGCGCAGCCAGACCCCTAGGGGTCGGTGTTCCATGGCATTCGCAGTGACACAGTTGCAACAGATTCATTTTGCTGCTTGTTTTATACAAAAATCAGATTTTATATTCAAATTTCAGCTATGTAGAGTGTGCCATCAGCTCTGACTATTGCACAATAATTGAACAAGTACTCTCCAGATCAGCCCTTTTGTATGTGGGTGCAACTCTGCTGAGTTCAATAATCTACTGTGGTTTACATAATCTTACATAAATCTCAGAGTCTATTTTAGCTCATATAAACTACCTGGTGTGCACTGGAGTAAGCTGGTCTTGTTCCTTCATACTTAGTGTTAACAAGATACACTAAGCCCAAGTACCAGGCTCAACAACCTTTGACCCACTTTGGTTTTTAATTTTCTGTTTCCAGGGTCTTTCTCTAGTCCTTCACATTTTCTTGCATACTCTGTATGCTGACTGAAACCCCCAGGACCTTTTCTCATGTACCATTTCAAAAATACCATGTTTATTAAACTCCAGACTTTGTTCTATTTGAGAGTACCAGCATTTCTACTTAGAAATGAGTTTACAACCCTAATAGGTTTTTTCATATTAAAACACCAGTAAGACATAGTAAATTCGTTTAACAATTTTTCTTTTTCTGCATACTTAGGTACTGTGGAGCCACTTTAGGCAGTGGTATGAATGTAATTAAATTCCAACATTAACTCAGAAAGCCATTTTTAGATCTTTACTTTGTGTCATGAAAGTGAGTTTACATGTGAAAAATTCATTCTACAAACCATAATTTTAAGAGTATAGCAAAAGATATTAATAATGATGGTCATTTTATATTAGACATGAGTGCCACTGTACAGATGACTTTGATGTTTAATCAGGGCCTGTTCTGCACAGTAGTATTTTCATTAGTGATTAAACCTGAGTCATTATATAACAGAGGAACAGGAGAGTAATCCTGAAAAAATATCTCAGATACTATGAGTGTGTGTGAAGATGTTTGAGACCGGATTTTCGAAGAAATGCATGTGCATAACTAACACCCCTAATCTGCCCCCACACGTGCCCAATTTCACCTTTCACTGGCACTTTGCAGGTGCAGTTGTAGTATCTGTGCACACAAATTCGATGCAGTTGCATCTGTTAAATTGTGTTTGTTTATCAGAAAAAAAGGTTTAGAGGTGATATATTTTTATTTATAATCATGTACTTGACAATCTTTTAAATGTGGAACAGAGCTGCATCCCTTTTTCAAAACGACATCTTATATGGTAATTGATTGTTCAATAAAATAAGTGATAAGTTAAAGATATATCCAGCATGGATTTATGTCCTCATTCAAGATCTTATTTGCTTCCCATCCTGGTCAGGCCATTTCCTCTTCCAGGCAGAAATAAGAACTTATCCTGTAACAAGGCAAGAAAAAATCACCACCATGGTCTGCCCTGAAAACTCTTGGACTCTACCAAATTTCAAAACATATAGAAAACTCTTCCCAACCAAGAAGCCAAGGAGTAGATGCAATTTTGAAGTAATCCCACTGTTCCCTCACTACTGCTACAGACATCCTGGCACTGAAGTACCTTTCTTATGGTGCTGAGATTACTTGATTTTCAGACCACCTGTGAGGGAAGCAGGGAGGAAGACAGCTCAGGAGTAGGTGGCAGAAATCACAGTCTGATACAAGAAATTTTTACAAACGAATGCCACTTCTATGTTTGAGGCAGAGATCTCACTTTCTTCTGTCAAAGTGTGACGGGGTGTACCAACCCCACACTGGGTCAAGAGGGACAGACCAATCACTGTGGGCCCAGGAAGCCATGACCATTTTCCCCTGCTGCAGTTGCTCCAGGTGGAAGAGCCGGATAAAAGGAGGCAACCCAGCTCAGTCGGGCTGGCTGAGGAGGAGGAACAATGTGTACTGCAAGGCTCCTGCAGAGGTGCCTGTGATATTCCAGGAGGTGGAGCCCACGGACCCGGACTATGCTGTGGATGACTCACCAACTGCGGAGACTGACGGGAACACCAGGCCGCCACCAGCTGAGGAGATGCCTGGGACGCAATTTGTGGTAGGAAGTGACCCAGGAGATGTAGTAGAAGCCGATGACTAAACCCTTAATGGGGAAGTCCCCGGCTTCACAGGGCCCTGGGTCAGAACCCAGTGGAGTGGGGGAGGGCAGGATTCCCCTACCACACCCCACGGGCCACTAGGCATGGCAGCTGTTTGCTCTCGGCCCCTGCCCAGAGGCTGAGGAACCACAGACTGTTTGTTTGTCCTGCCACGTCCAGGGGCTACTGACTGATTGTTGTTCTGTCTCACTCAGACGGCCAGAACCCCAATTGCTACTGCCTGCGCCAGCCAGGAGGTTTGCGGGCCACAGGCTATTTGTTTGCCCAGCCCTGCCTGAGGGCTACACGCTGACCATTGTTCCGTCCTACCCAGAGAGCCAGAACTCCAACTGTTGTTGTCAGCCCCAACCCAGAGGCTTAGGGGCTACTGACTGTTTGTTTACTTGGCCCCACTAGGGGTCCGGAGCCCAAAGTATTGCAATTACCTAATCTAGCAGGAATCCCGATGACGGGGTGATGGGCTGTATCAACCCCATGCTGGGCAATGGGGGCAGCTCGGCTTGAGAGACAGGGCCCCCGCATCACACAAAGCAACAGCAAAATCATGTCCCAAAAAGCAGAAATCGCTTGATTAAAGCCAGACTGTGCCCATTTAGCCCGTCTCTTGTTGCAAGGAATTATCACCTTATTTCACAGAGATTCTTGCCACATCCAGGATAGCTTCCTGGGCCACCACAGACAAACTGCCCAGCTCAGAATCAGAAACACAGTACCCTTCCTTCCAAGAATTTCGCTTTTCCACACACACAGTAGTCATGGAACCATTGACAGCAATCACCACTCTGATTCTCTACCCTACCTAAATAGTAAAAGAGCAGACAACACTTGGAAGATACCTAGTAACAGCAGTTGTCAAAAGTTCCTTTGCTGAGGGGAATCTACCACTCACCTTAAGACATACAATTCTTCTACATGTCTATGGAGCAATGTTCCATGCTACCGAGCTCTACTCAAACTACCTCTCAGTGTCTAACATCTCTTGTCTCCATAATGTAGCTGAGAAGCTGGTATAAATAGTCTCCAGCACCACCGGTCATCTGCCATTGTCATGGATCCCTGCAGACAGAATTCAAGCCAGGGTATGGTACAGAGATAGCACTGTTGCTCTGGTGGGTCAATAGACAGGGGAAGTAGATCCATACTTATTCTGGTAGGCCTCTCTGTGGCAGCTGACACTAAGTACTCCAGTGCTGCCTCCAAATGGCTGCAGTGTTAAACAGAAATGCCCTGAGGTGGCTTTGGTTGTTCTTCTCAGCCCAAACCCAGAGGGCTGTTATGGGAATCTGTGCATCTGCAGTCACCTATAGAGCCCCATAATGCTCATTACTCCGTCCCATATTGTTCAAAATCTGTATGAAGATTTTGGGAAAGTTGGTGAAACAACACAGGCTAAAGTGTTGGCAGTATGAATGCAATCCCTCCACTTTGCATCTCTTTCTCTAACAAACAGAAATATATCCCACCCTTCTCTGTGCCTAGCAGAATTCGAACTGAGATGATGAACAGCTAGCTAAACCTGAACCCACACAGGGCGAAGGGAATGCTGGTAGGAAGAACTTGCTTCATCTATAACATCCCCCACTCTTGCAGACATCAGTCTCCAGATTGTTAAATTGGTTTACAATCTAGGGGAGCTTATGCACTCTTCAGTTTTACTAGACACCCAAATAGACATGGCAGTACAAAAATCCCCATTTCCATCAGTGATTGGCCAGAAGATTGTGCCCCATCCTGTGAAATCAGACTTGGGCATGATGAGTCACAAATTCATGTTCTCCAGGTTTGATTATTGCAGCTCAGCGTATCTAGGAAAGAAGCCACATGCCTTGGAAAGCATTGTGCTTGATTCATGGAGCAGCAGTCCATCTGCTTAACAATACAGGCCACTGTGAACACATCACCCACCCGTAGTGCTCCTCACTCTCTCTGAATTGGCTCCCTATTGAATAAAGGCTCCAGTTCAAGGTCTCCCACCTGATCTTTAAAGTATGCCATGAAATTGATTCTCTCTCCCTCAGAGATCGCTTCTTTCTCACAACTGTGACCTCCCATGATAGATACACTCTAGTAGAGCCACAAAACTGTTGACCAACAAGAGTTAAAGCACATGAGACGGAGCATTTATGGGAGCTTGAACTAGACTATGTAAATCACTATCCAGAAAGGTCTGACTTGAACAGGTTTAGAATTAAGTGTAAAACTTATCTTTTCAATTCAGCTTTCCTTCAGTAAGAATGTTAAGGTGATGACAGAAGTAGTCAATGTAATTAAAATTCTACTTCACCTTTTCTGTGGGTGGTCACCAAGTCCAGGTATGAGCCTCGAAGGGCATCAGATAAAAAAATCGAGAGAGTAGGGAAGTATATATTCTTGGTTAAGCCTAGAATTACACTGAATTCATATTAAGATGTGTGACTTAATACCTTCAACCTGTACCCATACACTGTTTACACCAAATGATCCAGACAATCCATCAGAGATGGGGACTTCTGGGAGTAGAGATTCAGCAAAAATAGGGGAATGGATTTACCTTATAGATATTTAATTGATCAGGAAATCAAATACCCAATCCTTCCACGCATGTATGTTCATTAGATGTGTCACAGGATGAGAGTACAGGACCTTAATATACAGTTTAAATATTAATATATGATTAAAAATAAAACATAAATCCCAGCCACTTAAAACATACGTACTTAAAAATGACTTGCAAACTTGCAATGTACTTGGTTTTATATTACAAGGAAGACGTATTAGAAATAAATGATCTCTATTTACTAACGAGGTTCTCTCTCTTCCCTCGCACGGGCCCACACATGGCAGCATGCAGCACTCTTGCCATTTAATTTCAGATCTATTTCTCCGTGTAAGGAGAGCAGCAATTTGTTGCTTTAACTTATAGGAAATCATGCATCAGATCAGCCAATCATAACTTAAAACAACTGAAATATACACAAGGTCGAAACTTATGGATGACAGCACGGATTAGTGGAGCTGCTTTTATTTTTCTTTCATTTCTGAGCACAGGGTGAGGTATGCCTTTTTCCAGTGAGAGGCAAATTTAAATGTGAAATGTCATTAGTGCTGCTTTCCACTAATACAGTTTCTTTTTTGAATAACAAAAAAACATCAGTGTTATTTTTAATTTAAAAAACCCACCCGTTAATTTACATATATTTAGGGTGAAGTAAATGAAAGTGCATTATGTTACTACTGTGCTATTCAATAATGAGCCTATAGGGTTATAAATGGGAAGAAAAGTTCTGTATTTCAGACCTTGTACCCACTGTTCCAGTTATAAAGGTGCCACTGTGATAAGGATACATAAATGGGGTTTGTAACAGTAAAGATCCACCTTCTGCCAGTATGATTGGGAAATAAAGCACCCCAGTAAGTAACCATTTCAGCAGGAGAAGCTGAGCTAACGAACCAAGTAAAGGTGGAACTGGTCCCTTGGCCTTTCAGTGACATTTACAGCCTCTGTGCAAGGACATGCTCTTTTCTTTCTGTTTCTATTTTCTCCAGTTAATCAGGTGACTTGAAAAGAAGCTAGATAAGGGTATTGTTTGCACTGACAACATCCTGATGATACTGTCAGAGGAGATCACAGGAAAATGTTCCCTTTTTGAACCAATAGAGTCATTAGGGAGAGTACTCATCACTTGAGTGCATCTAGGTTAATTACCACAGAAAATCTGGAACTGGCAGCTATAATTTTTCTGAAGAAAGTACTGCTATTTTTACTCTTGATGCCATAAAATATCTCTTAAGTTACCTCACAGGACCCCATTTTTACAGTTCATTGGTACAACAATTTTAGGAAAATAGCTTTCTGGCTTACATTAGTGGGGCACTATCCTTGGAAATTTAAAGAAAGTAGGGGACTGCAAGTTATGTACTGTACAAATGAAATTCATCTCTGTTTGCCAGGACCTATTACACTCCAATTTATAACTGAGCAAGCATGTTTCTCTATTGCTGGGTTACTTTGGAAAAGAGAGAAATGTCAGGTTGAGATGAATGACTTGTCCCTGCACAGATGTAATAAACTCATATGCAATACAATACATTATGGCACAGAGAGCCAAAAAAAAAAAAAATCTCTCCAGCATGAGAGGAACAGAATGTTGCCTTTGGGTTAGCAACAAAGCTGCTGCAGGGGATGCCTGTTACCAAAAATAGAAGGATAGTTTATTTCTAACCCATTTAAAATTCATCTAGCATTTAACATGTATCTAGCATGTTACATGGGTTACAAAGTTTGAGCATATTAATGATGAAAAAAGCCCTTGAGAAATACGGGCAAGCTGCATCAGGCCTATCAAAGACTAGGCATTTCTCATGACAAAATTTACTGTGGGGCCAGTTCTCACGATCTGCTGAAAGAATGAGGACTGAGTTCCATTTTTAAACCACCTGCATATCTTTCCACAGAATGATCTGATGTGGAGAAAGCCCTGTGGTTTTTATTTTATTCCTGTTAAAAGTAGACATGCTCACGCTGCAAAATTTGAATCCTGATTTTGAACATGTCCCTATGGATGGTTTGGATCTGGGGTTTTGTTTTGGCCCATTATAAAAACAGAGGTCATTTACAAAATTTGTTTTTAGATCTTTGGGTTTGGATGTTGAATAGATCTGGTTGAATAATATTTGTGGAATGATTTATGTAACCTATTTTGTGATATTTTTCAAGTAAATGTTTTGACAGATTTTTCCCTCACTTTTCACCCAGCTTACCTAGAAGGTCAATTCACAAAAAACATTCACTGAATAATTGAGTTGAGCAATTTCACAACATTTTCCTAAAAAAATATTCAATTCATAATTTGTTCCATTATTTGCCCAGCTCCGGTTCTCCACACTCCAAAGTTGAATGGTTTTTATCTGTAGGATTTTGGTTTGGGCCCACTTGTAATCAAAATCCAACAGGAGATGAGGCACCAATAACTGCTTAGTTAAAGTGGAACATAAAATTCTGGTTTATAAAGCAAAAATTTTTAGTAATTGCCCTTCATTTAGTTATATTTTCTAATTTGCTTTTGATGCTACTGGGATAGAATATACTGTCTGTGTCTCTCTGATTGAATTACCACCTCCAATACACTTTGTTAAAGCTGCCACTCAGTGCAGCTCTGATTCAGACTCAAGGAAGTAGCACTGATACAATGCACTGAAGGTAATATTTGCAAAGGAAAGGGATAATCACTGAACAGCAGTGCAGTACCTTGGTCTCCATGTCCCATGACTTCTTTTCTTTCCTAACCTGGACAGTGGGATGCTGCTTCTCCCTGTATCCTGTCCCTCCTCCTGATACCTCACCCTCAGCTACAGTTTGGAAGTACTTCTGACATGGTAATATACTTTACTGGATGACAACAGTGAAATACCACAGTCAGTTTCCACTAAGGATTTTGAGAAAGCTAGGACAATATCTTTACCTGGTGATATTTGCAAATGACATCCCCTGAAAACAGCCCATACTATATAAAAATTGTACCCAATGACAGCCTTTAAAACAACAACAACAACAAAAAGCACTTCTTTACCCTTCCCTCTCCTTCAGAACATGATTTCCCTCCCACCCCCATTCCAGGGTCCATTCGATTTTCTAGGATCCTAATTTCATAGTTTTTAGAAAGATGTTTCATACAAACAAGATGCCCAACCTTGGATCTACCTGCCCTTTTAGGTCTGTGTAATCCATTAATTCCCTTGCAGTGATTCCTTGCTTATTACTGATCCCTTCCCAGTCAGATCCCAGTATGCAAGAAAAACAATAGCTGAAGTGCTGAGGTGTAGACGTAGTTACATAAAATAATGACAACAGAAGAATACTTAAGTCACACTGCCTTTTAGAATTATACTAATAGTATTTGTTTTGTTTACCCAGTGCTATAGATTTGCAAGATGCTTTATAGAGAAAAAAAATTGACAAGTCCCTCCCTAGAGGGCAATCTAAATCAGATATAATCCAACAAGGCATGGGGGAATGGAAAATTGAGGATTATAACAATAAAAAAATCATACTATTTGCTTGTTAGGTACATATTTTGTTTAATTTAATATATAGTATTAAAATTTCGAGACAGTATCTTGGATGAAAGCATGGTTACTTCTCCACCTTTCTAACTGAGTTTACTAAATTTTTGTGTCAATTTGCTGGAAGTGCCAAAAAGAGTTACTGGTTTCTGCCTTCTCATTATCAGTGCTCTGGGTTGAAATGATCAAATTGTTAAAAAGTGCATGTTACATGAGGTACATGTGAGTATAGGTTTGTGTGGATACAAATCTCTGATTTTCCAATATTTCACATCACTTCTTTATCTAGTCAGGTATACAGACTAATGAACATTTGGGCTGATGTGTATCACTACAGCCATTTGTGTTGAAGGTGGATAAGAAGGTTGACCAAGTTGTAACTGTGTTTATGCCATAAATATTATACTAGTCAGGCAAATGTCTCTTATATGCCGAACGTCAGTGAAGAGACCGTATTCAACTTCCGTAGCTGTATATGTTCTGGTAGTTTCACTTTCCCTACGTAAAATCAGCACTTAAGCTAAAGCGATATATGAATGTAAATATTACAGGCTGTAGCTCAGTGCACATTGTTTATGCTGTGAAATTATACATCAGATTTTCATCTATTTTGGCATATAAATTACTTCCATGAGGCACTATGATATCATTTCCTAATGATTTTTTTTATGTTCAGATGTTAGGTTTTTAGATGAAAAGTTAGCATTTTCCCTGGGAAATGAACATGTTTTTGTGCACACACACAAAATTAGTTGAAAACTCAGTTTTCCATCAAAATTCTTTTGATGGAAATATTCAACCAGTCCTGCTACTAAACTAACACTTCTGTCCATCAGCGGCAAAAAAATAGCTGCTCAAAACATGAGTTCAGTTGGAGTAACATTTATTTTATTTTTTTTTCAGTTTGCCAAATATCAGCATTTCATGCCCTGAATTACTGACGCTCAGTCCAGAAGAAAGTACCTGTGGTTTTGTCATTCTCACTGTCTAGAATAAAAAGTCGGCCTGCTGTGACAGGCTTAAACAGAAGCAATTCCACAGCAGGGTGTTATAGAACAACTTGTGGGAAAGGAAGCTTCTCATAGACCAATATGTCTCCCCCTGTTGGAGCTAGGCAGCCCACATAAATTAGTACAGAACTAGCCCTGGCGTAAATTGCTCCCAAAATACCTATTCAAACTATTCAAATTTTGAATCCCAAATACTTACAGTTAACTCCTAGAGAAAGATCTATGGACCAAAAATTATGTGTAGGAATTATTTGATCAATAATTTTTTAAAAATGCATTGTTTGCAGGGGATTTGAAAACCGAAAGAGGTGAGATTAATTGAAGAAACTACCATTCCAATGAAGGTGAAATTTACTCCTGTGCAGAAAGCTAGCATGAGGCTAGTATGCCATTTATGACTCACGTGAGTTCTATTTTGAGGACTTTTGTGGGACTTAAGTGGTGTAAAGAACTTGTGCTTATCCTCTGCACACACATGAATTTCACTGTGAGTGAGGGTTTGTAATATCAGGCTCCTTGATTGAACTGATTTAGCAAGTAGTTAGATATCTCTAAATATGGCTAGGGAAAGGCATAACTTTTGTCTGAAGAGGCTAATGCACAAAACATAGTTGTTTGTTTTTGTTGACTTTTGAGTAGGTCAGTGGTGGCTGCAATGTTATTTTCCCTGCAGAAACATAGCAGATCTCTCATGGCCATAATTCTCAGAATAATAGAACTGAGTGGAGTGATTTAACTCTTGAACTATTTCTGATGCATTATTAGATAGCTAGATTAGATACCTTGTTAAGAGTATAAATATAATATAGTATAATGTAATATACTAAACTACAAAACAGCAACATTTTTCACTGCATGGAATTCTTGTTTCCAGCCAGCCCTATTATACAGGTATATTTGAAATTTCTGCTCAAAACCAGATAGAAAGAGAGTCTTTGCTCTTGCCCCCAATAGCCTGGTGAAGAGGGTATTTACCAGGGATGTGGGAGACTCAAGTTCAAGATGCCGGTCCAACGCGGGCAGAGCAAGGACTTGAACCTGGGTCTCCCACATCCCAGAAAGTGCTCTAATCACCAGGTTATTGCTTGTTCTAAGGTGGGACTCTCTTTCTCTCTGGTTTTGAGCAGAAAGTCCATATATAATACAGCATATTTGAGGCAAAATACCCAAAACTCCCTCCTTTAGCCCAAGCAACCCCCATCCTTTCATGTATTTATACTTGCTCCTATTTTTTCACTCCATGCATCTGATGAAGTGGATTCTAACCCATGGAAGCTTATGCCCAAATAAATTTGTTAGTCTCTAAGGTGCCACAAGGACTCCTCATTATTTTTGCTGATACAGACTAACACGGCTTACACTCTGAAACCTACTTGCTAATGTTTGTCTCTGATAGTTTATGAATCTTGAAATTTATAAAATCTTTTATATAACAGTAAATGTCAGAGATTAAATGTTCTACCACCCAATGTTTTCCCACTTTCTTATTAGTGGTCAGCTCTTTTCCTTATTGGTAGAAGAGTTCAGTAAAAATAAGATGTTATAAGATAATAATTAAAACATCTTTTAAAAAATCTTTTTTAGATTATCTACTCTAATTAGTCAGATGGCTTAGCTACACACTGTGCAAAATGAATGCCTAGCCCCAAAATGTCTCCTCTAACAGCAAGAGGACAATACTACTGCTACTGAAGCCATTGGAAGTTTTTCCAGTTGAAGTCAATGGAAGCACAATCGGACCCTTTATAACTGGATTACTGAAAGAAGAGAATAGAGCCTAAACACACACCGGTTACTTAGGTGAGTGGATGTCACAACATAATGATGATATATATCAGTTACGGAGAGTTATGTTATTAAGAGTCATCTGCAGAGAGAGATTCTTGATCATCCCTTAAGCACCTGATTCAGCCCTCATACCAGTTTTACTCTGGTGTCATGGTATTGGCTTCAGTGGATCTCCTCTTGATTTATATCACTGTAACTGAGCACATTTGGCCCTGAGTGTTTTTTTTTTTTTTAAACTCTCAGCCTAAGTGAGAATGAGGTGACTCTGAGAATATTTTTAGTTTTGAAACCATCTCTTTAATAGTGGACAGGGAGATTTTTTTACAAGCTTTTACAAAAAATTTGCAAAGATTAAAAACATCAATTTCGTAACTATTTTTTTTTCAAAGTGTGGTAAAAGAAACGTCTTTTCTTGGTATGAATATATGTGTCTTAAAGCCAACATTATGTTCATTATGTTTATTTTATTTCCTGATTGTGTTCAAAGGTATGGCCTCACCTTTCACAAAGGCTAACTTACAAAGTGTGGCAAAAGAAGTAAACTCGATCAATGTGCTTTCTTTGACATGCATCTTCTGGGGACTTCAATAATAGAAATCTTTCCCACAGTTATACTGTTCTGAGAGGACTAATCTGCCTTTTGAAATGTTGTCAGAAATGTGATATTATGATTTGTTATGTTGACTGAAGTGTAATTTCCTTTAACTTTCACTGAGATTGACTGTACATTGTCTCTTGTTCTCTATTTCTCTTTCCTCTTCTACTTTTTCTGAGTATTATCAGAAATAATTGTATAAATGATTTTATAGTTGTGCAAGAGATCTTGGAGCATGTTTTTTAACGAAAAAGTTGAGAGAAGAAGGTGGGGGGAGAATATATATATGAAGAATTATTATCCCAAAACCGGTTCAACAGGTGGAGCTCTATCCTGCAGAATGGAGCTCAGAATTGAAATCTGTAGAATTACAGTAACTGTTTGATGAATCATTTTCAAAGTTACGAGGAATTACCTTTATAGTCTTTCAAATGTTCTTAAACATCCTTATACAATATCCTAATTGGGGATAAGAAGAATATTTGTCTTGTGGAGGGTTTTTTTTTAAAGTAAGTTGTGTTACCTGTTGAAGCAGAAATCCAGCAGGGTTTTTTTTTCCCTCCTAGGAACTTAAGTAATAATAAAATGAAACTGAGAGATCTTTCAGAGTAGCAGCCGTGTTAGTCTGTATCCATAAAAAGAACAGGAGAGTACTTGTGGCACCTTAGAGACTAACCAATTTATTAGAGCATCAGCTTTCGTGAACTACAGCTCACTTCATCTTGGATGTCTCACAGCTAGTGTTCAGCATTGTATTACAGGTAAAGTGTAATGGTGCATCAAATATTTATTAATCGGGATTCCTGATGGCATTTCCCTTCCTATAAGTATGTCTTTGAGAAAGAAGACTGGGTGAAAGGAAAATGAATAACAAGAGACAATTTAATAAAGAAAAGAGATATAGCTATGGAACCTCTTCAACAGCATCCCTTCTCTTCCTCTTCCTCTTGCTTTCTTTCAGGATCACTTTTAACCATTACCTCCAATAGCGATGCTGAAATACACATTGACTGTTCCACTGCATATGCCAGCTTCTTTTTTTCCCAAAAGAGGCTTGAGAATATTTGGCTGAAATTCCTGGGTACTTTAACACAGTACAAATACAGCTCTGATGAATAAGTAATTTACATTAATATCACTCTAATTCAGGGGAATAAATACAGAGTATCTACTGTAGCTGGTTCTTCATGGGGTTTCAGATTTGGTTAAATCACAAGATGGAGTCTGGAATAATCCAATATAATCTGTAGGGTCCTGTCCCACTTTTACAGAAATGGTATTATTTATACAGCAGAAAGAACTTGTAATACATATCGCCTCTGACATTCAGCTATGTCTGGGAAGGTAAAGGAAGGACAAAAAATCGATGTAGATACTTCACAGTTGGCACATGCCAGATACATTTTATTCCTTTAGCAGCTTTATTCCAGTATATGATATTTGTTTGAGAAAATTTGTGATTCATATATATGTCAACATACCATAAAATGCTGGTCACAACAGATTTGATTACTTCAAACCCACAAATAATTATTTTCCACTACGTGTTAGCATCCTTTATCTTTAGGAAGGTTTCTTCATTATGCTAAATCTGTTTCTGTATTGGTACATAATGTCTGATTCTGCCATTCTTCCAAACACTTAGTATTACCTATGGTAGTCTTGTAAATACATACTACTCAAGTGAGTAAAGTGGCAGGATTAGGTCTAATAATTTCATTCTCTTCTTAGATACTTTTATCTGTTTAGATATTTAAACAGCCTTCATCACCATGTTATCTCAGCACCTTACACTGGTACTGTATTCATTCCAGTCAGTCAAATAAGAGACGGTTTAGTTATCACAGTTCTATAAAAACAAGTAGCATATGGCTTTTCTCAATAAGTTCAGATTTACAGACCAATACAGTTTACAGTTTTGAACATTTAATTTTGGAATCCTAACACACACCATTTTCTTTCCTGCTATTAAGGATTATTATTATTTTATATTTAAGTTATGGTAAAGCCCCCAGATCTCATTTAGGATCAGGCCCCACTGTACTAAGTGTTATAAACACGTATGATGACACAGTCCCTGTTCCAAAGAGCTCACAACCTAAGGCGATGAGTGCCAATGGCAAGATGACAAATATGAAGGATGAATAGAGAGGGGAACAATCAAATATATATATACCGTTGTTATATGCATATATACATTGGTAATTTTTTTGCAGTAGAGAATAGCAGTTGACAATTCATTGCTTTGAGCTTGTTTGTTGTAGAGCATGGTAGTTAAGGTAAAGTCACTAAAGAGGAGTTAAACTTAGTTAGCAGGATGGGATCCTATATTTAGTAGGCCCTGACACCGCATCATTTCCATAACTGATATAATATAGTCTAACTGGTCATAAATCAGGATTCCAGGTGCCTTTCTTTCTCTACCTGGCTAAGAGTCTGGTGATGTTTGTTGTCCTAGGTTACCCTTTTGTGATACATCAGGACTCAGTGATAGTGAACATGGTGTAGTCTAACATTGGAATGGTAAAGTCCTCTGCTTCGTAGGTGTGTTCGCCTCCAATGGGGATGTCTACTGATGTGATCTGTCATGAATGTATGTTCCTCAACCAGCTTTGCACTATTATCACGGGGCAGTATGGTTGTACGTCATCTTCACTGCCAGAAGTCAGTTCACTATCCTGATGTTTCTCTTTGGCTTCCGATTATTTCTTGACTAAGCACGTAGTGTGGCCTCTTAAATGGCAGCTAAGGTTTCTGAGAGCTGCAGCCGGCAGCAAGTTAAGTCACAAGGTAACAGGGATGTCAACACTGGAGAAACTGTGATCTTTCTTTTCCATCTTCAGGTCATACCTCAGGCACCAGAATATTTTTGCCTTTCATTCGAAATACAACATAAATCTTCTCTCTCCAAAAGAAGAGTAACTTTACATGTACCACTTGTTCAGCCAACTTTTTTTATACTTGGTCACCTGGTTGCAAAGCAGTGGTATTTATTCAGTGATCATAATCTCTCTTCTGTCTTCCAGCAGATTTTTCATAATTTTTATTAGCTAGTTTATATGCACCTTGCATTTGCAATTGCCACTTTAGGTATTATTTTCCAGATTTTCAAGTACAGTACCTTGAATTTAAATCAAATATTTAATTGGTAAAAGGAAGTGGTCTCCTAAAAAGAATACACAATCCAGTTGCATCATGGGTTGTTGAATGTGTAAGCATGGATAACCTTCTTTAAAGATACTCTTCCTTTTTGTTCTTCTTCTCCTAGGTCCCTCAGCATACATGTCAATATTCTACTGAATTTGTCCACTGACCCATCACCTTGCAGTATGGTAGACTGGTGTTCTTGATCACCACATGATACAATGTTTTTTATCTGTGCAATTCAGGACCTCACTAATAAATATGGAGTCTGACACTGGCATAAAACTGGAATAACACAGTGGAGAAAGAGAACCATTGTTTTCAAATTCTGTACCCTGCATCAAATTCAACTGGCTGGGAACCCAAATATCATGTCAAAGTCATTAAGGCTTATTTTTTTCAAAATGTACCCTATTCTGCATGACTCCATTTCTGGGTGCCCAGTTTGAGTGAACTGGAGCTAAGGATTCTCAAAACATCTGACGTATACTGAAAAGTCAGACCCATGTTATATAATAATATTTATCTTTAGCTCTGTAGAATCAGTCCCATATTAGATTAGTCCTTCTCTCTATTATGAAATGTAAGGTGCTACACTTAGGGAAGAAAAAACAAATGCACAAATACAGACTGGTGGATAGATAACTGGCTTGGCAGCAGCACTGCTGGGAAGGATCTGGGAGATGTGATGGATCAACCTCAACCTGAGTTAGAAATGTGATGACGTTGGAAAAAAAAAGCAAATGCAATTTTAGGTTGTATTAACAGAGGCATAGAATGCAAGTCACAGGAGGTGATAGTATCGGTCTACTTGGCACTGGTTAGGCCTCAGGTGGAGTACTGTGTCCAATTTTGGTCACCAATATATACAAAGGATGTGGAGAAAATGGAGAGGATTCAGAGGCAAGGAACAAAGATGATCAAAGCGATGGAAAGCAAGACATATGAGCAAAGGCTGAAGGAACTGAGTATGTTTAGTTTGGAAAAAAGGAGTTTAAGGGGGGACATGATAGCAGTCTTCTGAACAGTTGCCATAAAAAAGATGGATAAAAGCTGTTCTCTCTTGCCACAAATGGCAGGCTAAAAGGCTATGGGTTCAAACTACAGAATAGCAGATTTTGATTAAATCTCAGGAAAAACTTCCTAACTATAAGAACAGTAGGACAATTGAACAGACTGCTTAGGAAGGTGATGGAAGCTCCTTCACTGGAGGTTTTCAAAAGGAGGCTAGACAGACATCTATCTTGGATAGTTTAGACACAACAAATCCTGCATCTTGGCGGGGGGTGAAGGGGTGTCAGACTAGATGACCCTTGTGGTCTCTTTTAACCCTATGATTCTATTATACTATTCTTAAAGACTCATTTCTTCATGAAGTTGTCTTCAGATTTATTTATTATATTTATCCAGGAGCCCTAACTGGAAGTTTGACCCAGTGTTCCTCTGAAGAATGTTGTGACTCTCACTCTGGAGTTTGTTCCACTTCTGGGCAAGACCTGGATTTTGAGCCATAGTCTTTTATTAAGTTGTCATTTGGCTTCTGCTCCAATTTCTTATATCTAAGAACTTTGCTTATTCATACATTGTCTTGGGGGCTCTCCTCAGTTTCATTCTGTGAATTGTTTTTTTTTTTAATTTGTCATTTCAAAGTTATATGTATTATAGAACACAAAATAGAAAAAAAATACCCCAAGCTCATCAAATAATTTTTACATATTGTATTAATAGTGACAAACTCCATAAATGAAAGAAGATTTTGGAGAGTAGAAAGAACTTTAAACATTCACACACATATGGTATTGATTTAATATAATTAACATTGCTCAAATTGGCATGAGAGACTACATTAAAAAGACACTAAGTGACAACTGTCAGCCTCAAAAATTGGAATCTTAGGCCTGGTCTATACTGGGGGGGATCGATCTTAGGTTACGCAACTTCAGCTACGTGAATAACGTAGCTGAAGTTGACGTACTTAGACCTACTCACCGTGGTGTCTTCACTACAGTGAGTCGACTGCTGCCGCTCCCCTGTTGACTCTGCCTGTGCCTCTTGCAGCGCTGGAGTACAGGAGTTGACGGGAGAGCGCTCAGCGGTCGATTTATCACGTCTAGACTAGATGCAATAAATCAACCCCTGCTGGATCGATTGCTGCCCGGCGTTCTGGCAGATAGTATAGAGATACCCTTAGGCTTTTTGATTGGCTTATGCATCAATTTTTTATATTTAAAAACTGCTTATTAATAAGTCATCCTGTTATGCTCTCCTCCAGCTCTCCTCCATGCTACTAATTGGTTTAGAATGAGTCCAGTGTTTTCTAACATATCCTCTTCTTCTACAACTGAGTCTGCTGGAATGACCACTGTCCCTGTATTTTCCCATTCTTGTCATAACTGCACTTATTACATCACATGATATCTGTTTTGTGTAGTTTTTCATTAATTCCTCCAAGTGCAGAGGCATACTTGATAAGGCATCGGCACCAGTGTTTACTCTTTCCTGTATATTTTTACGGTAAAATTAAAACCAGCCAGATCAGGTTTCCATCTATGTTCAGGAGCATTTAGTTTTGCTGACGTTAGAATATGAGTTATACATTCTGTATGGTGTTTGTTTTAGTGGGATGGAAGTTTTTGTGTCCAAACTGTGTTTAATTACAGAGATGTGTGTGCTTGGCTGAAAATGCAGCTGTTGCTTTTTCTGTACCTTTGTCAGTTTACCCAACTATTTCCTATGGGTGACAACAGGATCTGTAAGACTCTCCTAAGAGGGTTGGTATGGGATCTTCCATGTCATTTTCATTATATCATACATATGGCTGGTGAAAGTTGACCCTGTTTTTGATAGGATCATAACAAGGTGATACATTAGCTTAAGGACTTCTCTTTATGGGAAAGTCATATTGGTATAGCTAAGGTGTGAATTTAAACTTCTATAGTTCTACCAGTATGTATGGACATTCTTATTCTGGTATAAGGTCACTTTTTTTTTTCTTTCTTTTTTTGGTTTAGATTATGTTGCTTCGGAAGAGGTTTAAGTTAAAATGAAAAAGCCACTCTTAGTCCAGGATTGAACGTGTCCAAACAGGGAGTTATGACAGTATAACTATATCAATTTAACTATACTGGCATAATTATACTGGAATAACTGATAAATCTTCCCCACGTAGTCAAGCCTTAAGTGACTGTTTTCTCCTGGACTTTTTTGGCTGTCAAGGACTTCTGGTTGAGTAAACAGTTGTGCTGGAAGGTGCTTAAAGTGTAAACATTGCTCCCATGTTTTAAGTTGATCATCAAGTGAAATTTTTGAAGATGTAAGTCTGTGAAGTAAGCAAGCTTTCCTGATCCAGTCTATCTAATAATACTTTAATTAATAAGTCCATCCCATGATTTTTAGGATGCTTTCATCTACCTACCCATGAGATAGACCTGCATTATTATCCCCTACACCACTTACTCTACCATCATATTCTAGTGAGGAGATGTTTATAGGAGATAATCTTAGTGCATTCAGCAGCACATCTGTTAAGGCTGTAGACCTGGAAGTCCAGAAAGTTTATGCAAATAAGCAAATAGCCTAATATACATATCTGAGCATGCATTACCTCATTTGAATAGCTAACTTCCTCATATCCATCAATCCACCTCCACAATTACTGTCAAGTATATCTTCTTGCCCTCTCCCTCCTTGAGTTTTCTCCATTCCACACTATCTCTCTGACTCCCATTTTCCCCTTTGAGTTTCACCTTCCCACTCTCTGGCTGCCCCTGGGGGTTTTCTTCAGTTTCCCCCAGTCTTGATATCTCTTTCTTGCCCCTTTCAAGTTTCCCTGTCTCCCCTCTGGAGTAGCAGTACCGTTCTCCCTCAGCTCAGGAGACAACAAGTGGTCTCTCCTTCTCCCTCCTCCCTTTGAGGTCTGTGCTGGGAAGTGGGGGACAAAATTATACATCCTTCCTACCTTACTATGGAGGGTTTCCTGCCTCCCTCCTGCAACCAGGCTGCTGTTTCTTGCTCTCTCTGTTGGCTGAGCTTCTGAGCATCTGAGCAGCCACTACTGATGAGCAGTTCTGCCAGGGGACAGGGAGCCAGGAGATCCCGGCCAGAGTGCAGAGCCTGTGCGGCAATTTCTGACAAACTTGGACTTTCAAGATGCTGCCTGAACAGCCGAAGGGATCCGAGAAGAGAGCGCCTCAAATGAGGAGTCTCTCAGAGAAACCACAGGTGCCCCACAGCAAAATACAATGAATCTGAAGGAATGTGTAACTAGTGCCAGATGGAAACAAAGTTAGCTCATTGGCCATTTACAGAGTAGACTCTCCCAGCAAAGTGTTTTGTCCCACTCTATGCTGAATCTAATCCAGCTCAGCAGATTACTATTGCTAAAACAGGAATAACAAGCTTCATTTCTACAGTTCCGCGACTCATATGGTCTTTACCTGGAGCTTTAGTGAGAGCTGCAAAGCTGTCATTATAAAGTCATATGTTGGACCTGATGATGATGACCTGTTGGACCTGAAAATGATCTGTCTGGTCAGGAAACTATTAATTGTGATTTTGCCTCTGAGGAACGGCACTTAGAGCTAATATTGGAGGTCTAACTATATCCATAAGTAGTGTTGACTATATACCACTTTCAGGTCATTACTAGAGCTGGTCAACATTTATAATTTAGGTCCCATGGGAAATTCCATCATCTCAAAATTTTCTTTCGTCCAGAATTGGAATAAAAAAGTCAAAAGTCCTGCAAAACAATATTTTGAGTGGGGGGGGATTTAATTTCAGAAATATCAAAATAACTTCATTGAAATATTTTGTTTCAATAAGGTTAAAGCACTTTGTGTTTATTTTATTATTTCACCTTTTATTTTATATCATGATACTTTTATACTGTGTAAGGCTGTTACATATGAAAGTCAAAATGCTAAAGTTGAAACAAAGCACTCCAACCTTATCAAAATGAAAGGTTTCAATAATATCTCATCAAATATTTTGGCAAAGTTGATACTTTCCTGTGAAATAAAACATTTCACAGGAAATAATTTCATTCTTTTTAATGTTGAATCAACATTTTCTGATGGAAAAACATTCCATTGAAAAATTTCAACCAGCTCTAGTCATTACTAATAAATACCTACTTTGGTTTTATCCACTAGTGCCTCTCCATGCTTCTTGCTCCTACCAGCACCACAACACAACAATAGATGACTTAGTTGATTTCAAACAGCCATATAAATTCCACTCGGTATACTTGGTGCAGAATGTGTCTTAGTTTTCTAAATTGTACCCTTGGATTTCCAAATGACTGTTAGGGCTTGTTTATACAGTGTGTCAAAGTGCATTCGAGGGGTGAGATTTGCAAAGCACTCTAACGTGCTATGCTGTAACTGCTCTGCATAGACCCTGCTGGAGCTCACTAAATAGTACCTAAAAAGAAAAGGAGGACTTGTGGCACCTTAGAGACTAACCAATTTATTTGAGCATGAGCTTTCGTGAGCTACAGCTCACTTCATCGAATGCATACTGTGGAAACTGCAGAAGACATTATATACACAGAGACCATGAAACAATACCTCCTCCCACCCCACTCTCCTGCTGGTAATAGCTTATCTAAAGCAGGAGAGTGGGGTGGGAGGAGGTATTGTTTCATGGTCTCTGTGTATATAATGTCTTCTGCAGTTTCCACAGTATGCATCCGATGAAGTGAGCTGTAGCTCACGAAAGCTCATGCTCAAATAAATTGGTTAGTCTCTAAGGTGCCACAAGTCCTCCTTTTCTTTTTGCGAATACGGACTAACACGGCTGTTACTCTAAATAGTACCTAGTTTGTGTTAATGTTTATGTGAACTAGATACCTTTTTGTTCATGCCAGCAGAGTCTACACAGTTACAGAGTCTACACAGTTAGAGTGAAGCTCATTAGAGTGCTTTATAAATGTCATCCCTCTCACGCACTTTGTCCCACCGTGTAGACAAGCCCAAAGAGATCTATCATATGTATTTACATATATGTGTCCAGAAAGTATGGGCCTCTGTTTTAAATTTTATCTCCTTTCTGACAAGTTTCTGTTTTAGGTGCAGCACACTTGCTACCGTTTCTCTTTTTTGGCTCACAGGATCATACAACCCTCTCAGCTAATAGCAGAGTTTCTGAAGAAAAAAAAAAAAGCAGTGTTGCAGAAAAGCAAATGGAAATTATTCTAATGTTTAGCTTATGTTCCACATTATTCTAGTTAGAAAATTGTTGTCCTAACTTTCTACTGCGTCTGGGAGTGTTTAAAACCCTGATCCAGCAAAGCACTTAAACACATGCTTCACATTAAGTAGGTGAGTAATCCTATTGAAGTCAATGGTACTATTCACATGCTTAAAATTAAGCATGTGCTTAAGGGCCTTGAGGTGTAGAGGGGCTTCAGCACTTTACACAGCAGTCAAGGTTTACCTGCTTGGATAGGTGGGCTGGGGCCACTACATTCTTCTCCTCCTTTCACACACAGACTCCCCTTTGAGGAGGGGTTCTGGGCATTAACATCCTCTTGAGATACATAGGTCAGTTCACACCTCTCAAAGCTGTTCTTCAGGCTGTTGACTGACTCAGGCATTGGTTACAGTCTAGTCATGTTTTTAGGATTTTATTTACAAGTAGGAGGGCTTGAAATTTACTTTTAAATGCTTACGACTTGTCTACATTGGGGAGGGATGAGAGTTGCAGTTAGGTGTTGTGTGTGCATGAACTGTTGCAGAATAATAATTCTGAAATAATTGTGTCCACATGGCTGGCTTTTACCTACTTCCCTCCGAATCAGTGTGTACACGTGGCACTAACTTCTTTCAAAATTAGAGCTCAGCATTCAGGACAGGTATCTCATAGTGCCTAGCGTCACTATGGAGCGCTAAGCATTTTGGGATTTTTCTCATTCTACATTATGAGATACTTACTGGAAGCCACTGAAATTCTGGGACTTGGACTCAAAAAGATACCTATCCCATGATTCATCTGGCTTTTGTGAGCCAGCACTATTTTCAAACTACTGCCAGTCAGCATGGAGGGAACATTGCTGTGTGCTGCAGTCCAGATGCTCATTAACGCACAAAGGCTGCCCACAGGTATGTGCAATCACACCAGCCAGGTGGGTGGGCAGCAGGGTTCGTGTGCGCTGTGGGGCTGAGTGGGTGGGGGAATAGGAGTTTGCAGGGGGCAGGTTAGTAATTGCATGTGCACCTTTGCAGGCAGTCCTTGCCTTAGAGGATGTTATTCTCTATGATATGAGTCACCAAGAGTGGTGAAGGGACTTGTGCAAAAAAGCAGTGTGCAGACCAGAAAGATATGTGGTGATGTTATTCACTAGAATGGTTCTACCCCACCCCCAGAAGTGCTGCAGGACTGGAAGGGCAACAATACTTACACAGGTATCCCCAAGAAGGCTGTTTTGCCTTGCCGTGTTCGTGCCAATATAGAGCATTATCTTGTCTGCAATTTTTTGTGTATCACCTGCAGACATGCAGAAAGTGCACTGCAAAATAAATAGACTTCTACAATAATTGTTCTGCACCTAAGGGGTTATCATTGATGAGAGTCTGATTACAGCTAGCCCAGTGCTTTACAAACTCGATGCATCTTTAGATGTCTCACTCTGGGAAATATATCTCATAATATGCTAAGATAGCTGAAAGCTCAGGGCATTGCTCAAATTGTGAAGCAAAGTATTTTTTACACTGCATTATTTTTCCTGTAACTGACATTTCAGTAAACATGCCTGAATTACCTTTTTTTTTTTTTTTTTTGGTGATGGGGGGGAACGGAGATTTAAAACGACCAAAACACCGCTAGTTTTACTAGATGGGTGGAGGGGATGCAGCATGGGTGGTCAACTTGGAGGAAGAGGAAGGGTTAAGGGGGATGGGAAGGTGGAGCTGGGGGTGGGTGCTTGTGTGGCAGATGGCTGTGGGAAATGAAAATATCAGGGAAATATCACCTGAAATTCCCTGGTGCGGGTGCCATGTTGAACACACGGGAAGAGGGAAGGGCTAGAAGCTGAGCAGGCTTAGAAAGGCTCCTAGCTCCCATCTATCCAAAATGGTGGCATCCACCGGGGACCCAGAACAAAAGTTTGTTAAAACCGCCTATAAAGTTTTATTGTAATATAGCACAATACTTACTAGCATAGGGCCCACTGTCATGCTTGATGTCTGCTTGGGTTTTGGGAGCTGTCTCTCTCTTCCTCGAGGCCTACCTCATGTGGAGAAATGCTCCTGGCTTTCAGGGGAAATCTCCTCCTAATCAGAGTCCTGATCAGGGGCTATGTTCTCCTCAGTTTCTTCAGTGTTCTCCACAACATACCAAGGTTTGGTGGTGGCCTCCCATTCAAAAAATCCAATCCTGGTTCTCAAAGCATGGGCAGGTACTTGGATCACTTTCAGAGGTGCTGTTTCTGTTCTTGTGGGTTTGCTTGTTTTTTCCATAATTCTGCAGGAACTCCTTTCTTCTGTTGTGGCCTTAAAAAACGCCCCAGGAGTTACCTCTCTCCCACAAAAAGAACAAGGAGTACTTGTCGCATCTTAGAGACTAACAAATTTATTTGAGCATAAGCTTTCGTGGGCTAAAACCCACTTCGTCGGATGCATGCAGTGGAAAATACAGTAGGAAGATATATATACACAGAGAACATGAAAAAATGGGTGTTGCCATACCCACTATAACAAGAGTGATCAGTTAAGGTGGGCTATTATCAGCAGGAGGAAAAAAAACCTTTTGTCGTGATAATCAGGATGGCCCATTTCCAACAGTTGACAAGAAGGTGTGAGTAACAGTAGGGGAAAAAATAAGCATGGGGAAATAGTTTTACTTTGTGTAATGACCCATCCACTCCCAGTCTTTATTCAAGCCTAATTTAATGGTGTCCAGTTTGCAAATTAATTCCAATTCAGCAGTTTCTCGTTGGAGTCTGGTTTTTAAGGTTTTTTGTTGTAGTATGGCGACTTTTAGGTCTGTAATCAAGTGACCAGGGAGACTGAAGTGTTCTCCAGCTGGTTTTTGAATGTTATAATTCTTGACATCTGATTTGTGTACCATTTATTCTTTTACGTAGAGACTGTCCGGTTTGCAAACTGGACACCATTAAATTAGGCTTGAATAAAAACTGGGAGCTATGTTACTGTCCATTAATATGTGTAAAATTCATGCTACAGAGTTTCAGCAGTTAGAAGCAGTTTTCTTTACAATTAGAGTAGCTAGGCCAGGATCTGAATGAATTATGTCCAGCCTCTTTTCATCCCAAAATCATTGAGAGAGGCTGTTAGTTACCACATTTTTACTTGTTCTCTTTATCCCCTGTTCTATTACAATGAACACTTTTTTTGTTGGTTTGGGTTTTTTTTTAACCATTGAAATCTGTGTCTGTCCAGTGCCTGGAGTTACTATAATTAATGATCATGTATATTGTCTCCAGATAGATACTCATGCTGCAAAATCACTGCTTAAGTGAAATAGGTGTCATTGAAACTAGTTGGAAAGTGTGTCTGCAAGGCCCTTCATTCGCAAAAAATTAATGTCATAGTCTTCTGGATAAGTATTGGGGTTAATAATGGTGGACAGGAGATCAGAAAAAAATGGAGAAAAGTAAGAGTATTGCTGACCTGGTTTATTGCTCTGGAAGGAGAAGTGGCAGCTCAGTAACTTGGGTTACCAAGCCACCATCTCTCCTTCTAGAGCAGGTCCAGAAGCAGAAGAGGTGAGGTTGCCATCTTCTCACACTGCCTCCTCCACTTCTGCTGGGCCTGCTCTAGAAGGAGAGATGGCAGGTCATTTACCTGGGCCTCCCAGGTCACCAAGCTGCCATTTCTTCTTCCGGAGTGGGTTCCCCTATAGTCTCTCCAGGTTGCTGAGCCATGATCTCTCCCATCTCTGAGCCATGTCTGGGGAGTTCTGGCACTTCTTTTTTTGGAACTCAAAAACCGACGTACACATGCCCATATTTGTGTGTGTATGTGTGTGTGAATCTTCCACTACATTGCCTTGCTTTAACAGACAGCATGACATTTACACTTAGACTAATTTATTTTTAACATAGGCACATCAACCTCATGTACAGTATTGGATTTTCCTAACATAATCAATATTTTCATGTACTTGAGTACTCCAAAATTCAGGTGAAAATCAGTAAAAGCTGAATAATAACTTTTGTGAAACCCAAAATTTTGTTGGTAAAAATCGATAAAAATGGAAGACAAAGGGCCTTGCATATCTGGTATTTCTGTTTGGTCAATGGAAACCTCTTCTATACTTTTTCAATCTCATTTTTGATTGCATATGCCTATGAAAAATCACATGGAGGTGCATGAAATTTAGTAGGAAGTAGTCAGATGAGTGGTCACCATGGGAAAGAAGCAGCAACCACCAAGGAAGAGAGGGTGGGAACAGAAGGAAGGGCAAGGGAAAAGAGGATGGTCAGTCGCTTCTACAGAGGAGGGGAGGGGAGGGGAGGAGAGGGCAAAAGTGAGGGGAAGGTTGAAGGAGGGAGCATCTGTCTTTTTCCTCATAACCTGCGTGAGTTTGTCTCTGAAATGACTATGTTTTTTGAGCATATTGATTCTGTGACCCTCTTTAACTGTTTGAACTGTCTATTGGAAAGAATCAAATTTAATCCAAATCTGTTTCTGGGATCTGTATTATTTTGCATTCCCCTGAGGTCTGAAGGGAACAGAAAAGACAAACGGTGTGATAATCACAGACCACACAGAAAAGAATCAGAATAGGGGTGAAAGAGCTCTGGAGAGAGGTCTGACTTTCAGAGACTTCCAATGTGATGTCCAAATTTCTTCGCATATAATTTAGGATGCTTTTCTATGCTCTACAATAATGATAATAACAATCCAATTATTTGGCTTATGGGATTGATTGATTCAGTTTGATTATTACTTTTAGTACAGAATTCATTCTGTTGAACACACAAGAAAGAAAGAAAGAAAGAAAGAAAGAAAGAAAGAAAGAAAGAACTAACTGTGGGGAATATACAGCTGTGTAGTTTAAAACTGAGTTAGCAAATTTATGCAAAGACAAGCACCTGGTCCATAATTAAAAATCAATAAATAAAAAGCATTAGTAAAGCTTTAACCTTTCCTAGACAACAGGAAAGGTATTTTTTCATATCATCCTTTTGTTTTGTTTGAAGCTTATCTCCGCACCTTTTAGGCGCCAATCCTACAATGAGCACACAGAGTCCCATGCCCTTGCTGAGCTCTAATGAACTCAATGGGGAATCTGTGTGGGTGCAGGCCTGCCCATATGAACCTTATTGTAGGCTTGAGGTCTTAGATTCCAGCATTTAAGTAGCTCCACATTTTTATAATAAAATCACACTGTATAAGGTGACTGTTTGGAAAAAAGAGCCCAAGTTTTGGAGTAAACTACCCTTCTCTCAATTCTACCGTGAACCATGGAATGTCTGCAAGGGGATGAGTGAAATGCTCTAGAGAAACAAAAGATCTTAGTATTGTAAAACAATTTTCATTCTAATCCAATGTAAATAAAATCATATTTCTTGGACAGAGGAGAACTGAAGAGAAACTATACTAACTGGGATAGGGAAATGAGTATAGATTTAATTGGCTTTTTAATGATTTCCTGTTTCTTCTTCTTTCCTATATATTTAAAAAAATCCAAATGGAAAGGTTAATCTAACTATACATTTAAGGCTTTTAAAGACTCCATTACAAGACTTATTATGCTAAAAGAAACATACCTGGCATGTTGCAGTTTTCTAAATGTATCAGCGATGCATGTAATGATTCACTTAAACCATCATGGTCAGAATTCTTTTACATTATTTCTATGTAAATTGGATGCTTCACAATTACTATAATATGTGTGAAATTCCACTTATTATTTCTTTTAACATGGAAACTTTTATCACTTAACTTAAACTCGCTGGACAGAATATTTGAACCATTTGCAGTCATTAGAGCATTTTTGTTTGGTCAAAACCCTTGTGGGATTATACTTTGGAAAAAAATAGAGTGAATTACATTCAGTGCAACTGAATGGCAATTTTAAATATATAAGGGGCATCCCAAGTGCTTGTCATTATACTTAGAATTCAACATTATATTTTATCTATTATGGACTTGTTTTTACAGCTGCGTCTTTCATCTTCAACAGACATATAAAATATCAGCATGTAACATAAAAAAGCAATAGAACATATTGGATGGGGGCTAGGTGATGGAATGGGACTTGTCTTTGATGTTCTAGAGGGCTGCTTTGAAAGCCTGACTCAGGCCAAATCCTTAGAAGATATTTCTCTGTATCACCAAACCATCTCACAGACTGACAGAGTTGGAAGTCTCTGCCCAAGGGAAGCTGAAGACTATGTTCTGGTCAGAGCTGAGATGTCTTGACCTGTGTGAGAGAGCTTGCATAGAACCTCCCTGAGCTATTGAATGGCTAGCTCTGCTTTCATGAGCACTAGACTCACACAAGCATTTAGGAAAGGAAAGAAAGGAGTGTAGGATCAGCACTGACACTTCTTCCTTGTTAGATTTCCAGTACCTGTACATGCACAGTATTCCTGCAAATTTCAGTATAAATATGACTACCCGTGTTTGTTTAAATGCTTCTCAGCTCTGTGCATTTTTCCAAATATTAATATAAACAGTGGCTGACACAAGTATTCACTATAATTAGAGAGGCAATTTTAAGACAAAGTATGTGATGGGCCTGATTTTGATCTCATTAATGTAGTTTTCATCTCAGTGGAGCTCCTCCTGTTTCCCTGTGTCTTAAAAAGCAGTGGGCCTAATTCTGAGGAAAGGTATAGGGTTCCTACATATGTCATTGTTACAGGAATTCAATGGGGATTGCAGAAGCTCAACAATTCTCATGATCAGGCTGGTTATTAGTAAGAGGAGGGGAAAGAGTTCATGGTCCAGTGGCCAATAGCTACGTGTAAGCATAAAGTCACTGGAAATGACCCTTAAGCTCTATAAGCCATATTTTCAAAGTTTCCTGATCTCTAAACTGGGCAGGTAATCTTGGATGGAGCAATTTTTGTTCTCTCTACACCTGGATTTCTGAATGCAGATTTTGTAAGTGCAAATGCATTTTGTGCATGCAAACCTGACTTTCCAGGAGTACAAAAACTTGGTTGCACAAAACGGTATCCCAGAACTTCAGCTCTTTAAACACACAGGCAATTTTTGAAATTGTTCCTGTTGGAGAAGTGTAGTTTAATGGTTTGCGCATAGGACTGGGGATCAGGATCTCTCCTGTGTGTTTTCCTTGGCTATGACACTGATTCCGTCTGTGGTCTTGGGCAAGTCCCTGTACTTCCCCATATCAGTTTCCTCAAATGCAAAAATGTAAAATGTGGGAAATAATACTTCCTTCTTTCCTTCCTTCCTTCCTTCACTCAGTTGGGGTTAGAAAGGTTAGGGCCCATATTCAGCAAAGTATGAACTCCAAGAACATTTAAGCCATTGACTTCAAAGTTAAGTATATGTTTAAGTGCTTTGCTGAACTGGAGATTAACAAATTAGATAATGTTTATAAAGTCCTCTGACATGAAAAGTAGCAAGAATAATTATTTAATATTATTACTATACATGATGTTTCAATAAGATCCCAGATGCAAACAGAGGACAATAAGTGTTATATATGTTTGTTTTATAATTTTGTATTGTATTTCAAATACAAATAACATAGTTATAATTTTCTAGCTAATTATATCCATGATGTTCAGAAGATATATTTAAATTTACTTTGCTTTCATTTGTTTTAAATGAATAAATCCTCATCATAGATTTATAGTTTATGAATTAGTATGCAAATAAATTTATGCCGTTACACAGATTTTAGCCTGTATGTTATGAGCATTTTAGCTGTATTTTTAAAAAATGTTTAAGTTTATGCTGCAAATAAAATTCAGGATTTATTTAATATGTCAAATATTTTTAACAAATATATTCCTTTGCCACTCATATTTCTCAGCTATTGTATGTTTATACAGCATTAATTTAGATAATGCACACAGAAACTTTGAAATGAACTAGGCTTATAAATATTTGCTTCATTATATTTTTGTGTCACTAATTGGCATAGAGAAAGAGTTTAAGAGCTTTTCGCTTTAAGTTTTCTTCTGAAAGTAAACTAACTGGTATAACACAGACATGCACAATACACCTACATACATAAATTAAAACATTCTAAGGACTGAAGTTAAAATATATTCCATGATGAAATTAACAACAATGAAGACAAACCTTAGAATAAAGGCTAGAGAGTAAGCATTGCTGCTACAGAGAGTAAACCACTGGCTAGTCAAGCAATTCACTGAGGACTGAATGATTAGCCACAAGGAGCACTTACAACTGGCACTGGTAATTTAGGTAATTGTATTGCAGGGTTTGGAGACCCATGAATTACAGAGATGCTTTTTAAAAATATATATTGTGTAATTTGTACATATCTTGCAGAAGACAGGAGGAATCAGCTACGAAGTACTTAAAACAAGATAAAATACAGATTGATGTATAGTAGTTGGGGAAAAAAGAATATAGGAAATGCCATACAATAAAACTGTTGCATATACATTTGTCACTTGAAGTTCTTCAGTAGAAATTAATGAATACTAGATATAGAGATGGTACACAGCCCTCACAATTGATGTAGATTCTCTACACAATTTTTTTAAAACAAATCCAAAGATGGAGGTTACTTCATTGCATTAGAATAGTAGAGTGAACTACTTTATGATTTTTAAATTGATAATATACTCTCAGCTAAATTAGTTTTTTAAAAAAAGAAAGCCTCACATTTCTTTCCTTTTTTCATATTGCGTATTTTCAGACCTCCTATAGTTAACATTATAATATAGTTAGTTGCTACAAATAATCTGCAGTGATTATAGGAAAACTGTCAGTGTCTGCTCAAGGTCTGAAAAGGCTGCAGCAAATAGCTTTTCTCTTTGCCATGGAGACTGGGGTCTGTTTTTACGGTTACTCTGGTAACCAAAGCCTTTCTGGTGCTAGTCCTTTTCAGTTACTTTAGCTATTAAACCCTCTGGTTGAGACAAAAGGAAGGCAGTATGCAGACACTTCCCCATAAAGCAAATCTCAGGGTTAAAATTGAGCAAAACTTGTAATAAAAAGAAATAAAAGCAGCTTCTAATTAGCTTGTTACATTTTAGCTGGGAGATGTTTGTGTGTATGCCTAGATGTGGGAAGCTACGGTTTGATATGTTTGAATTTTTAATCTGATTATTACAAGACTAGAAAATTGATTAGTCCTGGTCCTCTCACATGTGCAAACCTCATACAGTAAAAGGCATCAGTTTTCTAATCCAAAGTGTTTGGGGGGCTCGTATTGCCTATGATGGCAAATATCAAGATAAATAAAGCACTTAATTGATTCTAGAATACACCCCCAAAAACAAAGCCGTTGTTTTACGACATTAATCAACATTAATGGGGACTTCAGTGTTTTAGAAAATTGAGTTAAAAAATGTAATTTGACCTGAAAACTTCTTATAAACTCACTAACAATATACCAAACCCTGTGAACCGTTTTCTTGCCGTTGTTTACAGAGGGCAGGCAACAGTAACATGAAAGGATAGAAGACTGATTTTTACTGTAAAATATTTCACACAGCTGGGATGGTAGTACGTGTCATTTGTGTTTGGAATCAGTAGGTATAGGCAGACTCCTGAATTATCTTGTTCTTCAAAATAGTAATGCTTTTCACCTTAGGTAAGGATTTATTATTGTAAGCATTTACCCTCCCTACCCATTTTGGTTGGTGCGTTCTACTCTGAAGAAAGAGGAATTTTCTCTAGAAGAAACAGCAGACTAAATAGACCACAAATAATATGCTTCACAACTGAACAATCTGTTCTTGCTTTAACATGGTCAAACTAAGTAACACTAAACACTGGAATACCCATGGTGATAAACCACTTTTGAGCTGCAAAGTATCCAATTATTTTTCATTTGAACTATTAAATGTGTCACACAGAAATTCCCCATTGCTGTTTTCACCTACATACATTACCACGTTTAAAAAAAAAAAGAGTAACTTTGTCCTATCAGAGGAGAGTTCAAACTAAAACATGTAGTTCAGAATAGCGCAACTAAATTAATACCAATTGGTATGGGTTAACAGAAAAAAACCTACAGCATTTAAAAACTAAATATATATTTTTCATCCACATATTAAACACAGGATCAGAATGCTGGACTGACCTCAATTTAATCAGCTTTGTGCATTCAGTGGAAAATGCTCATTTAAATGTATAGCATAGTATTAAAGTAGCAAACATAGGCTGTTCTGAGGCCTCTGGTATGCATTATCACCATTACTAGGAAGGCCAAATAACTATAACTGGTATTAGACTAAGCAGGTGTTTCCACATTAAGAGTCGTATAATGTATTAAATGTACTTTTTGTTTCTGAAGAAATCACAGAACTATAGAAAGGCTTATGTGTGAGGAAATAGGGAGAATCTTGTACCTTTGAAATGGTGGAAATTAGAAGGATGTTGGCAAGTCTGTGCCCAGTTCTGCACTCAGTTACACCAGTAACTGGAGTTTATGTGGATTTGCACTTAGAGTAGATTTGGCCATTTCCCCTATTGTTTCATAGTATTAGCAAGGACTGTCATTGGGCAAAAGTGGTGAATTCCTGAGAAATTATTTGATAATCTATTTCCTGTCATGTTGGCAACCTGGCATATTTTCGTATTTTTGGGGAACTGAAAATTAGTCAGGATTAATCATGGAATGATTAATGAATCATGGAAACCCACAGACCCATGTTCATGGGCAAAATCCACACCTGTGGATTATGAAGAAGCTGGAAGAAAAGGAAAGGCAGGTGCTTTACAAAAGCCACATGGCCAGTGGATTAAGCACAGGGCTTTGAGATTTTGAGTTCTGCTACCACTTCTGTCACTGACTTGCCTTACTAGTATCTTCTATTTCTATTGCACAGTATAGAGTCCTGCAATCACACCTTCTTTCTTCCAGCCATCTCACCAGCACCATAGCCAGTTATGAGTGGCGGAGAGCTGGCTATGCTGGTTCTGGGCCACCTGGGGATTCCCCTACACATGGGGAACCCCCACAGGTCAGCTAAATCATCTTACTGTTTGCTTCATGCTGCACAGTATTTTGTAGTGCCTTGCATAATGGGCACCTGGTTGATTGCGAGGGCTTCTAGGCGCTTCAGTAATCCTACTACTCCTATTAATAATAATAAAACAGGAATTATGAGAACCAGGATCTGTCGCTGTATCTTTTGACTTCCAGTCCTGTGTCTAGCAAACTAGATCACAATACCTTCCAGACAAATCAGCAACCCCATCTATAAAATGGGGACAAAATACGCACCTACAAACAATATGAAGATCTGTTGGCATCCTAAATTCTGTATGTCTTCAGACTTGGCTCATAGTAAAAATCATGATCCTACTCTACAGCTGAAGAAGTCACAGGTCAGAGAGGTTAAGTAACTCCAAGTTCACAGAGCAAGTTAGTGTCATTATCAGGATTAGAATGCAAGTATCTGGATTCCTAATCATCTGTCAGATCTGTTAGATCACAATGCTGCACAGCCAGAAGACTGAACTTCTTTACGGGCTATACCCTTAGCTGTGTCTGAGATATATTCAACTGGGGCAAAGACAGTTCTAAGCAGTGCAAAGCAGTCAGAAAGGAACTGAAGGCCTAATCTCATGTGTCTCATTTTCTCCAGCTATAAAATTCAAATGGTGATTTTTACTGTAAGTGAAATCAGGAAATCCAAAGGATTTAAGATGTCCACAGCCACATGTCACTGTAGGTAGGCAAATAAGGAGAATTATTCCTTTTTTACAAATGGGAAAACTGAGACGCAGAAGGGTTAGAAGGACACTGCCATCTCAGCTGTATTGTTTGAACAATGTATATTTAGAATCCTTGTCTCAAGGATCAGCCTTTCGATGGAATTGAGTTTGCATTTTGCTCTGAAATATCTTTTTAGCAGGTGTAAAACAGCAGCTTGTGTTTTCAAGACTCTTCAGAATGTTCCCACTGCCACCTTCAGATGGTCTTTGTCCAGTTAGCTGGAAGAAAAGGGGTGTTGCTCCTTACAGAAGGGAGAAGGGGGAGAATTGGCAGGCATAGACAGGAAGGGCAGGAAGTAGCTGGGGCCAAGTCAAGTGAAGGTCACTGCACTGCCTTTCCTGCTGACCAGAAGAGAGAGAGAGAGAGAGTGTGTGTGTGTGTGTGTGGTAGGGAGGGTATTTATACCTTATGCAGCCCTGAAAGTCTCTCTCTATCAGGACTGAGTTAGCATTTCCACTTTCAGGATCATGCACATAGGCCGAGTAAGTGGTGATGTGGGCTTGCAGGCCCAGTATTATATACTGGGCATGTAAGCGGCACCTCCAAGTTCTTGGGCAGCTCACATCTGGGCCCAGGGAGTGAGGCAATCTTGAGCTGCCATGGAAGTAGAGGCATGCTATAGGAGCAGCTGATGGACCTTGTGCACTCTTTGGCAGCCTGGGAGTAGACACCGAATGCAAATATGGTTCATCTCAGTTAAAAGAGAGAGAGAGAGAGAGAGAGAGAGAGAGAGAAGAAGGAACATTTGGGTACCTGGCGGGAGGTGGAGGGGAGGCAGCCAAGCATTTTGCTGGAGCCTCCTTGTGGTGGATGTCCAGTGCAGGTACTTGGCATGGAAGAGATATAGTTATAGGATAAAATGAATTAGAGAAGGATTGAAGGAAGGTATCCCTTAAGGAAGCTGAGTTAGGGGGGGTTGTACTGTGGGGATCTGACCCCTCACTCTTTTTCCTATCCCCCTTTAAGAAAGCTCAGGAAGTGGGTCTGGGGCTTCTATGTCTGGAACAGTGAGTAGCCAATTCCTCCTCTCCCTTCCTGCACAGTACAATTTGCTGTGAGTGCTCCCATATATTTCAAGCAGATAAAAGTTGCAGCCTAGTTAAACCACATCCATGGCCTCCTGTCTTTCTTCTAGTGTGGATAAACAATAGCTGGGAGGTGTTCACAGGCACATGGGTATACGGTCATCTGAGCATGCCAGCCTTTCTGTCACAGGAAAAGAAGCTGTGGCAGACAAAGAGAGTTTCCAGCCCCCTCAAATACTGTGTGCGGGGTGTGCTGTGTATACTTTTGGGGGGAGATTTGTGGTATGTGACTGAGGGGAGAAATCCTCTGTATACTCTCTCTCTCTCTGTCTGTCTTTCTCTTTAATTTAAAAGTGTGATTGCTGGCTGTGGGGGTGCAAAAGTGGTGCAAATTGGAATAAATAAAACCAGGTAACACTACTTCTGGAAACTTATGAATAGAGATCCAATACATTGAAATGGCAACTGAATCCAATACACTGAATGGTATATTCATGTCTATAATATGTAGATATGAACAGCTGCTCTCCTCACATACTGCTCCACAGGATGGCTGGGGGAAAGAGTCTGCACCTTCCAGAGTAGTGCATACACCTGATGAAGTCATCTGAAGGTACATATGACCAGTGTGCACCAGAATGTGTCAACAATCTCTTGACCTGCCTAAGAATCAGCATTGAAAATAAATGGGGGAACTGAAGAAAGACAAATCCAATTTGAAAACAAATTTGATCTAGGGGCTTCTAAGCTGTTGTTAGTGTTACCTATACATATACAGACACCTCTTTTATAAACTACACAGGGAACAGCCTCAGAAACTAAGTAATAATTATTTTTAAATGTAACTTCGGGAGTGATAAAATAAGCGTTCTTTATGTTGCTTGCCTGAGATGCATTTTAATGGATTTGGCATAAAGGTGAGACTTGAGAGGCATGAGTCCTAATCCTGGTTCAGACACTGACTTGCTATATGTTCTCGGGCAAGGCATTTGACTTCTCCAAGCCTGAGCTACCCCTTCTGTCAAATTTCAACCATCTCCCCACCACATTTCATTCTGAATTTATGCAGTCCTACCAATGCCCCACAGTAATATAATGAAACCTCTTTATGAAGCCTTGTGGGGGAGCTGTGTTGTTAGCAAATTATAAATGGAATAAATCAGTACCTTACAAAGAGGATTTATGTAGGTTTTCAGTTTAAATCAGACCCAGATAGAACTTTGATATTTAGTTTCTCTTCTTTCTCGGAAAAATCCAGACCTCAGTACTTTATTTTTTTGCCTGAAAATTCTTTAAACAATAATAATCTTTATAAATATTAAGAGTGTTGCACAGTTTCCTGGAGCAAAGCTTCTCTAAGGCTGGCTTTACCAGCCAGTCAAAAATACCCTCTGCAGAAAGGAATCCATCAGTGCTAAAGAGCTGTGATAGTGATGCCCAGTACGGGGTTTAGGAGATGTGGCTGGGAGAAATGGCACCCCAGCAGTGCTGACAACTCTTACGATTTCATCCCAAATCTCTCTATACTTGGTGTCTTTCTTGAAGCCCCAGCTCTTTGAGTTGTGTGATTACGGGAGGATCTCAGCTTTCATTTAAAAGAAAAGTAAGTTTCTGGCACTCATGGTTTAGAAAAGCTCAAAAATGTGACCCAAGTGTAACTTAAAGGTTCAAAAACCAGAAAGTAAATATGAAGAACTCTCTACATTTAAATCTCATGATTTTGGGGGACCTGACTCATGGTTTCTGAAAGCTTGGTGTTGGTAGTGGTGTCCCAGCAATTCCAGTGACCAGAATGGCACCAGGGGCTGTTGGAGGCCAGCATAGGATACAGCAGCCATGAGGTTGCCCACATCTTTGCCAGGGACTGGGCCAGTGCAGAATCAGCCCCAGGATCAGAGAGACACAACGGTTTCTTTGTGTCTCATCCACTCCTCAGCTGTGCCCAGCACTCCTTTGGTAGGTCTACACTGCAATTAAAAACTGGTGGCTGGTCCGTGCTGGCTCATTCGGGCTCGTGGAGTTCAGGCTGTGGGGCTGTTTCATTGCAGTGTGAACTTTCGGGCTTGAGCTGGAGCCCAGACTCTAGAACCTTGCAAGATGGGAGGGTCCCAGAGCTCAGGCTGCAGCCCAAGCCCGGACATCTACACAGCAATGAAGCAGCCCAGCAGCCTGAGCCCCACACGCCCAAGTCAGCTAGCACAGGCCAGCCATTTGTTCTTAACAGCAACGTAGACATACCCGTCAGGTACAGCTGAGAATCTGGGGCATGAATCGGAGGCAGTGAATAGATGAAAATGTAAGCCTTTGTATTCCCTGGTGCCTGTTGGTTAGTGTCAAAGTCCTAGTGTTGTTTCAGTTCAGGTGCTTAGATGCTATTGTGATACCAGCAGGTATTTTAGAAAAACCTTAGGCAATATCAAGATCAGATAGAAAGAATGGAGTTTGGCATTTCCCAATATAGTGTCATTTTACACGTGAGTGGGAAATGTATGTTACAATATCACACTCAGAAAATGAAAAGGGAATAGATGTAGTAGGTCAACCCGGCCATCTTCCTGCCCTGCAGGATTCTTTCCTACTGTGGATTCTTCAGGGCTTTGTCCAAATGAATGCTAAGTAACTCAAGTAAAGAGGCTTCCAGAACTGTAAAACATGGATATCTACCTGAGACACAAGAATAAATTTGACAGAGGTGTTCCTTTTAGTTAATCAAACAAATAGAGGTCTCCCCAGATGAAAATAGGTATCTCCCATTAAGGTTAGGACTTTCCTACATTAGGGGCTTGTCTACATTACCTTCTGGATCGACAGGCAGCGATCGATCCAGCGGGAGTCAATTTATTGCGACTAGTCTAGATGTGATAAATCGACCACCGAGCGCTCTCCCGTCAACTCCGGTACTCCACCGGAGCGAGAGGTGCAGGCGGAGTCAACAGAGGAGTGTCAGCCGTCAACTTTTACCGCAGTGAAGACACCGTCCCCAGTGTAGACCAGGCCTAGGAAATGCAATCATGTTAACTACACACATGTAAAGTGACATGAGGCTAAAGAAGTTAGCACACCAGGGGCTGTTGGAGGCCAGCATAGGATACAGCAGCCATGAGGTTGCCCACATCTTTGCCAGGGACTGGGCCAGTGCAGTATCAGCCCCAGGATCAGAGAGACACAATGGTTTCTTTGTGTCTCATCCACTCTTCAGCTGTGCCCACTGTGTAGACAAAAACTGCTATGTTTAAAACCCTGTCCAGCTGGGGGAAGGTTAATCATGACCAGGTAACCTAATTTAAAACAATCTTTGCCTGCATAGCATACTAACACGTTTAACATCAAATTTGTTAACACATGTTCATTATCACAATGTCATTTTCCATTATACATTTCCTTAATGGAAATTATATGTATGCATCAAAGGAAGAATGATACCTCGTATATTTAAGGCTAACTAAATGCAAGCGTAAGCCTAGTTCATCAAGGGGGAGGAATCTCAAAGATTTCACCCCCTCCCTGGCATCAGAGTTCCATTGGAGCCACTCTGCCAAAACCACAATACATGAGGGAATAAGGGGTCTCAGTTAGAAAGGTAATACAGGGTAATCCAAAAGAAGGCATTGTGTTTCCCCTCAGCCCATCCAGTCTTGCCCCATCCTAAAAGCATACCAGTGGAGAGGGCACTGCAGAGTCCTCAGGGTTGCTAAAAATTGATGATTTTTTTAAATAAAAAATCAGATTTTAAAAAAAATTAAATTGAATTTTAAAAAACCCCAATTAATTAAATACAGGGTTAAATTAAAAAATAATATTAAGTCATATGTTTACTGCCAAGTTCTAAAGATAGAGCACTGAACTGGTGGAAGTCACTGGCTAAGCATCTGAAACCAGAATTTGTTAAAATACTAGACCAGCCTTTGCCAGTATGCACCTCTTCTGCAGGTGCAGAGAGCATATTTTATTCATTTCAGTTTATTCAGCTAGTCCTGTTCAATAACTGGTCCATTCAAAGTTAAGAAATCAAATGGGAATTGAAAAGGTAGGAAAGCTTGTTTTCCTTTTTCAATCTATGACTATAAACTAGGTGTGAGAGGATGAGATCTACTAGTTTTAAATCTTGAAGGACATAGTGAACAGAAACAATTAGTTCATTTCACTAACAGTAGATAATACTTCTGGTGTTTGATCAGTTAATTTTAAATGCAATACATTTTGATAAACATTTTTTGCTTGTGTATCCAGCACATTTAAGGTAGTTTCATTTAACTAATAATATTTTTAAATGCTGTTTTGACACATTTTAATTGATTTAAATTTCCATGCAAATAGAGCTTGACACAAATCAAAAGTATAAAATTAATCATCTAGTAAATAAGAATTGCATCATCTACCCATTTTCTAACATAATAACAAACATAAACATTAAGAATCTCAATAAATGCATGTTATTTAATTGCTTACATAAATGTGTATGGATAAAGAGAATCCCCCTCTTAGCAAAAAGACACACCAAATGTGTAAAAGCTAAATGAATGGTTAGGAGTGAGAACCAACCTTTCTTCACATAAATAACTAAAATGTTCAAATGCAAAACATGATTAAATTCAATGATTTAAATTAAGTGTTTCCTGTTTGCTGATTTAAATCATGTTTAAATCAGTTTGATTTAAAAAAAATCCAACCTGAGAGTCTATAAGTGCCCCCTTTATGCAAAACAGGATGGAGTCCCTTTCATATGTGGATCTTCAGGAAGAGATCTGAGCCATTGAATACAATTTAAAGAAGGAAACGTTACCTGTTTAGG